>NC_091999.1:52274644-52622193 GCF_044704955.1 Pristiophorus japonicus
CCCTTGGCGATGAGACTCCCGGATGCACTTCCTCCACTTAGGGTGGTCTTTGGCCAGGGACTCCCAGATGTCAGTGGGTATCTCGCACTTTATCAGGGAGGCTTTGAGGGTGCCCTTGTAACGTTTCCGTTGCCCACCTTTGGCTCATTTTCCGTGAAGAAGCTCTGCATAGAGCACGTGCTTAGGGAGTCTCGTGTCTGGCATGCGAACTATGTGGTTTGCGTAGCGGAGCTAATCGAGTGTGGTCAGTGCTTCAATGCTGGGGACGTTAGCCGGTACGAGGACGCTGATGTTGGTGTGCCTGTACTGCCAGGTGATTTGTAGGATTTTGCGGAGACATCGTTGGTGATATATCTCCAGCGAGGAAAAGTGTCTACTGTACATTGTCCATGCCTCTGAGCCACACAGGAGGGCGGGTATTACTACAGCCCCGTAGACGATGAGCTTGGTTGTACCTGCCCAGGGAATGGTTAATGAGACAGTGTAGAGGAAACTTTACTCTGTCTCTAGCCCGTGTTGTGTCTGTCCTGGGAGTGTTTGATGGGACAGTGTAGAGGGAGCTTTACTCTGTATCTCACCCGTCCTGCACCTGCCCCGCGAATATCTGCTGGAATAGTATAGAGAGAGATTTTCTCTATATCTAACAGGTGCTGTATCTGCCCTGGAATGGCTGGGACAAGTTAGAGGGAGATGTAGTCTGTGTCTAACCTGTGCTTTACTTGCACTGGAAACGTTTGGTGGGACAGTATAGAGGGAGCTTTATTCTATATTTAACCTGTTAAGTCCAGAAAAAGTAATGTGATTGAGTACCATAGACGTGAGTAAGTGTAACCTGTCTCTTTATTCTAACTTCAGAGTGCACGTACAACATGGAAGGTCTGCTTATATACAGTGCTCCCAAGGGACGCTGCGATCCCTTGGGACTCCAACAGATACGCTCTGTGGTGGTGGTAGAATTCTGGTTACATAGAGTTATATACATCACATCACTCCCTCCTAAAGTAAAAGTACACTTATTTGCAAATTGAGACGATCTGGGGCTTTTCACTCCCGAGTCGATCGTCTCGGTACAAATACAGGTGCAGGTGAGTTGGTTGGTTCTTCGCTGTGGCTGCTGTGCAGCTGACCTTGCTGGGCTGCTGGGGATGATGAGTTCAATTTCGTGGTCAACCGTGATGTTGGTTGCCACTTGTGTGTGTGTCGGAGGGTCGAAGTTGGTTGCTTGTGGCTGTCTGTGAATCGAAGTTTCTTAATTGTTTGCAGTACCTGCATATTATCTTTCAGTGATTCGTGTCCAAGGACACCAAGATCCCTCTGAACACCAACATTTCCCAATCTCTCACCATTTCAAGTAGCTGTTTCCAGTCCACTTTGGCTAAACCACATCTCAGCTTAGTAAAATTGGCTTTTCCCCAATTGAGAACTTTTATTCCTGGTCTATCTTTGTCCTTTTCCAGAACTACCCTAAATCTAACTGAATTCCGATCACTAGCACCAATGCTCACCCACTGCTAGCCCTTCCACCTGCCCAGCTTCAGTCCCTAATACTAAGTCCAGAACTTCCCCCTCTCTTGCTGGCCTTGCTACGTACCAGCTAAAAGATTCAGCTGGTTGCTGACCCCTCTGTGAAGGGAAATAGATCCTTCCTATCCACTCTATCTAGGCTCCTCATAATTTTATACACCTCATTAACGTCTGCCCTCAGCCTCCTCTGTTCCAAAGAAAACAAACCATTAAATGGGTTGATGGGCTGGAGGAGATTACAGAGATAGGGAAGGGTGAGACCCTGGAGAGATTTGAACACGAGAATGCGTATTTTAAAGGTTGATGCCACCAGCCATCACGCCCAGCACAGAATGTGACTCACTACCAACAGGAAGGATGTTACGTTTACTACTACAAATGCATAATTTGAGGAAATCAATCACTGTCCCTTTAACTAAAAGCCACATGGAAAGAGGGAAATGAATTACCTTTAAATACCTCGTCCACTTGGCACTGAAGTGTCTGAAACTCATAATAGGAACTCATAAATGGAAATAAAATACTGACAGATGTTAAACTGTTTTGTTGACAAAAGAAATCTCGATTTAACTTTTAAAAGATAAATAGTTTAACAGGGGTTGACACATACTCACCCGATAGGCCTACTCAGGATCCACCCCTCAAGAACCGCGATTGGTTGCAGAACACGCTGCTCCCTTGGCCCTCCGGCCTCTGATCTCTCTTCCTGTTGGTTCCCAGGGCAATCAATCACCATTCGCCAACATCCCACTGCCAGATTAAGTTGAGGGGCTCGGAGGAAGAAATAAAATGAGGCCGTGAATCTGAGTTAAGAAATAAAATTAGAAAAAACATGATTAAATGAACGAGGAGAGACAATATAAACTAAAGGGTACAATCCTAAAGGGGATGCATGAACAGTGAGACCTGCGGGTATATGTGGACAAATCGCTGAAGGTGGCAGGACAGGTTGGGAAAGCAGTTAAAAAAGCTTGCAGGATCCTGGGCATCACAGAGTACAAAAGCAAGGAGGTTATGATGAACCTTCGTAAAACACTGGTTCGGCCTCAAGTGGAGCATTGTGTCCAATTCTGGGCACCGCCCATTGGGATGGGATACCCTTTGAGAGGGTGCAGAAGAGATTGACAAGAATGATTCACGAGATGAGGGACTTCAGTTTTGTGACTTGACTGGAGAAGCTGGGGTTGTTCTCCTTGGAGCAGAGAACGTTGAGAGGAGAATTGATAGAGATGTTCAAAATCATGAGGGGTCCGGACAGAGTAGATCGAGAGATACTATTCCCATTGGCAGAAGGGTCAAGAACCAGAGGAGACGGATTTAAGGTGGATGAGCAGAAGAACCAAAGGCGATGTAAGAAAAATCTATTTCATGCTACGAATCGTCAGGATCTGGAATGCACGGCCTCAAAGGATGGTGGAGGCAGACTCAATCACAGCTTTCAAAAGGGAATTGGATAATATCTGAAAGAAAACATTTGCAGGGCCGGGGGGAAAAGGCGGTGGGACTAGCTGAGAGCCGGCAAGGGCTCGACGGGCCGGATGGCCTTCTGTGCTGTAACCATTCTCTCATTGTGTGAGCAGAACCACTCTGTTCCCTGACTCAATCTAAAGCCTTCCTATTTGTGAGCACCTCTGTTAAACCTCTTTATCTCCGCCTTAAATATATTCAATGATCCAGTCTCCACAACTCTCTGGCAGAGAACTCCACAGATTTGCAAGAAGAAATTCCTCCTCATCTCATTTTTAAATGGTCTGAGGAGAAAGGCTGCATTTGTAAATAGAACAGGATTTACTGGGATTGCTTTGGGCACTGAAACATGTTCATTCTGGCAGCTCTTGTTTTTTTCTGATTATCTTAATAACCCCTGTATATGGGCTGGAGATTAATATCTTTTATAAGTGTTGAACAAATTATCTTCGTTTCAAACACAGTGTGTCGAATATTTGATTCCTCCATGATCAGAGGAGACTAATTGATGTTCTGTTACCGACTGTTCTATTTTAGTGCTTTTTCTTAATCTAACTTATATCACTTCTCACCTAGTTCACCTTCTATTATATCAAACCCCAAACTTGTCCCGTTTGAGTACATGAGTTGCAATTGTAGTAGACTTAACTGCAGTGTCTTACTTTAAACTCAGCTGAAATCCTTTGAACCACCCCTTTATTGAACTGCCTTGCAAAAGATTTGAAATCCGTTACTTTCTGTAACATGGTTTTGGAACCGATTGAATTTTAAAATGCATCCACACATTTTGCACGTGATAGCATGTGAAATATTCTGATATTTGTAATTGTCATTGCCACAAACTCAGCTCTCTAGCCACCGACTCAAGCCCTCTCCCCAACTTGTGTCTGTGCCTGAACCGGACTGTTTGCAACCTTGGTGCCATATTTAACCCAGAGAGTGGTGAACCTGTGGAATTCTCTACCACAGAAAGTTGTTGAGGCCAATTCACTAAATATATTCAAAAAGGAGTTAGATGAGGTCCTTACTACTAGGGGGATCAAGGGGTATGGCGAGAAAGCAGGAATGGGGTACTGAAGTTGAATGTTCAGCCATGAACTCATTGAATGGCGGTGCAGGCTAGAAGGGCCGAATGGCCTACTCCTGCACCTATTTTCTATGTTTCTATGTTTATATGTTTTTAACCACATATCCACAGCATAATTAAGAATGCATATTTCCACCTCTGCGAAATCGCCCTTGCCTCACCTCATCCGCTGCTGACCCCTCATCCCTGCCTTTCTTACTTCTGGATTTGACTATTACAACTCACTCCTGCCACATTCTCACCTGCATGAACTAGAGTTGATCCAAAATTCGGTTGCCCGTGCCCTAACTCTCACTAAGTCCAGCTCACCCATCAGCCCTGTGCTCGTTGAACGACATTGGCTTCTGGTTCAGCAACGCCTTGATTTCAAAATTCTAATACTTATTTTCAAAACTCTCCATGGCCTCACCCCTCCCGAGCTCTGTAAACTCCTCCAGCTCCAACCAGCACCACACCCCCACCTCCGCCCCTCCCGCCCGCCCCCCGCCGCCCACCCATGAGTTATCTATCTTCCTGAGCATCTCTGATTATAATTGGTGGCTGTGCCTTCTGTTGTCCATGCCCCAAGTTCTTGAAAACCCAGCCTAAATCTTTCTGTCTAACCTGTGCAGTACCTGCCCTGGCAGTTCTTGATGGGATACTGCAGAGCAAGCTTTTCTCTCCATGCTGCATCTTTCCACGGAGTGTTTGATAGGAGAGTGTAGGGTGAACTTTACTCAGTATCTAACCCGCGTTGTTCCTCCTCTGGGTGTGTTTAATGGGATGGTGTAGAGGGAGATTTACTCTGTATATAACCCGTGCTTTACCTGACCTGGAAGTGTTTGATGGACAGTGTCGGGGGAGCTTTACAGTGTATGTAACCTGTGCTGTACCTCCGCTGGGAGTGTTTGATGGGACAATGTCGCAGGAGTTGTACTCTATATCTAACCCATGCCGTAACTGCGATGGGAGTGTTTGATGGATCAGTCTATGGGAGCTTTACACTCTGACTAACCCATGTGCATATTGTGCGAGTGTTTGATGGGACAGTGTAGAGGGAGATTAACTCTCTATCTAACCAATGCTGTACCTACCCTGGGACTGTTTGGGACAGGCTAGAGGGTGATTTAATTTAACCTTCAATATCCAAGGCTGTATCTACCTGAAATGTCTGGTGAGACATTGGAGAGGGAGCTTTACTCTGTATCTAACCTGTGTTGTCATCATCATCATCATCATAGGTAGTCCCCCGAAATCGAGGAAGACTTGCTTCCACACCTGAAGTGAGTTATTTGCTGGCTGAACAGTCTAATACAAGAGCCACAGACTCTGTCACAAGTGGAACAGATAGTCGTTGAAGGAAGTGGTGGTTGGGTGCAGCACGCTCTTTCCACTACCTGCACTTGTTTTCTGCATGCCCTTGGCGATGAGACTCCCGGATGCACTTCCTCCACTTAGGGTGGTCTTTGGCCAGGGACTTCCAGATGTCAGTGGGTATCTCGCACTTTATCAGGGAGGCTTTGAGGTTGTCATTGTAACGTTTCCGTTTCCCACCTTTTGCTCATTTTCCGTGAAGAAGCTCCGCATAGATCACTTGCTTTGGGAGTCTCGTGTCTGGCATGCGAACTATGTGGTCTGCGTAGCGGAGATAATCGAGTGTGGTCAGTGCTTCAATGCTGGGGACGTTAGCCTGGACGAGGACGCTGATGTTGGTGTGCCTGTACTGCCAGGTGATTTGTAGGATTTTGCGGAGACATCGTTGGTGATATATCTCCAGCGAGGAAAAGTGTCTACTGTACATTGTCCATGCCTCTGAGCCATACAGGAGGGCGGGTATTACTACAGCCCTGTCGACCATGAGCTTGGTTGTACCTGCCCAGGGAATGGTTAATGAGACAGTGTAGAGGAAACTTTACTCTGTCTCTAACCCGTGTTGTGTCTGTCCTGGGAGTGTTTGATGGGACAGTGTAGAGGGAGCTTTACTCTGTATCTCACCCGTGCTGCACCTGCCTCGCGAATATCCGCTGGAATAGTATAGAGGGAGATTTTCTCTACATCTAACAGGTGCTGTATCTGCCCTGGAATGGCTGGGACAAGTTAGAGGGAGATGTAGTCTGTGTCTAACCTGTGCTGTACTTGCACTGGAAACGTTTGGTGGAACAGTATAGAGGGAGCTTTATTCTATATTTAACCTGTTAAGTCCAGAAAAAGTAACGTGATTGAGTACTATGGACGTGAGTAAGTGTGACCTGTCTCTTTATTCTAACTTCAGGGTGCACGTACAAAATGGAAGGTCTGCTTATATACAGTGCTCCCAAGGGACGCTGGGATCTCTTGGGACTCCAACAGAGACGCCCTGTGGTGGTGGTAGAATTCTGGTTACATAGAGTTATATACATCACATCACTCCCTCCTAATGTCAAAGTACACTTATTTGCAAGTTGAGACGATCTGGGGCTTTTCACTCCCGAGTCGATCGTCTCGGTACAAATACAGGTGCAGGTGAGTTGGTTGGTTCTTCGCTGGGCTGCTGTTGAGCTGACGTTGCTGGGTTGCTGGGGATGATGAGTTCAATTTCGTGGTCAACCATGATGTTGGTTGCCACTTGTGTGTGTGTCGGAGGGTCGAAGTTGGTTGCTTGTGGCTGTCTGTGAATCGAAGTTTGATTTGGTCCAAATGCTTTCTGCAAGTTAATCCATTTGCGAGTTTGACCTGAAACACCCTCCTCCCTTCTTTGGCTATGACAGTGCCAGCAGGCTATTTGGGACCATGTCCATAGTTGAGTACAAATACAGGCGCATTCTTGATGGCCTCAGTCTTGGTGTCAGTGGGTCTGATGCCATCTGCCACGGTTCTTCTCCCTAAGAACTCGACCTTTGGCACCAGGAAAACACACTTCGAGCGTTTCAACTTGAGTCCCACATGATCTAGCCGACTTAGAACCTCTTCCACGTTCTGCAAGTGTTCGATGGTGTCCCGACCTGTGACCAGTATATCATGCTGGAAAACCACGAAGTGCAGCACCGACTTTAGCAGACTCTCCATGTCCCTTTGAAAAATAGCCACTGTCGATCGAATTCCAAACGGGCAGCTAATGTCGATGAACAGACCTTTGTGCGTGTTGATGCAGGTGAGGCCTTTTTAAGATTCCGCCAGATCCTGCATCATGTGGGCCGCGGTCAGGTCCAACTTGGTTCATGTCTTTTCTCCTGCCAGTGTCGCAAATAGTTCGTCTGCCTTGGGTTGCGGGTACTGGACCTGCAGCGAAAAACGTTTAATCATTACTTTATAGTCCCCGCAAATTCTGACCATGACATCACCCTTGAGAACCAGAACAATCTGACTGGCCCACTCGTTGAACTCCACCAGTGCGATGATGCCCTCCCGTTGAAGCCTTTCTAACTCGATCTCCACTTTCTCTCGCATCATATATGCCACTGCCCGTGCCTTGTGATGGATGGGTCATGTACCGGGAATCAAGTGGATCTGCACCTTCACCCTCAAGAAACTTCCGATCCCTAGCTCAAACAATGACGGAAACGTGCTCAGAACCTGGGCACATGAGGCGTCATCGATGGATGAAAGTGCTCGGATGTCATCCTAGTTCCAACGTATTTTTCTCAGCCAGCTTCTGCCGAACAGTGTGGGGCCATCTCCTGACACTATCCTGAGTGGTAGTTCGTGTACTGTTCCATTATAAGAGACTTTTAATACTGTGCTGTCAATTACTGGGATCAGCTCTTTAGTGTAAGTTTTCAGTTTGGTGTGAATGGAGCTCAGCTTGGGCCTGTCGAAGGCCCTTTTCTCATGATGGACTGACTCGCACCCATGTCCAATTCCACAGATACTGGAATTCCGTTCAGTTCAACATTTAACATGATCGGTGGACATTTCGTGGTGAAGGTGTGTACGCCGTACACTTCTGCCTCCTCGGTTTGAGTCTCTAGTTCAGTTTGATCCACCATGGATCGGTCTTTCACTGCAATGTGGTGCTTTGCAGTGTTTGCAGCTCATCTGCATATTCGCTGGAGGTGTCCCATTGTTCCACAGCCTTTGAACGCATAGTGTTTGAAGCTGCATAATTGGCTCGATGATCACCTCCGCAGTGCCAACAAGCTGTTAACTGCCTCGCATTAACGCTTGATGGCAGACTCTGAGTCATCTGAGATCATGCAGCTGCAGGCGTGTACATTCTGCCATAGGCATTCCTGCCTGAAAACGATGTTACTTTTTGTACAGTACTTGCCGAAACATCTGTATGCTGCGAAATTTGTTTGGCTGGTGGACATAAATGCCTAGGCTATCGTTATGGCTTTGCTCAGGTGCGGTGTTTCAACAGTCAATAGTTTGCGAAGGATATCCTCATGGCCAATGCCAAGCACAAAAAATCTCTTCGCATTTACTCCAGGTATCCATCAAATTCGCAATGTCCTGCAAGGTGCCTTATTTCGCCGACGGAGCTCGCCACTTCCTGGCCTTCAGACCGTTGACATCTGTAAAATTGATACCTTACCATCAGAATGCTCTCCTTCGGATGTAGGTGCTCCTGAATTAGCGTACACATTTCTTCATACGATTTGGTTGTTGGTTTCACCGGAGCAAGAAAATTCTTCATGAGACCATAGGTTGTTGCCCTGCAGAGAGTGAGGAGGATCGCCCTTTGTTTGGCCTCATTCACATTCCCTGCCAGCTCGTTGGACATGAAGTATTAATCGAGTCGCTGCATGAAGACCTCCCAATCGTCCCCTTCTGAGAATTTCTCCAGGATATCAACAGTTCTCTGCATTTTCACATGTTGGTTCATTAACTCGTCGCTAATTGTTATGTCCAGAATAAAGTAATGTGATTGAGTACTGTAGACATGAGTAAGTGTGATCTTGGTCTCTTTTTTCTAACTCCAGAGTGCACGTACAGCATGGGAGGCCTGCTTATATACAGTGCTCCCAAGGGATACTGGGATTCCTTGGGACTCCAACAGATATGCCCACTGATGGCGGTAGATTGCTGATTACATTGGGTTGCATACATAACATAACCCATGTTGTACTTGCCCTGGGAATGTCTGATGGGACAGTGTAGAGGGAGCTTTAATCTGTATGTACTCCATGTCCGTTGTACTCCGTAGAGGACGAAATCCTCATTGTGACTCCAAGAGGAGCTCCTCAGCCACAGGGGAAGACGGTTGAGGAGGATTCTAGTGATGACTTTCCCAGTGGCTGGTAACAGGGAGACTCATCTGTAATTGCCACAGTCGGACTTGTCCCCTTTGTTATAGATGGTCATGATTACTGCATCTCTGAGATCTCCAGGCCTGCTCTCCTCCTTCCAGATGAGAGAGATGAGGTCATGCATTCATGCCAATATTACCTCTCCACCATACTTTAGTGCCTCAGCGGGGATTCCATCCGCTCCCATTGCCTTGTTGTTCTTGAGCTGGTGGATGGCCTTTTCTATCACGTGCAGGGCTGAGGTTTTGCTGAGATGTTGGCGGATAGCATGCTGCAGGATGGAGTCGAGGACACTCAAGTCAAAGGCAGAGTCTCGGTTAAGGACATCTTCGAAGTGCTCCTTCCAGCGGGTCCTGACTGCCTCAGTGTCCTGGATGAGTGTTTCCCCATTCTTGGCCAGCAGTGGGGCGGTGCCTTTTGTGCTTGGGCCATAGGTGGCCTTGACTGCGATGAAGAATCCTCGCATATCATGGCTGTCGGCCAGCTGCTGAAACTGCTGTGATTTCTCCACCCACCATTTATGCTTTAGGTCACAGGTTTTTTCTTGGACCTCGGCCTTAAGCCATCTGTAATGCTGCTTTGCTGCTCCCGAGTTGGGTTGTTGTTTTAGGTTCAGAATTGCCCTGTGCTTGAGATTAATTAGTCTTGGATCTCCTGGTCATTCTCATCAAACCAGTCCTGGTGTTTCCTCGATCAGGCCAACATCCCCATCATCGAAGCACTGACCACACTCGACCAGCTGCGTTGGGTTGGCCACATTGTTCACAACTATTTTAAGTAGAACAATAATCAAGTTCCCCCTGATTAAAGGGTGGAGGGGGTCACACTCCAGAAACTTTCATTAAAGTGCCCCCTTGTTTTTGTTAAGGAACCAAAAACACAACTTAACAATTCAATATAAAGGTAACTTTTGTCAAATCAAATCAAATGAATTAAAATTACAATTCTGTTCCCTCTTGAATGATGCACTCCAGTCTCTCTGGTGCTCACCTCTCATGGAAGGCCACGAATCTACCAGTGGACACTCCATGCTCAATCTCCAGGGATACCATGGCTCGACACATTGTTCACAAGACTCCCAAAGCAAGGCTCTACTCGGAACTCCTACACGGAAAGCGAGCCTACAGTGGGCAGAGGAAACCTTTCAACGACACCCTCAAAGCCTCCTTGATGAAATTCACCAACCCCCCGATACCTAGGAGTCCCTGAAAAAAGTCCGCCCTAAATTGAGGAAGTGCATCCGGGAGGGCTCTGAGCACCTCGAGTCTCATCGCTGAGTGCATGCAGAAACCAAGCATAGGAGCATGTGGCAAACCAGTCCCACCCACCCATTCGTTCAACGACTCTCTGTCCCACCTGTGACAGAGACTGTCATTCCCGTACTGGACTGTTTCGTCACCTAAGAACTCATCTTTAGAGTGTAAGCAAGTCTTTCTCGATTTAGACGGACAGCCTGTGATAATGATGATGTGTATCTCACCTGTGTTGTGCCTGTCCTGTGCATTTTTGGATTGGCTGTTTAGAGAGATGTTTACCCTGCATCGAAATTATGCTGTACTTGCCCTGGGAGTGTTTGATGGGACAGTGTAGAGGGAGCTTCACTCTGTATCTAACCTATGCTGTACCTGCACTGGGAGTGTTTAACGGGACAGTGTAGAGGGAGATTTACTCCATATCTAACCGATACTGTACCTGACCTGGGAGTGTTTCATTCCTCACTGTAGATGGAGCTTTACTCTGTATCTAACATGTGCTGTACGTGCCCTGGGAGTGTTTGATGGGACAGTGTAGAGGGAGCTTTACTCTGTATCTAACCTGTGCTGTCCCTGCCGTGGGAGTGTTTGATAGGTCACTGTTGAGGGAGCTTTACTCTGTATCTAATATGTGCTGTACCTGCCACAAGTACGCTTGCAGCCTTCTGCAAGAGGTCGGCACCGGAGGGACTGGAGTGCATCGTCACCTTCAGCAACCAAATTTTAATTTGATTTAAGTTTACCGTCCAAAGTTTAATTGGTTTATTTTGCCGGTTATAGTGTTCCCTCCCCCCTTTAATCAGGATGCATTTGATTTACAGATCAACAACAAAATAGTTGTGCTGTACCTGCCCTGTGATTTTTTCTTGGGACAAGAGAGAGGGAGTTTTATTCTGTATCTAACCTGTGCTGTGCACACCCTGGGAATACCTGGTGGGACAGTGCAGATGGATCCATACTGTGTAGTTAATATGTGCTGCACCTGCCCTGGGAGTGTTTGATGGGTCAGCGTGCAGCAAGCTTTAAATTGTAACTAACCCGTGCTGTACCTGCCCTGGGATTCTTTCGGACAGAACAGAGGGAGCTTTACTCTGGAAAGAACCGTGCAGTGTCTGGCCCACTCCAGCTCCGATTTCACATGGTCTTCTGTACCCAGCATGCCCGGTGGGGTAGAATGTGCTGCACTCAGACTACAGGAGCTCAGTGCGCAGGCGCGTGTCTTGCCTGGGTTTGGGGCATGCGCGAGGCTTGCAATGGCGGAGAAGACATGTTTTGTACAGGCTCCTCAGAAGTGTCATTTTCAGCGGAACGGAGCGGGGTCAGGGACCAGCGGGAAAGTGGGAAAGCTTCACAAATAACCGGTGCCCGCCGAAGCCCGGAATAATAACCGGAATATCGGCGGTTGCAGCTTCGGGGCTTTCTCCGGTCAAAGGCCCAGACTAAAGGCGGCCACGTTGGTAAAGGAGTGTAGGTTCCGCGTTCCACCATTTTGATTCAGTGAGCAGCACAGAGCATGTGCGGCCATCTTGGTGCAGGAACAAAGTGAAAGATGTCAGTGTCTGGAACTGAACCCAGCCAGAGTCAGTACTTTCAGGGGAGGGGAACAAGTGAGTGCAGAACTGAACCCAGCCAGAGTCAGTACCTTTAGGGGAGGGGAACCAGTGAGTGTAGAACTGAACCCAGCCAGAGTCAGCACCTTCAGGGGAGGGGAACCAGCGAGTGTAGAACTGAACCCAGCCAGAGTCAGCACCTTCAGGGGAGGGGAACCAGTGAGTGTAGAACTGAACCCAGCCAGAGTCAGTACCTTCAGGGGAGGGTAACCAGTGAGTGTAGAACTGAACCCAGCCAGAGTCAGTACCGTCAGTGGAGGGGAACCAGTGAGTGTAGAACTGAACCCAGCCAGAGTCAGTACCTTCAGGGGAGGGGAACCAGTGAGTGTAGAACTGAACCCAGCCAGAGTCAGTACCTTCAGGGGAGGAGAACCAGTGAGTGCAGAACTGAACCCAGCCAGAGTCAGTACCTTCAGGGGAGGGGAACCAGTGAGTGTAGAACTGAACCCAGCCAGAGTCAGTATCTTCAGGGGAGCGGAACCAGTGAGTGTAGAACTGAACCCAGCCAGAGTCAGTACCTTCAGGGGAGGGGGACCAGTGAGTGTAGAACTGAACCCAGCCAGAGTCAGTACCTTCAGGGGAGGAACATAGGAATTAGGAACTGGAGTAGGCCATCTAGCCCATCGAGCCTGCTCCGCCATTCAATAAGATCATGGCTGATCTGGTCATGGACTCAGCTTCACTTACCCGCCCTCTCCCCGTAACCCTTAATTCCCTTATTGCTTAAAAATCTATCTATCTTTGGCTTGAAAACATTCAATGAGCCAGCCTCAACTGCTTCCTTGGGCAGAGAATTTCACAGATTCACAACCCTCTGGGAGAAGAAATTCTTTCTCAACTCGGTTTTAATTGGCTCCTCCGTATTTAGAGGCTGTGCCCCCTAGTTCTAGTCTCCCCCATCAATGAAAACAACATCTCTGCCTCTATCTTGTCTATCCCTTTCATGATTTTAAATGTTTCTATAAGATCACCCCTCATCCTTCTGAACTCCAACGAGTAAAGACCCAGTCTACTCAATCTATCATCATAAGGTAACCCCCTCATTTCTCGAATCAGCCTAGTGAATCGTCTCTGTACCCCTTCCAAAGTTAGTATACCCTTCCTTAAGTAAGGTGACCAAAACTGCACGCAGTACTCCAGTTGCGGCCTCAACAATACCTTATACAGTTGCAGCAACACCTCCCTGCTTTTGTACTCCATCCCGCGGAGCAAAGCGAGCTCCGCTCACACCAGGTGGTGGTCCGAACACGGCACCGGCCGCATGGAGGCCGCTGGGACGCAGGAAACGTATGCCCAAGACACATAAAGGCGGTCGACTCTGGACCATCCTACTCCAGGCCTCACCCAAGTAAAGGCACTGGAGTCGGGGTGGAGATTTCGCCAGACGTCCACCAAGTCGAAGGACCCGACCAGGTCCCTCAACTTCTCCATCGCCGTCACGCTCTGCGGAGCACCGGAGCGGTCCCTCGCCTCGAGGGTGCAGTTAAAATCCCCCCCGAGGACAATGCAGTCGCCGACGTCGACCGAGTCAAGAAGAGCGGACACCTCTGCAAAGAAGCGCGTTTGCTGCGCGCCGGGCTGAGGGGCGTACACGTTCACGAGATGGAGCGGCACGTCCCCCAGGCGAACCGTTACGTGCAGCAAGCGGCCTGGCACGGGCTCCTCGACCCCCAAGATCTCCGGCTGAAAATGCGGGCCCAGCAAGATGGCCACCCCACTAGAAATGGCGGTGACGTGGCTCATGCGGACCTCTCCTTGCCATTACACGAGCCACGTGGCTTCGTCTCCCGGATGGTGTAGGTTTCTTGCAGGAAGCACACCGCATATTTCCCCTCCCGCAGGAGTGAAAAATTGTCAAATCTACGGCGTGCCCCTCTGCCGCCGTTGATGTTGAGGCTGGCTATGGTTATCTTCATGGCAAAAGCATAGTGCAACCTCTACCTTAACCTATTGTGGGGGAGGGAGCGGAATCTTTTGTTGAACTCCACTCCCTCTGCAGCCCAGCGAGGAGTCCCTCGAGCTCGCGCTGCTCAACGTGTTGCTCCTTTGTCAAGGGCCCGCCCACGGCCGAGGTTTTAGCGGCGGCGCGGACGGACCCCTTGATCAGCTCTGGCTCGGACCATTTTTCCAGGGCCAGTCTGGCTTGGTCGCAGCGACCCCGGCTCTGGGCCAAAAAGTCCCGGTGTTCCTTTGCAGGAATGAGGATGGCCTCAACGGCGGCTGCGGGCAGATCCACCACCTCCCTGGCGGTGGTCTCTAGTTCTTCTTCCGCGTCCCCCACCGAGTCCCTGTCCTCCTTCGGGAGGTGGCCGCCAGCAGCCGGCCTATCGACCGCACAAGGTATGGCAAATGACTCGGCCGCTCCAACCGGCCCTGGCTCTGCCCCGATCCCACCCCCAGGATCGTCGGCAGAGGAGTCCCCACTGGGCTCTTTTAAAAATGGTGCTGGTTCGGGAAATGACAGCGGAAGGGGTTCCCCCTCCGCCCCAGGAACCGGGGAACAAGGAGAGACCCGGCCATAGGAAATCCCCAGGCTCCCCAAGTGCTCCAGCTCCAAAGTAAGGGGCGAGGGTGGGTGTTCCTCCCCCTCCCCGCTGCCACCCCCCGGCCCAGCATGTACAGTTTGATTCAAATTGTTAATTTGTGTTTCTGCCGGGTCGAGCAAATCCCGGGGGAAGTTGGATATTGGCTGGGTGGGCTCAGGTTCGGCCTTTTCGGCCCCGCCCGCCTCAGTCCCCGGGACGCCCGGCCCGGCGGCAATGCTTTCCTCCGCGATCCCCACGCCCCCCACGACAGGCAGATCTTCCACGCCATCCCTGGGAGGCAGAGGCTGGGCACCCTCGACTGTCTCACCCTCCCCGGGGACAGACTCCTCCCGCCTACGGCGCTGCTTGGGTGCGCTGGTGGGGGACGCGGGACATGCGGCGGGCACCGACTCCTCCGCGGAGGGATGTTGTTCCCCCTCCGCCTCAATGGAGCGGCGCCTCCTTTTGTTGCTGCGGGTGCGCTGAGGCAGGGAGACCTCCATGTCTGCCGAGGCTTCCCGCTCCGCACCACCCTTTTCCTTTTCTTGCCCTCGCCCGAACCGCTCTGCGGTACTGGTCAAGGGCTCGGGCACGGGCTCAGGGCACCCCACGCTCGCCGATGACTGGGTTGGGCTGAGCGCGCTGGTCAATCTTTCTGGCGCACTGAGATGTTTCAACTTGTTCCACGCCTTCTTTCCGGTCGGACGCTCTCCCTCCCACCCGCCGGAGGCCGTAAAAACAAAGGCCCCCGACGATGCCCGCGCACCCATGGCTCCCGGCACGCGGACGCAACTAGGGGGAGGGGTGGCGGCGGCGCCAGCCTTGGCCGCTCCGGATCCGTCCAGCGAGGAAGCGCGTAGAGTTTTGTGGGAGGACTGCCGAAGGTCAGCCCGGAGGGCGCCGAAAATCTGGAAGCTCCGCTAAGCCTGGCAGAGCTGACCGGTGCCCTCGACCGGCTCTCGAGGGGAAAATCCCCGGGGCTGGACGGGCTGACCGTGGAGTTCCACAGGGCGTTCTGGGACGTCCTGGGGAGCGACTACGCGCGGGTCCTGGGGGAAAGTCTGGTGACTGGGGAGATGCCCCTCTTTTGGCGCAGGGCAGTCATCGTCCTGCTGCCTAAGAAGGGTGATCTCCGCCTCCTTAAGAACTGGCGCCCGGTCTCCCTCCTCAGCACGGACTACAAAATCTTCGCCAGAGCGATGTCTGCTCGCCTTGGTGCCGTGCTGGACCACATGATCCACCCCGATCAGTTCTACACGGTCCCGGGCCGGACAATCCACGATAACATCCATCTGGTCCGGGACCTCATCCATTGTTCCCAGGAGGCTGGTCTGTCGATCGCCTTCCTATCCCTCGACCAAGAGAAGGCGTTCAACAGGGTGGATCACGACTATCTGCTCGGAACTCTGTGCGCTTTCGGGTTCGGGACGCATTTCGTCGCCCGGATCCGACTTTTGTACGCCGCCGCGGAGTGTCTGATTAAGGTTAACGGGTCCTTGACGGCGCCCCTTCGCTTTAGGAGAGGGGTGCACCAGGGATGCCCCATGTCTGGCCAGTTATACGCCGTTTGCGTGGAGCCTTTCCTGCGCCTCTTGCGGATGAGGTTGTCAGGACTGGCTCTGCAAGGGCCGGGCGTGGAGGTCGTCCTCTCCGCTTACGCCGATGACGTGCTCCTCGCGGTAGAGGATCCCGCTGACCTGCGGAGGATGCGTGAGTGCCAGGAGATTTACTCGGCCGCGTCCTCCGCCAGGATCAACTGGGAGAAATGTTCCGGACTCCTGGTGGGTCAGTGGCGGGTGGACTCCCTGCCGGAGGAGCTCAGGCCTTTTGCCTGGAGCACGACCCATCTCCTCTATTTGGGAGTCTACCTTAGCCCAGACGAGGGAGCCTGGCCGGCGAACTGGCAGGAGTTGGAGGCCAAGTTCGCTGCTCGCCTAGAGCACTGGACAGGACTGCTCCGAGTGCTGTCCTACAGGGGTCGAGCGCTAGTCATAAACCAGCTGGTGGCCGCAATGTTGTGGTACCGGCTGGTCACTTTGACCCCTCACCCTGCGTTTGTCGCCAAGATACAGAAGAAGCTGGTGGACTTCTTCTGGAACAACAGGAAGCACTGGATCTCTGCTGCGGTCTTGAGTCTCCCGCTTGAGGAGGGCGGTCAGTCGTTGGTGTGCGTCAGCGCCCAGCTCGCGACTTTCCATCTTCAGGCCCTGCAGAGATACCTTTACATCGAGCCCCCTCCTAGGTGGTGTGCTCTGGCGACGTATTTCTTCCGCCAGCAGCGCGACCTCAATTACGACATGCAGCTCCTGTTTGTGAACTTGGGGGTTGTCAGGACCACCCTCCAGGAGCTGCCTGTCTTTTACAAGGAACTCATCAGGGTCTGGAACAAAGTCTCCACCAAGCGCAGCTCTCCGCCGGCAGGAGTGGCGGCCGTCCTGCAGGAGCCGCTGCTCGAGAATCCGTACCTCCACGACCGAGATTTTACGTGGCGGTCGGAAGAGAGGGCTGTGGCTGGTGAGGTGACCAGGGTCAGGGACCTGCTCGATGGCGGAGGAGCGGGCTGGATGGCGCCAGGCACGCTGGCGCGGCGCCTAAATTCAGCCGACGTCCGCCACGCGGCCGAAGCCATTGAGTCGCTAAAAACAGCTTTGGGCCCTGACTCCGTTAGGTGCATCGAGGAGGCTCAGGCACGTGGGGAGATCCCGTCCGAACTGACCCCCGTCCGGACGGAATTCCTCATCAGCGCCAAACTCCTGAACATCCATCGGGGGCCGGCGCCTCACAACTTGAGCCACCTCGGGGAAATCCCCTCCATGCCTTTCAGTTCTGCGCGGAGGGGTTTCCTGTACGGGCTGCTCCTGCACACTCTCAACTTTGCCATCCTCGCCGGCCGTCCGGACACGCCATGGCGTACCATCTTGCTGTCCGGAGGAGGCGGGGATCCCCGATGGAGGGCACTCTACGCAGGGGTCATCCCACTATTCATCGGGGACTTGGCCTGGAGGGTGGTGCATGGAGCAGTGCCATGCAACAAATTTTTAAGCCGGTTCATGGACTCCCAGGCCGCCTGCAATTTCTGCGGTCTGGAAGAGTCCGTGTTCCATGTTTTTATGGAATGCACAAGGTTGCAGCCCCTGTTTTATTATTTGAAGGGGCTGCTCCTGAAATTCTGGCTGCACTTCAGTCCCACTCTCCTGATCTTTGGGCACCCTGTGCGGAGGGGAGCGGGTAGGTCCGAAGGCCTCCTCGTAGGACTGCTCCTGGGCACGGCCAAGGGTGCCATCAGCCGGTCCAGGCAGCGGGCGGTCGAGGGGGTCGTTCAACCTGACTGCCTGCCTCTCTTCCGCTCTTACATCCGTTCTAGGGTGTCCTTGGAGATAGAGCACGCGGTGTCCACCGGTACGCTCGCGGCCTTCCGCGAGAGGTGGGCACCGGAGGGACTGGAGTGCATCATCACGCTCGGCAACGAAATTTTAATTTCATTTTACGTATTAAAGTTTAATTTGTTTTAATTGCCGGTGCTTTTAGTGTCCCCCTCCCCTTTTATAGGGTGCACTTGGAAAAATTTGATTTTAGCGCCCAAAAAAAAAAACAAAAAAAAAGAAAAACAAAAAAAAACACAAAAAAAGGAAAAAAGAAAGGGGCCTTGAAAATGTCTGCTGTGTCATCCAGGGCGGGTGGCACGGTTTAATGTTTATGTTTTTTTTCAGGTAAACTCAAAAGAGTTTCATGCACATGACACGCGGTGTCCACCGGTACGCTCGCGGCCTTCCGCGAGAGGTGGGCACCGGAGCGACTGGAGTGCATCATCACGCCCGGCAACCAAATTTTAATTTGATTTTACGTTTTAAAGTTTAATTTGTTTTAATTGCCGGTACTTTTAGTGTCCCCTTCCCTTTTATAGGGGGCACTGGGAAAATTGTGATTTTAGTGCCCAAAAAACAAAACAAACAAAAAAAAAACAACAAAAAAAAACCAAAAAAAAGTAAAAAAAGGGCCTTGTAAATGTCTGGTGTGTCACCCAGGTCGGGTGGCACGGTTTAATGTTTTATGTTTTGTAGGTAGACTCTAAAAGAGTTTCATGCACAAGGACCAATTGTGGAGCAGTGGAGGCGTGTCCTGCTCAGTTGGAGCTGAGCTGCTGAGAGGGGAACAGCTACCATCCTTAGCTCCTGCCTGGAAGGCCTGGAGAGCCCTGAGAACAGCCCAGGAAGAGAAGGAAGGAAGGGGCTTCACCACCAACTTTCACCCAGAGGGAGAGGAAGAAAAGGCAGAAAACTTTTACTAACTTTTACCATTTCTGCAAAGAGTTGGAGAGAGCGGGAAAGACCAACAATAACACCCAGTGTGGAAGGAGGGAGACTCTACCACTCTACAGGTGGGTGTATTGGTGCAGTCCCCAATAGACTTTGTTGTATCGGTGGGGGGAGGAAAGAAGACCACTGAGGGCCGGAACATCGCGGGGGCTGTGTGTGTGGATAGTGTATGTGGGGGTCTTGCCTACAGCTAGGCCCCACACACAATTGACCCCCCCCCCATTGCCTAGCCTGGGATAGCTGGAGCTACCAGGCTCAAGAATATTTACCAACTATTTAAACATCGTTAGGAGTGTGTGCCTGGTGGCTCGAGCTGCCCCAGGTGAAGACATCTTCTCCCCTCACCCGAAGACCACCCCAAAGACTATTTTGTGTTTTGCCATCTGGGGATTGCACCCACTCACAGCTGCGAGGGGAGACCTGCCCTCGCAGTTCCCCCCCCCCTTCACACCCCCCTCTCTCTTTCTCTGTTACTCTCTGTTTCTCCCCTCTCTCTCTGAGACCCCTTCCTCCTAATTTAAAAAAAAAACAAAACAATTTAGACAACTGAGCAGAGGGAGCAAGGACCCTCCCCAATTGCCAACTAGGGGAGAGGTGTGCCTCGTTAAGAGCTCCTCTGCTCAGTCTAATCAAACGAGGCCAATTAAGACCTTTGAGGCCTGTGAATTTGAGGTGGGTGTAGCCCTTAAAGGGACCCCGTGATGGCGACCCCATCCACGCCGGTGGCGGGGCCAGCGAGGACATATGCGCAGGCGGTGTCCACATCCACGGCACCTCCTGCGCAACCCGCTGCCCTGCCACCTTTTCAACTCATCACAAAAAAACACGGGGTCAAGAGCTACACTCACCCCGCAATGACCATCGAGGAGTGCGTGCGGGCGATGGCTGGGGTAGTCGGCCCCTCGGCCATTGTCGCAGCCTCCAAGATGTCTGGGAAGGCCGTGTTCTTCCTGGGGTCGGAGCGGGCGGTGTCCCTGGTCCTCGAAAAGGGGCTCACGGTGGGAGAGACGCACGGCAACCAAATTTTAATTTGATTTTACGTTTTAAAGTTTAATTTGTTTTAATTGCCGGTGCTTTTAGTGTCCCCCTCCCCTTCTATAGGGGGCACTGGAAAAAGGAAAATTTGATTTTAGTGCCAAAAAAAACCCCAAAAAAAGCAAAAAAAAGAGGGCCTTGTAAATGTCTGGTGTGTCATCCAGGGCGGGTGGCACCGATTAATGTTTTTGTTTTGCAGGTAAACTCCAAAAAGAGTTTCATGCACAAGGACACGCGGTGTCCACCGGTACGCTCGTGGCCTTCCACGAGAGGTGGGCACCGGAGGGACCTGAGTGCATCATCACGCACAGCAACAAAATTTTAATTTTATTTTACATTTTAAAGTTTAATTTGTTTTAATTGCCAGTGCTTTTACTGTCCCCCTCCCCTTTTATAGGGGGCACTGGAAAAAATTTGATTTTAGCGCCCAAAAAAAAACCCCCAAAAAAAGAAAAACACAAAAAAAACACAAAAAAAGAAAAAAAGGGCCTTATAAAAGTCTGCTGTGTCATCCAGGGCGGGTGGCACGGTTTAATGTTTTATGTTTTACAGGTAAACTCCAAAAGAGTTTCATGCACAAGGACCCCCAAGTCCCTCTGCACTGCAGCATGTTGTAATTTCTCCCCATTCAAATAATATTCCCTTTTACTGTTTCCGCCCCCCCCCCCCGCAAGGTGGATGACCTCACATTTTCCGACATCTGCCAAACCTTTGCCCATTTGCTTAACCTATCTAAATCTCTTTGCAGCCTCTCTGTGTCCTCTACACAACCCGCTTTCCCACAAATTTTGTGTCATCTGCAAATTTTGATACACTACACTCTGTTCCCTCTTCCAAATCATCTGTGTATATTGTAAGCAGTTGTGGTCCCAGCACCGATCCCTGTGGCACACCACTAACCACCTTTTCCAACCCGAAAAGTACCCATTTATCCCGACTCTCTGCTTTCTGTTAGCCAGCCAATTCTCTATCCATGCTAATACATTTCCTCTGACTCCACGTACTTTTATCTTCTGCAGTAACCTTTTGTGTGGCACCTTGTCGAATGCCTTTTCGAAATCTAAATACACCACATCCATCGGTACACCTCTATCCACCATGCTCGTTATCTCCTCAAAGAATTCCAGTAAATTAGTTAAACATGATTTCCCCTTCATGAATCATGTTGCGTCTGCTTGATTGCACTATTCCTATCGAGATGTCCCACTATTTCTTCCTTAATGATAGCTTCAAGCATTTTCCCCACTACAGATGTTAAACTAACCGGCCTATAACTTTTGTCTGCACCCTTTTTTAAACAGAGGCGTTACATTAGCTGCTTTCCAATCCGATGGCACCTCCCTAGAGTCCAGAGAATTTTGGTTGATTATAACGAATGCATCTGCTATAACTTCTGCCATCTCTTTTAATACCCTGGGATGCATTTCATCAGGACCAGGGGAGTTGTCTACCTTGAGTCCCATTAGCATGTCCAGCACTAACCCCCTAGTGATAGTGATTTTCTCAAGGTCTTCCCTTCCCACATTCCCATGACCAGCAATTTTTGGCATGATTTTTGTGTTTTCCACTGTGAAGACCGAAGCAAAATAAAATTATTCTACACTCACTGGTTCCCCTCCCCTGAAGGTGCTGACTCTGGCTGGGTTCAGTTCCAGACATTGACATCATTCAATTTGTTCCTGCACCAAGATGGCCGTGTATGCGCTGTGCTACTCACTGAATCAAGATGGTGGAGCGCTGAACCTGCCTTCCTGCACAAACATGGCCGCCGTTAACCTGGGCCCTGTGACCAGGAGAAAGCCCCGAAGCTGCAACCGTCGATATTCCGGTTATTATTCCGGGATTGTGGCGGGCACCGGTTGTTTATGAAGCCTCGCCGGCTCCCGCTAGTCCATTACTTCCCTCAGTCCGGCTGAAAAGGACACTTCTGAAGAGACTGTCAAAAACACGTCTTCTCCGCCATTACACGCGTCGCGCATGCTCCAAACATAGCCAGAGTCCGCGCCTGCGCACTGAGCTCCTGTAGTCTGGGTGCGGCACATTCTCCCCCGCGGGGCATGCTGGATACATAAGTCCGTGAGAAATAGGAGCAGGAGTGGGCCACCCGGACCCCTGAGCCTGCTCCCAATACAATAACATTTGACAGGACAGTCGAGGGGGAGCGTCACTCTGTATCTCAACCGTGCTGTACCTGCCCTGAGAGTCTTTGATGGGACAGTGTACAGGGAGATTAACTCTATCTAACCAATGCAGTACCTAACCTGGGAGAGTTTGGGACAGGCTAGAGGGAGATTTAATCATTATGTAACCCGTGCTGTACCTGCCTTTGAATGTCTGGTGAGACCATGTAGAGGGACCTTTACTCTGCATCTAACCTGCGTTGCAAGTGCCCTGGGAATAGTTGATGGGACAATGTGTATTTAATTGTGTATTTAACCTATGCTGTCCTGCCATGGGAGTGTTTGATAGGTCAGCTTACAGGGGGCTTTAAATTGTGACTAACCCTTGCTGTACCTGAGCTGGGATTCTTTAGGACAGTGCAGGAGGAGCTTTACTTTGTATGTAACCCGTGCTGTATCTGCCGTTGGACTGTAGAGAAAGAGATTTACTCTGTGTTTAAACCGTGCTGTACTTCACCTCAGAGTGTTTGATGGGACAGTGTAGAGGGAGCTTTACTCTGGATCTAACCCGTGATGTACCTGCCCTAGTTGTGTTTGATGGGACAATGTAGACGAAGCTTTACTTTGAATCTGAGTCGGGATAAATGGGCCAGTTTCCAGTTGGCAAACAGTGACTAGTGGGGTGCTACAGTGATCGGTGCTCAGTCCTCAACTATTTACAATCTGTATTAATGACTTGGATGAAGGGACCGAGTGTAATGTAGCAAAGATTGCTGATGATCCAAAGATGGATTGGAAAACAGATAAGATAATGGGAGGGCTCGACAAGGTGAATGCAGAGAAGATATTTACACTCATAGGGGAAACGAAAACTCGGGGACCTAGTCTCAGAATAAGAGGTCGCTCATTTAAAACTGAGATGAGGAGAAATTTCTTCTCTCAAGGGTTGTAAATCTATGGAATTTCTGCCCCAGAGAGTTGTAGAGGCTGGTTCATTGAATATATTAAAGGCGGAGATAGACAGATTTTTGAGCGACAAGAGAATAAGGTGTATGGGGAGTGGGCAGGAAAGTGGAGCTGAGCCCAAGATCAATCAGCCATAATCTTATTAAATGGCGGAGCAGTCTTGAGGGGCAAGTGGCCTACTCCTGCTCCTATTTCTTATATTATAGTCTACCCTGTTCTATGCTTCCCCGGGAGTGTTTGATGGGACAATGTAGATGGAGCTTTACTCTGTATCTAACCCGTGCTGTACCTGCCTCAGAATTTTTGTAGAGGTATTGTAGAGGGAGAGATCACTCTATATTTATCCCGTGCTGTACCTGCCCTGGGAGTGTGTGATGGGACAATGTAGACGGAGCTTTATTCTGTTTCTAACCCCGTGTTGTACCTGCCCTTGGAATGTCTGGTGGGACAGTGTCGAGGGACCTTTACTCAGTATCTAAGCAAGGCACTTCTCTCATTCCTTAGATAAGGAGACCAAAACTGTGCACAGTGCTCCAAGTGTGGTCTCATCAAGGCCCTGTACAATTGTAGAGAGAGATTAGAGAAAGAATTACACTGTATCTAAATTATGCTGTACCTGCGCTTGGAATGTTTATTTGGACAGTGCAGAGGGAGCTTTACTTAGTATCTAACCAATGCAGTACCTGCCCTGGGAATGTCCGGTGGAACAGTATAGAGGGAGATTTAGTCTATATCTAATCCATGCTGTACTTGCCCTGGGATGGTTGGGACAGTGCAGTGGGAGATGCACCCCGTGTCTAACCCATGCAGTAAGTACCCTGGGAGTGTTTGATGGGACAGTGTAGAGGGAGGTTTATCCTGTATCTAACCCCGTGCTGTACCTGCCCTGGTGCTCTTTGATGGAACAGTGTTGAGGGAGCTTTTCTCTATATCTAACACATGTTGTAACTGCCCTGGGAGTGTTTGGGATATTGAAGACTGAGATTTAATCTGTATCAACCCTAGTAGTGTTTGGGACAAGATGGAGTGATATTTACTCTATATCTAACCCCTGCATTACTGGTCGTCCTGACATCAGTCGCAGCAAAAATGCTAAAATCTACTATTAAGCACGTTGTAAGTACTAACAGGATTGGACAGAATCAGCACGGAATTATTTAGGGAAATTGTACTTGACAAATCTGTTAGCATTTTTTGAGGCTGTAACTAGCAGGATAGATAAGGGCGAACCACTGGATGTGGTGTATTTAGATTTGCAGAAGATATTCGATGAGGTGCCACACAAGAGGTTATTAAACAAAATTAGGGCTCATGGGATTGAAGGTAATATGCGAGCAAGGATTAAGGATTGGTTAATGGACAGAAAACAGAGAGTAGGAATAAACGGGTGATTTTCGGGTTGGCAGGCTGTAACTGGTGTGGTGCTGCAAGGATCAGTGCTTGGGCCCCAGATATTCACGATCTATATCAATAATTTGGATGAGGAGACAAAATGTAATATATCAAAGTTTGCTGAGGTTGCAAAGCTAGTTGGGAATGTAAGTGTGAGGAGGATGAAAAGAGTTTTCAAGGGGAAATATACAGGCTCAGTGAGTGGGCAAGAACATGGTAAATGGAATATAATGTGAATAAATGTTATGTTAGACGCTAATAGTATTGTTTTTTAAATGGTGAGATTTGGAAACATTGTGTTCAGAGGGACCTGGGTGTTCTTGTACACAAATCGCCAAAAGTTAATATGCAGGTGCAGCAAGCAATTAAGAAAGCAAATGGTATATGGGCCTTTATCACAAAAAGATTTGAGTATTTGCGTCTTACTGCAATTATACAGGGCCCTGGTGAGACCACACCAGGAGTATTGTGTACTGTTTTGGTCTCCTTACCTAAGGAAAGATAACCTAGCTGTAGAGGGACTGCAATGAATATTTACCAGACTGATTCCTGGGATGGGGGGATTGTCCTATGAGAGATTGAGTAGACTCGGTCGATATTCTCCAGCGTTTAGAAGAATGAGAGGTGAGAGGCGACACCCATAGTCTTGAACACATTTCTGAAAAGAGATGTGAGGTGTTTAAATTTGATGAAGGACGCCAGCCAAATTATTAGAGACACTCCCTGTCCTTCAGGACATGTATTCAGGGGAGAAGCTGATGGGTTTATCTTATCATCTTTGGGTTAACTGTTGTGTTCATCGAGCTGAGCACCTCGTGCCAGCATCAAACACTCTCCAGTCGGGCACAGCACGGGTTAGATACAGAGTGAACCCATCGGTCGCTCCCCGGCATAGATACTGAGGAACAGGCAGTGTCCGGGACACTGACATTTCTCACTCAATAAGGTATAAATTGATCCTGTACCTCTTCCCATTAATCCTGCGCTCCACACAGCTCGAATTCTGCTCCTGTTTCCCTTCCTGTAACAGCACTGCGATCAGCCCATCTCATAATGAGCAGGGCTCAGGGAGGGTGGTTGCTCGGCGCTGCAGTGATGTCATAAAGCAGGGCCATTCAGGTCAGCTGGTCGTCTCCTTGTCCCTTTAAAGGTGGAGAGCTGGGACATCCTGTCTCCATACACATCCCCCTGTTCATACTGAGAATCCCCGGGGAAGGCTCAAGGCCCAGAGTGTGGAACACAACCAAGGGGGAAAGAGGAGGAGAGAAGTGGAGGTAAATCAAGGAGTGGGGACTGAGGGCCACCACGCTTCAGTTTTAGAGCATGGAGACTTCAGGAGGGATCAGTGAGTTCTGTAGTTGCAGGATCCAGGGAGAGAACAAGGAACAGATGGGGAGACTGGTGTGGATTCCAGCACAGTGAGGGTGTAGGGGGAGGGAGATTGTGTCCGACCGTGTATTAGGGGTTTAGGAGGGACAAGAGAGGAAAGGTCAGAGAGCAATTACTGCAGCAGTGTCCATCAATAGTGAGAGAGAGAAGGTGGGGGTCAGAGTGTGCCCTGGACAGGCCGGGAAACTGTTTGTTTGCTGTGACCAGCTTTCCTTCTGTCACAAATAGCCTCCTGTCGCCCAGTGACACAAACAGCCCATTAAATGCCACCAATGTCATTTGGTCGGGTGAGATTTCCCTTTGTGAAACACGGCTGTTGTTAAAGCTTCTCATTCTGACTCGCTCACAGTGAGACAGTATCCACTGTCCCTTTTATTCCATGGGCTTCATCTTTGCCGGTATTGGTAACACGCCCGGGATCACTAAACACAAAACCCAGTCTGTTAATCACTTTCAGCTACTGGACTGAGTGTGTGCCCCACAGCATCTCTCTCACCTTCAATGTGTGAATAGAGCATCACGCCTGCAAAGCTCATTTAAGTTTGTATTCACAGAGCAAATTTATTTGAGAAAAGCCTGCAGGCCGATGAGACACTGTTCAGGTGCCAGTGTGCTGCTGGTTTGCCCAGCATTTTGCCTGTCATGGCAAATAACTGAACATTTCTCCCAGTGTAACCTTTGCTGGAATGAAATGTGTCTTTTAATAAGCCTCATGTCCTTGCTCATGTCTGCTGCAATTGTGTAGAAAGGGGATGTGTGAAGTGATGGTGTTTGTATGGAGATGTGAAACAAGGAAATTGTATCTGTGTGTGGCAGTGACACAGCCTTGTGGTCACAGGCAGAACCATGCACCGATATCCTTGTGGTTATGGTTTGAGCAGGGTCAGTTCATGAATGCTCAAGCTAAGAGGTGCCAGGGATCAGGAGCAGCGGCAGTAAATAAAATCTAAATGTAAATTCCGATGTAGTTTATCTTCATTTATTCCTATTATAATAGCTTTTGCTGAATGTGGCCCATGCCTCGTGCCAGTTTAGTGGATCAGGCCCACCATAGAAAATGAGTTTGACACCTTGAGGTAGACAATGTCAACCGGATTCCCCCATCTACCAACCGAACAACTTCATAACACTCAAGCTAGTTTGTAAGATGTGACCATGTTTACCAGAATCCATGTTCAATATCTGTAATGGCCCCTTCCCTTTCCCCATGATGGAAAACAACAGCTCTCAGGATCCCTTCAAGCACCTTCCCAGTGATCAAGGTCACGTTGATGGGCCTTCAGTTCCTGAGCTCTGACTTGTGGCCAATTTGGAAAATGGGAACAACATGTGCTACCTTCCAATCTCAGGGAACAACCCATGACTCAACTTGAGCTGTTGGAGATATGGGAAAATGGCTGACAGAGCACCCGTCCCATCTCTTTAAACACCCTATGGGTGGATATCATCCGCACCTTACACCATCAAGATTAACCCGCACGGAGACTTTGCTGACAGTGAAGAGAGATGAGAAAGACCAAAGTGCCGTTTGCCCCTCTCAGTGTGACCCTGAAGGACTGTGTCCAGGCTGAAGTTCTCCCCCCATACGAACTTCCCCCAGATTGTCCTCTCTGAGCTCCAGCCAGGTGATGCTAAACACACGGGTGGGAAAGACAAAAATCTACAGCAATGTGTTCAAAGCAACACGAATTTATTTGTCTATATCCCAAATATTAAACTCCAGTCCAGTTACAGGAGTTATTAAAATCAGCGGAAACAAACCCCAACTGTCAGAATGAACATGGTTCAGTCGGGATGTGATTAACAGCAGCAATAACAGCAGATACCAACCCCTGCAGTCACTTGAGAACTTGCTGGGGTCTCAGTAGGTGCAATGACTGAATGAATCCCTTCCCACAGTCAGAGCAGGTGAATGGCCTTTCCCCAGAGTGTATTCGCTGGTGCCTCAACAGAAAGGATGACCGAGTGAATCCCTTCCACACTCAGAGCAGCTGAACGACCTTTCCCCGGTGTGAACTCGCCGCGATGTTTCCAGCTGCGACGGGTAGTTGAAACGTTTCCCACAGTACCCACATTTACACAATTTCTCCCCAGTGTGACTGCACTTGTGTATCTCCAGGTTGGATAATAGGCTGAAGCATTGCCCACACACAGAGCACGTGTACAGTTTCTCCCCGCTGTGAACAATGCTTTTTGCTTCCATGGTCAAAGACCGATGATATTCTGTTCCCATGAATCGAGTGACTCCATCAGATCGGAATGTGATGGTCGGTTTGAGCCTCCAGTCGACAAATCCTCCTCTTTTACTACCCTGCAAAGTGAATTTCAGACAGGAAAAAGGGTGGGTGAGAGAGAATCCTCAAAAACACAAAGGCATGTTGAGAAATTGAGCTGAGTGAACTTGTTAATTTGTGGGGCCAGCACTAGAAATAGTAACCATGAAAGCTGCCAGTTTGTGATAAAACCCAACTGGTTCATTAATGTCCTTCAGGGAAGGGAACCCACCTCCATTGACAGCCCCACATGGGGAATTGTTAGTCCCACTGTGCCCAGAATTACTGGGGTGAAACCCAGCAGCTTTTCCTCCATCTCCACTCCAGCTCAAACTGATGCAACAAACAGATCCACACAGGAGGCCAAGTATCCAAAGCATCTTTCGAACATTTGCAGCATAGTTGAAAGGCGATCTACTCTAAATTGCCACAGATTTGGAGATTTGAGAGTCTAGATTTTGCTTTGTACCGGAATCCAGGTCAGTGATTGGAGCATGGGCAGGACCATCGGAACGGCCCAGGTAGAGCAGGCGATGCGGCAAGCAGCAGAGGAGTGGTGAGGTCCGGGTGGAGTAGCGGCGAGAGATCAGGGCAGAGAGATTGGGGCCCACAAGAGGTGAGAGTTTGGGGTGGAGAGATTGTGGCCTACGAGAGGCACGAATTCGGGGCCCACAAGAGGCAAGGGCCCAGGGACAGCATGGGCCAGACCACATCTTGATCTATGGGCAGTAGGAGTATGTGCACCAGAACAGTGCAGCAGAGCTTGGTCTCCAGTCGTCTTGTTTAACACTTGCCACTGGACCAAGACCTCGCTCTGTCCAGCCCATGTGGTGGCTGGTGTACAACGGACACACACATTAAAAGAATCCACGCACAGGCATCTCCCACCCTTCAATATGTAGTTTGGGACCTGGAATATCAGATCTCATATTGAAACATCTGTGAACTCATCCCTTTTTGGTGTGGAAGTGGGTCATCCTCGATTCAAGGGACTGTCTAATACTATACTGCACAGGAGGCCAGGGAGTGACTTCCGCATCCAGCACCCACCCTGATACAAAACGGCTGGGAATTGCTGGGCCTGCTGTATAAATGCAACCAGTTGTTTTCATGGTTTGTGGGAGGCGTTGCCCCCGGTGTTTGCTGGTGCTGAGCCCAGCTCTCTGACTCTGGGCGGGGGAGGGAGCCGCACTCGGTATTGCCCGGGGCCTGAGAGCCGCACTCGGTGTTGCTTGGGGCCTGAGAGCCACACTCGGTGTTGTCCGGGGCCTGTGAGCCGCACTCGGTGTTGCCTGGGGCCTGAGAGCCACATTCGGTGTTGCCTGGGGCCTGAGAGCCACACTCGGTGTTGTCCGGGGCCTGAGAGCCGCACTCGGTGTTGCCTGGGACCTGAGAGCCACACTCAGTGTTGACTGGGGCCTGAGGGCCGCACTCGGTGTTGCCCGGGGCCTGAGGGCCACATTCGGTGTTTCCCGGGGCCTGAGAGCCACACTCCGTGTTGTCCGGGGCCTGAGAGCCACACTCGGTGTTGTCCGGTGCCTGAGAGCCACACTCGGTGTTGCCCTGCGCTGTGCTCGCTCCGCTCTGTCCCTGGGAGCCTCTCCGCACAGGGTGGTGCTCTCTGCAACCAGCCCTTCTCACGCGTTGCCTCCCTGCTGATGGAGATCGGGTGTATTCCCCCGGGTGGAACACTCTGGGTACAATCATTCGCCATTGTCAGGGAGTGCTACAGCACAGAAGGCCATGCGACCCATCGTGTCTGTGCCAGTTCTTTGGTCGAGCTGTTCAATGAGTCTCACTGCTCTGCTCTTTACCGATAGCTCGGTATATTTTTCCCGGCAAGTATTTATCCAATTACCTTTTAAAAGTTACTATTGAATCTGCTTCCACCACCATTTCAGACAGTGCATTCTGGATCATAACAATTCGTTGGGTAACAAATGATCCCACATTTCACCTCTCGTTATTTTGCCAATCATCGGAAGTCTGACTCCTCTGGTTACCTTCCCTAATGCCGCTGGAAAGAATTTCCATATTTACTCATTCTTCTAAATCATTCATAATTTTGTACATCTCTGTCAAATCTCCTTTTACCCTTTTTTGCTCTCTGGAGAAAACATCACCAGGCTCTCCACATCACGGAAGTCCCACATCCCTGGCACCGCTCCTTTTGCACCTTCTCTAAAAGCTTGGCATTATTCCCAAAGTTTGGATTCCAAACTTGAACACAATTCTCCTGCTGAGGCCTAACCAGTTTTTTATAAAGGTTTGGCAAACTAAACATCAAATGCTGATATTTCTCTGATGGGGTTTAAAGGGCGACGTCCAACCAGTCAGTTGGATGTGTCAATGAAACTGCGATCTGAAATAAGCGCATTTGGAGTGGAGAGCCAGGGACATGCTGTGTAACTGGGCGCAAACAGCCCTGCACTCCCCCCACATCACTTGTTTCCCATTTGGCATGAAAGGAACGTGTTAGTTGCAACAATTCATTTAATTTGATTTCAAATAGTTTAGTTTAGAAATTGAATTATGTTTTTATGTTTTCTTTGCCCCAACTCAGGTTCAAGGCCTCAATTTTTCACTTCGACTGTGTACAGTCACAGGATTCCAAATCAGCGACTGTACATTGCAATTCCAACCCTGGGACTGTACATTGGGATTCTAACCCTGGGAGTGCTTGTGGTCATTCTAACCCTGGGGGAGAGTACATGGGGATTCTAACCCTGGCACTGTACATGGGGATTCTAACCCTGGGACGGTACATGGGGATTCTAACCCTGGGACTGTACATGGGGATGCTAACCCTGGGACTGTACAGAGGGATTCTAACCCTGCGACTGTACATGGGGAATCTAACCCTGGGAATGTACATGGGTATTCTAAACCTGGGAGAGTACATGGGGATTCTAAACCTGGCACTGTACATGGGGATTCTAAACCTGGCACTGTACATGGGGATTCTAAACCTGGCACTGTACACGGGGATTCTAACCATGGAACTGTATATCGTGTCCAGGCGTTCGGGCCCCCTTTGGAGACGACCAGGCCTCTACTTCCCCGCAGTGCTCCAGGTGTGGTCTAGCCAGGGCTTTGTGCAGCTGCAGAAGGCTGGCAGTGCCCATGGAATAGAATCAAGGGAGGTAGCTTAGTCGTGACTTTCATTTTAAACTTTAAATCAACTTGGGAAACTTATAAATAACTTGGGAAAACTTTTTTTAAACTCCAGAAGAAACATTTAAAACTTCTGAAAAAACTTTTAACCAATGTGGAAGAACTTTCAAGAATTCTTTTCTTTAACATTTTTTTTATTGAGGAATTGAATACTGTACCCCAATCTAACGAGAAAATAGTTTGGTGTGTTTTATTAGCATCATTTTCAGTCATTTGAAACCAGGTTACACACGACGATGCCTGGCAAGCAGGTGTGCCTCCGACCAGGTGACCTGGACATCAGCCTCCCGTCTCCTGCCTCCCCCCAGAGGCGGGATTTCATCCCTCCATTTATGTATTTATTTGTCTATATCCCAAATATTAAACTCCAGTCCAGTTACAGGAGTTATCATCAGCAGAAACAAACCCCAATTGTCAGAATGAACATGGTTCAGTCAGGATGTGATTAACAGCAGATTCCAACCCCTGCAGTCAGTTGTGCACTCACTGTTGTGCCAGCAGGGTGGATGACCGAGTGAATCCCTTCCCACACTCAGAACAGATGAACGGCCTCTCCCCAGTGTGAACTCGCTGGTGTCTCAGCAGGCTGGATGACCGAAAGAATCCCTTCCCACACTCAGAACAGATGAACAGCCTCTCCCCAGTGTGAATTCGCTGGTGTGATTGCAGGTGGGATGACTGAGTGAATCCCTTCCCACACGTAGAGCAGGTGAACGGTCTCTACCTCGTATGAACTCACTGGTGTGTCAGCAGGTGGGATGACTGAGTGAATCTCTTCTCACACACAGAGCACGTGAACGACCTCTCCCCAGTGTGAATGCGTCGATGAATTTCCAGTTCTGATGGTGACCTGAATCCCTTCCCACAGTCCCCACATTTCCACGGTTTCTCCATGGTGCGGGTATCCTTGTGACTCTCCATGGTTGGATGATCAGTTGAAGCCTCGCCCACACACACAACACGTTTACAGATTCTCCGCGCTGTGAATGGTGCGATGTTTCTTCAGGCTGTGTAACTGATTAAAACTCTTTCCACAGGCAGTGCACTGGAACACTCACTCGGGTGTGTGTGTCTTGGTGCCTTTCCAGTCACACTGATATTTGCAATATTGTCCCACAGGCAGGACAGACAAATATTTCTCCTTCGGCTTTCAAAGACCGATGATATTCAGGTCCTGATGTATCGATTGACTCCGTCAGATCTTGACACGATGTTTGGTTTCTGTTTCCTGTCTGAAAATCTCTCCTTTTAATACGCTTTAAAAGGAGATAACAAAACTCATCACTGTCAGTACAAGACACAAATTCAGGATAGACACATCTAGGGGCCAAGTTTCGACAGGAGTAATGCTCCTTTTATTTTGGAGTATCCAATCAATCACAATTCTCCACGTTTGGTTTGTTCCACTTTCAGTCATTTAGTTCAGTTTCTTTTTCCAGCCACTTAAGCCCGTGTTGGCCAGTTAAGCAAGTTCAGACAGCGAAAAGTTACTCCAAACTAACTTAGGCCTGAGTCAGTGCCCACTTTTGTACGCTCAGAAAAAACCTTGTGGACACTTCAGAAATCAGGCGCTGGTAGCAAGAGATGGCGGGCGGGGGAGGGGTTGTGGAGGGAAGGGAAGTTCGAGGATTTTCCAAAGCATTAAACACTTCACTTTTAAAAATAAAGAACCATCATCAATAATAAATGATCAATAACTCAATCAATAAATAAAATTTAAAAATAAATTAAAAATCAATCAATAAGTAAAAAACTAAAAGTTCCTACCTCACCTACTGCAGCACCTATCCGTTCCGGAGCACTGCGAGCTCTCCAGCAGCACATACAGCCCTGCCTGCCTCCTTACCCTTTCAAGGTTGAAGAGTTCGGGCGGGGCGCGCCACCGGGGAGATGGTCGGGTGGGGCTCGCCGGAGAGATGGTCACGGAGCTGGTGTTTGGGTGGGCCGACAGGGAGGCCTCGAGGTAAGAGCAGTGGCAGTGATGCGACGCCCAAGGACAGGCAGCGGCGAGGTGAGGGATGGTGAGGCAAGGCGAGGGGCGGTGAGGCGAGGGGCGACGAGGCGAGGCAGGCAGGCCACTCGGCCCGGGCTCGGGGCAGCAAACATCGCGTCGTTCCTTCGGCCAGGGATAGGGTCGCCCGGAGCCACGACACGCTGGGAGGGCCAGGAGCTACTGTGTACACACACAGACCCCACTGCACACACACGCAGCTGCCGACACTCTTTTCGGTGCATGGCTGTAGCTCCGCACCCCGCTGCTTCTCTTGTGCTCAGCCCAAAGCAGGCCAGATCACCGTGGAGAATCCCGAGGTAAGTATAAGGAACACTTTTCCTTCTGGAAAGTCGGCGGACCTCTCGGAGGTGCACCGTTCTATGGGTCAGTTGAAAATTGGCCTCCTCGTTTCCATGGAACATTCTTTCCTCTCTTGTTCTTCCAAAGCTGTAAATCCCTGTCCCACACATTGTCCCTCCTGCTGTGCTGAAATCCAAATGAACACACAATTCTAAACTGTTTCTCCTCCACTCCCAGTTTTCACCACCAATTCTGACTGGGTTCAGAAATACACTCACTGGTACACTTCCTTCTCCTATAGGAGTGGACTCTGGCTGGGTTCACTTGTACACTCACTAGTTCCCCTCCCCGGAAGGTACTGACTCTGGCTGGGATCACTTGTACACTCACTGGTTCCCCTCCCCTGAAGGTACTGACTCTTGCTGGGTTCAGTTCTACACTCACTGGTTCCCCTCCTCTGAAGGTACTGACTCTGGCTGGGTTCAGTTCTGCACTCACAGGTTCCCCTCCCTCTCCTCTCCTGAAGGTGCTGACTCTGGCTGGGTTCAATTGTACACTTACCAGTTTCTCTCCAATATGTGCCCCATGTGCCCGATCTCCATGTGTGAACCTCGACAGTGAGTGTCGACAGGCTATTCCACTGTCCTCACCTGAGGCCTCACACATGCATTTTCCAGCAGGATCAATGCACCCTCCTCACAATGGCTCAGTTTCTAAACAATACGGTGATAAGTGGTTATGGGGAGCGGGCAGGGAACAGAAGAACATAAGAAATAGGAGCAGGAGTAGGCTATATGGTCCCTCGAGCCTGCTCCGCCATTCAATAAGATCATGACTGATCCGATCATGGACTCAGCTCCACTTACCGGCCTGCTCCCCATAATCTTTTATCGTTTAAGCAACTGTCGATTTCTGTCTTAATTTTATTCAATGTCTCAGCTTCCACAGCTCTCTGAGGCAGCAAATTCCACAGATTTACAACCGTCTGAGAGAAGAAATTTCTCCTCATCTCTGTTTTAAATGGGCGGCCCCATATTCTAAGATTATGCCCTCTAGTTCTAGTCTCACCTATCAGTAGAAACATCCTCTCTGCATCCACCTTGTCAAAACCCCTCATAATCTTATACATTTCGATAAGATCACCTCTCATTCTTCTGAATTCCAATGAGTAGAGGCCCAACCTACTCAACCTCATAAGTCAACCCACTCATCCCCGGAACCAACCTAGTGAACCTTCTCTGAACTGCCTCCAAAGCAAGTATATCCTTTCGTAAATATGGAAAACAAAACTGCACGCAGTAGTCCAGCTGTGGCCTCACCAATACCTTATATAGCTGTAGCAAGACTTCCGTGCTTTTATACTCCATCCCCTTTGCAATAAAAGCCAAGATACCATTGGCGTTCCTGATCACTTGCTTTACCTGCATACTATCCTTTTGTGTTTCATGCAGAAGTACCTCCAGGTCCCGCTGTACTGCAGCACTTCGCAATCTTTCTCCATTTAAATAATAAATTGTTCTTTGATTTTTTTTTCTGCCAAAGTACATGACCTCACACTTTCCAACATTATACTCCATCTGACAAATTTTTCCCCACTCACTTAGCCTGTTTATGTCCTTTTGCAGATTTTTTGTGTGCTCACACATTGCTTTTCCTCCCATCTTTGTATCGTCAGCAAACCTGGCTACGTTACACTCAGTCCCTTCTTCCACGTCGTTAATATAGATTGTCCCAGCACTGATCCCTGCGGCACCCCACGAATTACTAGTTGCAAACCCGAGAATGAACCATTTATCCCGACTCTCTGTTTTCTGTTAGTTAGCCAATCCTCAATCCATGCTAATATATTGCCCCCAACCTCCTCAACATTTCCTCATTAGTCCACCCCGTCATCTCCAGAATCAACCTCGTAAACCTTCTCTGAACTGCCTCCCCTCTCCACCGCTGAAGATGCTGAATCTATCTGGTTTCAGTTATGCACTCACTGGTTCCCCTGCCCTGAAGGTTCTAACTCTGGCTGGGATCCATTTTGCACTCACTGGTAGCCCTCCCTCCCATCTGCCACTCCCCTTAGGGTGCTGACTCTTGCTGGGTTCAGATATAGACTCTCTGGTTCCCCTCTCATTCCCTGAAAGTGTAGACTCTGGCTGCGATCAGTTCGAAAATCACTCATTTCCCTCCCACCCATCTCTCTCCTCCCCTGAAGGTACTGACTCTGGCTGGGTTCAATTCCACACTCACTGGTTCCTCTCCCCTGAAGGTACTGACTCTGGCTGGGTTCAGTTCTACACTCACTGGTTCCTCTCCCCTGAAGGTACTGACTCTGGCTGGGTTCAGTTCTGCACTCACTGGTTCCCCTCCCCTGAAGGTGCTGAATCTGGCTGGGTTCAGTTCTACACTCACTGGTTCCCCTCTCCTCCCCTGAAGATGCTGACTCTGTCTGCTTTCAGTTCTGCACTCATTGGGTAACATACGATATAGGAGCAGCGGTAAGCCATGCGGCCCCTCGAACTTGCTCCGCCATTTAATACGATCATGGCTGATCCAATCATGGACTCAGGTCCCCTTCCCTGCCCACTCCCCATAACCCTTTATTGTTTAAGAAAGTGTCTATTTCTGTCTGAAATTTATACAATGTCCCAGCTTCCACATCTCTCGGAGGCAGTGAATTCCACACATCCACAACCGTCAGAAGAAATTTCTCCTCATCTCAGTTTTAAATGGAGGCCACTTATTCTAAGATTATGCCCTCTAGTTCTAGTCTCCCCCATCAGTGAAACATCCTCTCTGCATCCACCTTGTCACGCCCCCTCATAATCTTATATGTTTCGATAAGATCACTTTTCTATCTTCTGAATTCCAATGAGTAGAGGCCCAACATATTCAACCTTTCCTCATAAGTCAACCCACTCATCTCCAGAATCAATTTTGTGAACATTCTCTGAGCTGCGTCCAAAGCAAGTATATCCTTTCGTAAATATGGAAACCAAAACTGCACGCAGTATTTCGAGTGTGGCCTCACCAATACCCTGTACAACTGTAGCAAGACTTCACAGCTTTTATACTCCATCCCCTTTGTAATAATGGCCAAGATTCCATTGGCCTTCCTGATCATTTGCTGTACCTGCATACTGATCTTTTGCGTTTCATGCACAAGTACCAGGTCCCGCTGTACAGTAGCACTTGGCAATCTTTCTCCATTTTAAAGAATAATTTTACCTGTGATTTTTTTTTCTGCTAAAGTGCATGACCTCACACTTTCCAACATTATACTCCATCTGCCAAGTTTTTGCCAACTCATTTAGCCTGTCAATGTGGTTTTGCATATTTTGTGTGTCCTCCTCACACATTGCAATTCCTCCCATCTTTGTGTCATCAGCAAATGTGGCTACACAACACTCGGTCCCTTCTTCCAAGTCGTTAATATAGATTGTAAATAGTTGGGGTCCCAGCACTGATCCCTGCGGCAACCCGCTAGTTACTGATTGCCAAACTGAAAATGAACCATTTATCCCAACTCAATATTTCCTTATAAGTCAACCCTCTCATCTCCGGAATAACCTCCTCTCAACTGCCTCTCCTTTCCTCCCCTGAAGATGCTGAATCTATCTGGTTTCAGTTCTGCACTCACTGGTTCCCCTCCCCTGATGGTGCTGACTCTGGCTGGGTTCAGTTCGACACTCACTGGTTCCCCTCCCCTGAAGGTACTGACTCTGGGTGGGTTCAGTTCTGCACTCACTGGTTCCCCTCCCCTGAAGGTACTGACTCTGGCTGGGTTCAGTTCTACACTCACTGGTTCCCCTCCACTGAAGGTGCTGATTCTGCCTGGGTCCAGTTGTATACTCACTGGTTCCCCTCCCTCCAATCTGCCCCGTCCCTGCAGGCACTAACTCCGGCTGTTTTCAATTCCACACTCACTGTTTTCCCTCCCTCCCCTCTCCAGCAGGCAGAGTTTAGGGAGCGAGGAGAGAGATTAAAAAGCAGGACCTCAAAGGGTCGTAATCTCCGAATTCCTCCCGATGTCACGAGCTAGTGACTACAGAAACAATAGGATAGAGCAGATGTATGCCTGGCTGGAGAGATAGTGCAGGCGGGAGGGCTTTACTTTCCTGAGGCACTGGGACCGCTTCTGGGGGAGGTGGACATGGACAAACCAGATGGATTGCACCTCAACAGAGCCGGGACCAATATCCTCACGGTGGGGTGTGCTCGTGCTGTTGGGGAGGGGTTAAACTAGCTTGGCAGGGGGATGGGAACCTGGAAATAGATTCAGTAGGGAGGGGAGTAAAGCTGGAATTAGAAAGCAAAAATAAAGAAAGTGAGTTTGAAGGAGAGAGGAAACAAGCAGGAAAAAAGTGTAAAAAAACACTTTGTCTCAATGCACATAGCATTTGAAACAAAATAGATGAGTTGACGGCACAAATAGATACAAATGGGTATGATCTGATAGCCATTACAGAGACGTAGTTGCAAGGTGACCAGGTCTGGGAATTAAATATTCAGCGGTACTGGACAGTCCGGACACAGACAGAAAAGAAAAGGAGGTGGAGTAGCTCTATTGATAAAGGATGGAATCACTGCAATAGTAAGAAACGATATTGGCTCAAATGATCAGGATGTTGAAACGGTTTGGGTGGAGATAAGGAACAATAAGTGGAAAAAGTCACTGGTGGGTGTCGACTATAGGCACCGTAACAATAGCTACTCTGTTGGTCAGCGCATAAACCAGGAAATAGTGGGGGCTTGTAAAAAGGGAACAGCAATAATCATGGGTGATTTTAACCTCCATATTGATTGGACAAACCAAATTGGTCAGGGTAGCCTTGAGAAGGAGTTCATAGAGTGCATAAGGGACGGGTTACTTCAGCAGTATGTAACGGAACCAACCAGGGGGCAGGCCATCTTAGATCTGGTCCTGTGTAATGAGACAGGATTAATAAACAATCTCCTAGTAAAGGATCTCTTGGAATGAGTGATCATAGCATGATCTGAATTTGAAATTCAGATGGTGGGTGAGAAAGTTGGATCTCTAACCAGCGTACTAATCATAAATAAAGGAGACTATGCAGGTATGACGGCAGAGTTGGGTAAAGTGGACTGGAAAAATAGATTAAAGTGTAGGACGGTTGATGAACAGTGGTGTACATTTAAGGAGATATTGCACAACTCTCAAGAAAAATATATTCCAGTGAGGAGGAAAGGGTGTAAAAGAAAAGATAGCCATCCGTGGCTAACTAAAGAAATAAAGGACGGTATCCAATTAAAAACAAGGGCATACAAAGTGGCCAAAACTCGTGGGAGGACAGAAGACTGGGAAGATTTTAAAAGCCAGCAAAGAATGACTAAAAAAAATGATTAAGAAAGGGAAGATAGACTATGAAAGTAAACTAGCACAAAATATAAAAACAGATAGCAAGAGTTTCTATCGGTATATAAAAAGGAAAAGAGGGGCTAAAGTAAATGTTGGTCCCTGAGAGGACGAGACCGGGGAATTAGTAATGGGGAACATGGAGATGGCAGAAACACTGAACAAATATGTTCTATCAGTCTTTACGGCCGAGGACACTAACAATATCCCAACAGTGGACAGTCAAGGGGCTACAGGAGGGAGGAACTTAACACAATCACTAAGAAGGTGGTACTCATTAAGATAACGTGACTAAAGGAGGATGAATCCCCTGGAGCTGATGGCTTGCATCCTAGGGTCTTAAGAGAAGTCGCAGCAGGGACAGTGGATGCATTGGTTGTAATTTACCAAAATTCCCTAAATTCTGGGGAGGTCCCAGCGATTGGAAAACTGCAAATGTAACGTCCTTATTTAAAAAAGGAGGCAGAAAAAAAGCAGGAAACTATAGACCAGTTAGCCTAACATCTGTTGTTGGGAAAATGTTGGAGTCCATAATTAAAGAAGCAGTAGCAGGATATTTGGAAAAGCAAAATTTGGTCAGGCAGAGTCAGCATGGACTTAGAAACATAGAAACATAGAAACATAGAAAATAGGTGCAGGAGTAGGCCATTCGGCCCTTCTAGCCTGCACCGCCATTCAATGAGTTCATGGCTGAACATGCAACTTCAGTACCCCATTCCTGCTTTCTCACCATACCCCTTGATTCCCCTAGTAGTAAGGACTTCATCTAACTCCTTTTTGAATATATTTAGTGAATTGGCCTCAACAACTTTCTGTGGTAGAGAATTCCACAGGTTCACCACTCTCTGGGTGAAGAAATTCCTCCTCATCTCAGTCCTAAATGGCTTCCCCCTTATCGTTAGACTGTGTCCCCTGGTTCTGGACTTCCCCAACATTGGGAACATTCTTCCTGCATCTAACCTGTCTAACCCCGTCAGAATTTTAAACGTTTCTATGAGGTCCCCTCTCATTCTTCTGAACTCCAGTGAATACAAGCCCAGTTGATCCAGTCTTTCTTGATAGTTCAGTCCCGCCATCCCGGGAATCAGTCTGGTGAACCTTCGCTGCACTCCCTCAATAGCAAGAATGTCCTTCCTCAGGTTAGGAGACCAAAACTGTACACAATACTCCAGGTGTGGCCTCACCAAGGCCCTGTACAATTGTAGCAACACCTCCCTGCCCTTGTACTCAAATCCCCTTGCTATGAAGGCCAACATGCCATTTGCTTTCTTAACCGCCGCTGTACCTGCATGCCAACCTTCAATGACTGATGTACCATGACACCCAGGTCTCGTTGCACCTCTCCTTTTCCTAATCTGTCACCATTCAGATAATAGTCTGTCTCTCTGTTTTTACCACCAAAGTGGATAACCTCACATTTATCCACATTATACTTCATCTGCCATGCATTTGCCCACTCACCTAACCTATCCAAGTCGCTCTGCAGCCTCATAGAATCCTCCTTGCAGCTCACACTGCCACCCAACTTAGTGTCATCCGCAAATTTGGAGATACTACATTTAATCCCCTCGTCTAAATCATTAATGTACAGTGTAAACAGCTGGGGCCCCAGCACAGAACTTGCGGTATCCCATTAGTCACTGCCTGCCATTCTGAAAAGTCCCCATTTACTCCTACTCTTTGCTTCCTGTCTGACAACCAGTTCTCAATCCATGTCAGCACACTACCCCCAATCCCATGTGCTTTAACTTTGCACATTAATCTCTTGTGTGGGACCTTGTCGAAAGCCTTCTGAAAGTCCAAATATACCACATCGACTGGTTCTCCCTTATCCACTCTACTGGAATCATCCTCAAAAAATTCCAGAAGATTTGTCAAGCATGATTTCCCTTTCACAAATCCATGCTGACTTGGACCTATCATAGTACCTCTTTGCAAATGCACTGCGATGACATCCTTAATAATTGATTCCATCATTTTACCCACTACCGATGTCAGGCTGACCGGTCTGTAATTCCCTGTTTTCTCTCTCCCTCCTTTTTTAAAAAGTGGGGTTACATTGGCTACCCTCCACTCCATAGGAACTGATCCAGAGTCAATGGAATGTTGGAAAATGACTGTCAATGCATCCACTATTTCCAAGGCCACCTCCTTAAGTACTCTGGGATGCAGTCCATCAGGACCTGGGGATTTATCGGCCTTCAATCCCATCAATTTCCCCAACACAATTTCCCGACTAATAAGGATTTCCCTCACTTCCTCCTCCTTACTAGACCCTCCGGCCCCTTTTATATCCGGAAGGTTGTTTGTGTCCTCCTCAGTGAATACCGAACCAAAGTACTTGTTCAATTGGTCCGCCATTTCTTTGTTCCCCGTTATGACTTCCCCTGATTCTGACTGCAGGGGACCTACGTTTGTCTTTACTAACCTTTTTCTCTTTACATATCTATAGAAACTTTTGCAATCCGTCTTAATGTTCCCTGCAAGCTTCTTCTCGTACTCCATTTTCCCTGCCCTAATCAAACCCTTTGTCCTCCTCTGCTGAGTTCTAAATTTCTCCCAGTCCCCGGGTTCTCTGCTATTTCTGGCCAATTTGTATGCCACTTCCTTGGCTTTAATGCTATCCCTGATTTCCCTTGATAGCCACGGTTGAGCCACCTTCCCTTTTTTTATTTTTACGACAGACAGGAATGTACAATTGTTGTAGTTCATCCATGCGGTCTCTAAATGTCTGCCGTTGCCCATCCACAGTCAACCCCTTCAGTATCATTCGCCCATCTATCCTAGCCAATTCACGCCTCATACCTTCAAAGTTACCCTTCTTTAAGTTCTGGACCATGGTCTCTGAATTAACTGTTTCATTCTCCATCCTAATGCAGAATTCCACCATATTATGGTCACTCTTCCCCAAGGGGCCTCGCACAACGAGATTGCTAATTAATCCTCTCTCATTACACAACACCCAGTCTAAGATGGCCTCCCCCCTAGTTGGTTCCTCGACATATTGGTCTAAAAAACCATCCCTTATGCACTCCAGGAAATCCTCCTCTACCATATTGCTTCCAGTTTGGTTAACCCAATCTATGTGCATATTAAAGTCACCCATTATAACTGCTGCACCTTTATTGCACGCACCCCTAATTTCATGTTTGATGCCCTCCCCAACATCACTACTACTGTTTGGAGGTCTGTACACAACTCCCACTAACGTTTTTTGTCCTTTGGTATTCTGCAGCTTTACCCATATAGATTCCACATCATCCAAGCTAATGTCCTTCCGAACTATTGCCTTAATTTGCTGCTTAACCAGCAATGCTACCCCACCTCCTTTTCCTTTTATTCTATCTTTCCTGAATGTTGAATACCCCTGGATGTTGAGTTCCCAGCCCTGATCATCCTGGAGCCACGTCTCCGTAATCCCAATCACATCATATTTGTTAACATCTATTTGCACAGTTAATTCATCCACTTTATTGCGGATACTCCTTGCATTAAGACACAAAGCCTTCAGGCTTGTTCTTTTAACACCTTTTGTCCTTTTAGAATTTTGCTGTACAGTGGCCCTTTTTGTTCTTTGCCTTGGGTTTCTCTGCCCTCCACTTTTCCTCATCTCCTTTCTGTCTTTTGCTTTTGCCTCCTTTTTGTTTCCCTCTGTCTCCCTGCATTGGTTCCCATCCCCCTGCCATATCAGTTTAAATCCTCCCCAACAGCACTAGCAAACACTCCCCCTAGGACATTGGTTCCGGTCCTGCCCAGGTGCAGACCGTCCGGTTTGTACTGGTCCCACCTCCCCCAGAACCGGTTCCAATGCCCCAGGAATTTGAATCCCTCCCTGTTGCACCACTGCTCAAGCCACGTATTCATCTGCGCTATCCTGCGATTCCTACTCTGACTATCACGTGGCACTGGTAGCAATCCCGAGATTACTACTTTTGAGGTCCTACTTTTTAATTTAGCTCCTAGCTCCTTAAATTCGTTTCGTAGGACCTCATCCCTCTTCTTACCTATGTCGTTGGTACCAATGTGCACCACGACAACTGGCTGTTCTCCCTCCCTTTTTAGAATGTCCTGCACCCGCTCCGAGACATCCTTGACCCTTGCACCAGGGAGGCAACATACCATCCTGGAGTCTCGGTTGCGGCCGCAGAAACGCCTATCTATTCCCCTCACCATTGAATCCCCAATCACTATTGCTCTCCCACTCTTTTTCCTGCCCTCCTGTGCAGCAGAGCCAGCCACGGTGCCATGAACTTGGCTGCTGCTGCCCTCCCCTGATGAGTCATCCCCCTCAACAGTACCCAAAGCAGTGTATCTGTTTTGCAGGCGGATGACCACAGGGGACTCCTGCACTACCTTCCTTGCACTGCTCTTCCTGTTGGTCTTCCATTCCCTATCTGGCTGTGGACCCTTTCCCTGTGGTACGACCAACTCGCTACATGTGATAGTCACGTCATTCTCAGCATCGTGGATGCTCCAGAGTGAATCCACCCTCAGCTCCAACTCCGCAACGCGGTCTGTCAGGAGCTGGAGGCGGATACACTTCCCGCACACGTAATCGTCAGGGACACCGGAAGTGTCCCTGAGTTCCCACATGGTACAGGAGGAGCATAACACCCGACCGAGCTCTCCTGCCTTGACTTAACCCTTAGATACACTTAAATTGGCAACAACAGTGTTAAAAGTTACTCACTGATATAGAAGAGAAAAAAGAAAAACTACTCACCAATCACCAGCCAATCATTTACCCTCTTGGCTGTGACGTCACCTTTTGATTTCTTTCTACTTCTTTTTTGCCTTCTCCCTGTAGCTACACAAGTACGCCTTTTATAGGCCTCTCCACGCACCTCCTCGACGCTGCTCCCGACTGCCGCCGACGCTGGGCCCCGGACTCCCTGCTGTGCCTTTTATAGGCCTCTCCACGCACCTCCTCGATGCTGCTCCCGACTGCCGCCGACGCTGGGCCCCGGACTCCCTGCTGTGCCTTTTATAGGCCTCTCCACGCACCTCCTCGACGCTGCTCCCGACTGCCGCCGACACTGGGCCCCGGACTCCCTGCTGTGCCTTTTATAGGCCTCTCCACGCACCTCCTCGACGCTGCTCCCGACTGCCGCCGACTCTGGGCCCCGGACTCCCTGCTGTGCCTTTTATAGGCCTCTCCACGCACCTCCTCGATGCTGCTCCCGACTGCCGCCGACACTGGGCCCCGGACTCCCTGCTGTGCCTTTTATAGGCCTCTCCACGCACCTCCTCGACGCTGCTCCCGACTGCTGCCGACTTATGAAGGGGAAGGCATGTTTGACAAATTTGCTGGAATTCTTTGAGGATGTAACAAACAGGGTGGATAAAGGGGAACCAGTGAGGGTGGTGTATTTGGACTTCCAGAAGACATTTGACAAGGTGGCACGTAAAAGTTCACAGGGTTGGGGGTAATATATCAGCAAGGATAGAAGATTGGCTAACTAACAGAAAACAGAGAGTCGGATAAATGGTTCATTCTCTGGTTGGCAACCAGTAACTAGTGGGTTGCTGCAGGGATCAGTGCTGGGACCCCAACTATTTACATTCTATATTCAAGAACTTGGAAGAAGGGACTGAATGTAATGTTGCCGAGTTTGCTGACGATACAAAGGATGGGAGGAAAAGCAATATGTGAGTACACATAAAATCTGCAAAAGGACATAGACAGGCTAAGTGAATGGGAAAAAATTTGGCAGATGGAGTATAATATTAGAAAGTGTGAGGTCATGCACTTTGGCAGAAAAAAAATCAAAGAGCAAGTTATTATTTAAATGGAGAAAGATTACAAAGTGCTGCAGTACAGCGGGACCTGGGAGTACTTGTGCATGAAACACAAAAGTAGAGTATGCAGGTACAGCAAGTGATCAGGAAAGCGAATAGAATCTTGGCCTTCCTGATCCATGTTTCTGAAAAGATATACTTTCTTTGGAGGCAGTTCAGAGCAGGTTTCGGGGATGAGGGAGATGACGTATGAGGAAAGGTTGAGTAGTTTGGGCCTCTACCCATTGGAATTCAGAAGAATGAGAGGTGATCTTATCGAAACGTATAAGATTGAGGGGGCGGGACAAGGTGGATGCAGAGAGAATGTTTCCACTGATGGGGGAGACTCGAACTAGAGGACATAATCTTAGAATAAGGGGCCACCCATTTAAAATTGAGATGAGGAGGAATGTCTTCTCTCAAAGGGTTGTAAATCTGTGGAATTTTCTGCCTCAGAGAGCTGTGGAAGTTGAGTCATAGAAACATAGAAACTAGTTGCAGGAGTGGGCCATTCGGTGTTTTTGTGACTGGAAGGCTGTTTCCAGGGCTCTGGAAGGGGTTCTGCAGGGCTCAGTGCTGGGTCCCTTGTTTATTGTGGTATATATCAATGACTTGGACTTCAATGTTGGGGGTATGATTAAGAAGTTTGCAGGTGAAATTAAATAGGCTGTGTGGTTGAGAATTAAGAACAAAACTGCACACTGCAGGAAACTATAAATGTACTGGTCAGGTGGGCAGTAAAGTGGCAAATGGAATTTAATCCAGATAAGTGTGAGGTAATGCATTTGGGGAGGTTTAACAAGGCAAGGGATTACACATTAAATGCTACAACACTGAAAATTGTAGAGGAACAAAGGGACCTTGAAGTGTAGGTCCACAGATCCCTGAAGGTGGCAGGCCAGGTAGATAAGGTGGTTAAGAAGGCATATGGAATACTTGCCTTTATTAGTCGAGGCATGGACTACAAGAGCTAGGAGGTTATGCTTGAACTGGTTAGGCCGCAGTTGGAATACTGTGTGCAGTTCTGGTCATCACATTACAGGAAAGATGTGATTGTACTGGAAAGGGTACAGAGGAGATTTACAAGAATGTTGCCTGGACTGGAGAAATTTGGCTATGAGGAAAGATTGGAGATGCAGAGTCCATTTTCTTTGGATCAGAGGACACTGAGGGGAGACCTGATGAAAGTGTATTAAATTATAAGGGGCCTGGATAGAGTGGATAGGAAGGACCTTTTTCCTGTGGCAGAGTGGTCAATAACAAGGAGGCACAGATTTAAAGTAATTGGTTTAGAGGAGATACGAAGGGAATTTTCTTCACCTAGAGGTTTGTGGGAGTCTGGAACTCACTGCCTGAAAGGGTGGTCGAGGCAGAAACACTCAGCACATTTGAAAAATACTTGGATGTGCACTTCAAGTGTCATCACCGACAGGGCTACGGAACGAGAGCTGGAGAGTGGGATTAGGCTGGATAGCTGTTTGTTGGCCGGCACGGACACAGTGGGCTGAAATGGTCTCCTGCCATGCTGTAAATTTCGATGATTTTATGATTTATGACCGAGATGAAGGGACCGAGTGTAATGTATCCAAATTTGCTGATGATACAAAACTAGGTGGGACAGTAAGCTGTGAGAACACAAGAGTCTGCAAGATATACATAGATATATTATGTGAGTGGGCAGTAAGGTGGCAGATGGAGCATAATGTAGGGAAATGTGAGGTTATTCACTTTGGTAGGAAAAAGAGAAGAACAGAATATCTTTTAAATTATGAGAAACATTTAAACTTTGGAGTTTAGAGAGATTTGGGGTGCCCTTGTGCAAGACACACAGAAAGTGAGCATGCAGGTATGCAAGCAATAAGGAAGGCAAATGGTTTGTCCTTTATTGCAAGGGGTTAGAATATAAGAGTAAGGAGGTCTTGCTACAATTGTACAGGGTCTTGGTGAGACCACACCTGGAGTACTGGGCACAGTTTTGGTCTCCTTATCGAAGGACGGAACTACTTGCCTTGGACACTGTGCAACAAAGGTTCACAAGATTGATTCCTGGGCTGTCTTATGATGAGATAGTGTGTCGAATGGGCCTATACACTCTCAAGTTTAGAATAATGAGAGGTGATCTCATTGAAACATACAAGGTTCTGAAGGGGACTGACAGGTTAGATGCTGAGTGGTTGATTCCCCTGGCTGGACTGTCTCGAACTAGGGGGCACAGTCTCAGGATAAGTGGTAGGCCATTTAAGACAGAATTGAGGAGGATTTTCTTCATTCAGAGGGTTGTGAATCTTTGGCATTCTCTCACCCAGAGGGCTGTGGATGCTCAGTCTATTCAAGGTTGAGATAGATAGATTTCTGTATATTAAGCAAATCAAGGGATATGGAGATCAGGCGGGAAAGTGGAGTTGAGGGCGATGATCAGCCATGATCTCATTGAATGGCCGTGCAGGCTCTAGGTACCTTATGGCCTCCTCCTGCCCCTATTTCTTATGTTGGTATCCAGGATGCTCTAGATTTATTAGTCCCACCCTTTTTCTTGAAGGTAACATACTTCCTCTGAACCCTCATTATCTCCTCATTGAATGCCTCCCACTGCTCTGAGACTGATTTAACTTCAACATAAGAACATAAGATTTCAAAGCAGGAGTAAGCCATTCGGCCATCGAGCCTGCTCTGCCATTCAATGATGTCATGGCTGATCTTCTACCTCAACTTCACTTTCCTGCACGATTCCATATCCCTTGATTCCCTTAATTTACAAAAATCTATCGATCTCTGTCTTAAATATACGCAAAGGCAGAGCCTCCACAGCCCTCTGGGGTAGAGAATTACAAAGATTAATGAGTAAATAAGTTTCTGCTCTTCTCAGTCCTAAATGGCCAACCCCTTATTTTGAGACTGTGACCCCTGGTTCTAGACTCCTCAGCCAGAGGAAACATCCTCCCTGCATCTATCCTGTCACGCCTTGTAAGAATTTTGTATGTTTCAATGAGATCATCTCTCATTCTTCTAAACTCTGGAGAATACATGGCTAGGTCTACTCAATCTCTCCTCATAGGACAATCCTCCCACCCCAGGAATTCAGTTTGGTGAACCTTCGTTGCCATCCGCAACGGCAAGTACATCCTTCCTTTGGTAAGCAGCCAAAACTGTACACAATACTCCAGCTGCAGTCTCACCAGGGCCCTATATAATTGCAGTAAGACGTCTTTACTCCTGTACTCAAATCCTCTTGTAATAAAGGCCAACATACCATTTGCTTTCGTCGTTGCTTGCTGTACCTGCATATTAACTTTCAGTGATTCGTGTACAAGGACACCAAGGTCCCTCTGAACACCAACATTTCCCAATCTCTCACCATTTCAAATAGCTGTTTCCAGTCCACTTTGGCTAAATCACATCTAAGCTTAGTAAAATTGGCTTTTCCCCAATTGAGAACTTTTATTCCTGGTCTATCTTTGTCCTTTTCCATAACTACCCTAAATCTAACTGAATTACGATCACAAGCACCAATGCTCTCCCACTGATACCCCTTCCACCTGCCCAGCTTCTGTCCCTAATACTAAGTCCAGAACTTCCCCCTCTCTTGCTGGCCTTGCTACGTACTGGCTAAAACGTTCTGCTGGTTGCTGACCCCTCTGTGAAGGGAAATAGGTCCTTCCTATCCACTCTATCTAGGCCCCTCATAATTTTATACACCTCATTAAAGTCTCCCCTCAGCCTCCTTTGTTCCAAAGAAAACAAACTATTAAGAGTGTTGGTGGGCTGGAGGAGGTTACAGAGATAGCGAAGGGTGAGACCCTGGAGAGAGTTGAACAAGAGAATGCGTATTAATAAGGCTGATGCCACCAGCCATCTCGCCCAGCACAGAATGTAACTCACTACTAACAGGAAGGATGCTACTTTAACTACTACGAATGCATAATGCGGGGAAATCAATCTCTGTCCATTTAACTAACAGTGTCATGGAAAGAGGGAAATGAATGACCTTTAAACACCTGATTATCTTGGCACTGAAGTGTCAGAAACTCATAATAGGAACTCCAGGAAAACAAAGTACTGAGCAATGTTACATTGTTTTGTTAACAAAAGAAATCGCGATTTAACTTTTAAAAGATAAATTGTTTAACAGGGGTTCACACAGACTCACCCGACAGGCCGACTCAGGATCCACCCCTCAAGCACCGCGATTGGTTGCAGAACACGCTGCTCCCTGGGCCCAACGGCCCCTGACCTCTCTTCCTGTTGGTTCACAGGGCAATCAATCACCACTCGCCAACATTACACTGCCAGATTAAGTTGAGGGGCTTGGAGGAAGAAATAAAACAAGACCGTGAACCTGAGTGAAGAAATAAAATTGGAGAAGCATGATGAAATAAACAAGGATAGACAATATAAACTGAAGGGTACAATCCTAAAGCGGGTGCATGAACAGTGAAACCTGCGGGTATATGTGCACAAATCACTGAAAGTGGCAGGACAGGTTGAGAAAGCAGTTTAAAAAGCATACTGGTTGCTGGGCATCACAGAGTACAAAAGCAAGGAAGTTATGATGAACCTTTGTAAAACACTGGTTCGGTCTCAACTGGAGCATTGTGTCCAATTCTGGGCAGCACACATTAGGATGTGAAGGCCTCAGAGAGGGTGCAGAAAAGATTGACAAGAATGATTCATGAGATGAGGGACTTCGGTTACATGGATTGACTGGAGAAGCTGGGGTTGTTCCCCTTGGAGCAGAGAAGGTTGAGAGGAGAATTGATACAAGTGTTCAAAATCATTAGGGGTCTGGACAGAGTTGATAGAGAGCTACTGTTCCCACTGGCAGAAGGGTGGAGAATCAGAGGAGATGGATTTGAGGTGAATGGCAAAAGAACCAAAGGCGACATCAGAAAATCTATTTTACGCAGCGAGTGGTTAGGATCCGGAATGCACGGCCTGAAAGGGTGGTGGAGGAAGACTCAATTACAGCTTTCAAAAAAAAAAGTTGGATAAGTATCTGAAAGAAAACATTTGCAGGACTGGGGGAAAGGGCGGGTCAGTGGGACTAGCTGGGAGCAGGCAAGGGCTCGACGGGCCGAATGGCCTTCCGTGCTGTAACCATTCGCTGATTCTGTGAGCAGAACCACTCTGTTCCCTGACTCAATCTAAAGCCTTGCTGATTGTGAGCACCTGTTAAACCTGCCCTGCATCTTCACTGCTCCAAGGATGGGACTTGGCCTGGAGGGTGGTGCACGGAGCAGTGCCGTGCAACAAATTTTTAAGCCGGTTCACGGACTCCCAGGCCGCCTGCAATTTCTGCGGTCTGGAAGAGTCCGTGTTCCATGTTTTTATGGAATGCACAAGGTTGCAGCCCCTGTTTTATTATTTGAAGGGGCTGCTCCTGAAATTCTGGCTGCACTTCAGTCCCACTCTCCTGATCTTTGGGCACCCTGTGCGGAGGGGAGCGGGTAGGTCCGAAGGCCTCCTCGTAGGACTGCTCCTGGGCACGGCCAAGGGTGCCATCAGCCGGTCCAGGCAGCGGGCGGTCGAGGGGGTCGTTCAACCTGACTGCCTGCCTCTCTTCCGCTCTTACATCCGGTCCAGGGTGTCCTTGGAGATGGAGCACGCGGTGTCCACCGGTACGCTCGCGGCCTTCCGCGAGAGGTGGGCACCGGAGGGACTGGAGTGCATCATCACGCCCAGCAACCAAATTTTAATTTGATTTTACATTTTAAAGTTTCATTTGTTTTCATTGCCGCTACTTTTAGTGCCCCCCTCCCCTTTTATAGGGGGCACTGGAAAAATTTGATTTTAGCGCACCAAAAAAAAAACAAAAAAAAGAAAAGAAAAAAAAAGGGGGCCTTGAAAATGTCTGCTGTGTCACCCAGGCGGGTGGCATGGTTTTAATGTTTATGTTTTGCAGGTAAATTCCAAAAAGAGTTTCACTGCTCCAAGGAGAACCACCCCAGATGCTGCAGCCATCATCTTATTGAATGGCGGCAGGCTCGAGGGGCCAAAAGGCTAACTCATCTCCTATTTCTGATGTTCTCATGTATTCATGTCACTGGTCCCCATCCTGCACCTGCTCCCTGCAGTAAGATGGCCGCCACGCATGCTCCCTGCCCTGCAGCGGGACAATGGAAAGTATTGTGACGTCGTGGAAGCCCCTCTCCTGTTGCTCCCTGCTCCCCGTGGCGGGCGGACCCGTGCTGCCCAAAGATGGCGGCCAAACTCCCGGCAACCCCCGACAGTAACCAAGGCCCGTCCCCACCCGAAGGTGCCCCACCCGCCGACTCGGCGGCAAATCTCACCGCCCGCGCATGTCCGTGAGTCTGTGAGTCCTCAAGGAGGCAGGACGCACTGCCCGGGCTGCTCACCCATCCTCCACGGGGGGGCAAAACGTCGTCCGTCCGCAGCTAATCTCCCACAATAGGCTGTCCCCACGCCTGCGCACAACTCCGCCTCACCTCACCTTGGCCCCGAGCTCAAAGGCTGCTTGCGGAGCCCACCAACAAACCCCCCAACCGCCGGTAACACTCAGCCCGCAGCCAATGGCGAGACGGCGCGGGGCACCATCCCACCCAGCGCGCTGCTCCGCGCCAATCAGTGGTGGGGGGCGGGGCCGCGGCACCAATCAATCACTGGTCCCTGAATATGCTGACTCTGGCTGGGTTCAGTTCTACACTCACTGGTTCCCCTCCGCTGAAGGTAGTGACTCCGGCTGGGTTCAGTTCTACACTCACTGGTTCCCCTCCCCTGAAGATACTGACTCTGGCTGGGTTCAGTTCTACACTCACTGGTTCCCCTCTCCTGAAGGTACTGACTCTGGCTGGGTTCAGTTCTACACTCACTGGTTCCCCTCCCCTGAAGGTACTGACTCTGGCTGGGTTCAGTTCTACACTCACTGGTTCCCCTCCACTGAAGGTACTGATTCTGGCTGGGTTCAGTCCTACACACACTGGTTCCCCTCCCCTGAAGGTACTGACTCTGGCTGGGTTCAGTTCTACACTCACTGGTTCCCCTCCCCTGAAGGTACTGACTCTGGCTGGGTTCAGTCCTACACTCACTGGTTCCCCTCCCCTGAAGGTACTGACTCTGGCTGGGTTCAGTTGTACACTCACTGGTTCCCCTCCCCTGAAGGTACTGACTCTGGCTGGGTTCAGTTCTTCACTCACTGGTTACCCTCCCCTGAAGGTACTGACTCTGGCTGGGTTCAGTTGTACACTCACTGGTTCCCCTCCCCTGAAGGTACTGACTCTGGCTGGGTTCAGTTGTACACTCACTGGTTCCCCTCCCCTGAAAGTACTGACTCTGGCTTGGTTCAGTTCTGCACTCACTGGTTCCCCTCCCTTAAATGTACTGACTCTGGCTGGGTTCAGTTCCAGACACTGGCATCATTCACTTTGTTCCTGCACCAAGATGGCCGCGCATGCGCTCTGCTACTCACTGAATCAAGATAGCGGATCGCTGAAACTGCCTTCCTGTACGAAGATGGCCGCCGTTAGCCTGGGCCTGTGACCGGGAGAAAGCCCCGAAGCTGCAACCGCCGATATTCCGGTTATTATTCCGGGCTTGCGGCGGGCACCGGTTGTTTATGAAGCCTCCACGACTCCCTGCTGGTCGATTACTCCCCTCCGCCCCGCCGAAATGAACACTTCTCAGGAACCTCTGAAAAAGATGTCTCCTCCGCCATTACACGCACTGCGCATGCTCCAAACACTGTCTGGGCCCGCGCCTGCGCACTGAACTCCTGTTGTCTGGGTGCGTCACATTCTCCCCCGCGGGGCATGCTGGGTACATAGGGCCATGAGAAATAGGAGCAGCCGTGGGCCAGTTATGACACGGTTATAAACAGAGTAAAGCTCCCTCTATGCTGTCCTAAAGAATCCCAGGGCAGGTACAGCACGGGTTAGTTACAATTTAAAGCTTGCTGTACGCTGACTCATCAAACACTCCCAGGGCAGGTACAGCACATGTTAAATACATAGCAAGGATCCATCTGCACTATCCCACCAGGTATTCCCAGGGTATGCACAGCACAGGTTAGATACAGAATAAAGCTCCCTCTGCACTGTCCCAAGAAACAATCCCAGGGCAGGTACAGCACAACTATTTTGTTGTTGACCTGTAAATCAAATGCATCCTGATTAAAGGAGGGAGGGGAACTATAACCGACAAAATAAACCAATTAAACTTTGGACGGTAAACTTAAATCAAATTAAAATTTGGTTGCTGGAGCTGATGATGCACTCCAGTCACTCCGCTGCCGACCTCTTACAGAAGGCTGCAAGCGCACTGGTGGCAGGTACAGCACGGGTTAGATACAGAGTAAAGCTCCCTCTACACTGTCCCATCAAACACTGCCAGGATATGTACAGCACATGTTAGATACAGAGTAAAGCTCCATCAACAGTGACACATCAAACACTCCCAGGTCAGGTACATCACCAGTTAGATACGGAGTAAAGCTCCCTCTGCACTGTCCCATTAAACACTCCCAGTGCAGGTACAGCATGGGTTAGATACAGAGTGAAGCTCTGTCTACACTGTCCGATCAAACACTCCCAGGGCAAGTACAGCATAATTTAGATGCAGGGTAAACGTCTCTCTAAACAGCCAATCCAAAAATGCACAGGACAGGCACAACACAGGTTAGGTACACATCATCATCATCACAGCCAGTCCGTCAAAATCGAGGAAGACTTGCTTATACTCTAAAGGTGAGTTCTTACGTGACTAAACAATCCAGTACGGGAATTACAGTCTCTGTCACAGGTGGGACAGCCAGTCGTTGAACGACAGGGTGGGTGAAACTGGTTTGCTGCATGCTCCTACGCTTGGTTTCTGCATGCTCTCAGTGATGAGACACGAGATGCTCAGAGCCCTCCTGGATTCACTTCCTCAACTTAGGGCGGACGTTTGTCAGGGATCGGGGGGTTGTTGAATTTTATCAAGGAGTCTTTGAGGGTGTCGTTGAAAGGTTTCCTCTGCCCACTGTAGGCTCGCTTGCCATGTAGGAGTTCCGAGTAGAGCCTTGCTTTGGGAATCTTGTGTCAGGCATGTGAACAATGTGTCGAGCCAAGGTATCCCTGGAGATTGAGCATGCAGTGTCCACCGGTAGTCTCGTGGCCTTCCATGAGAGGTGAGCACCAGAGAGACTGGAGTGCATCATTCCAGAGGCAACAGAATTGAAATTTTCATTCATTTGATTTGATTTGACAAAAGTTACCTTTATGTTGAATTGTTAATTTGTGTTTTTGGTTCCCCCCAAAAAAACAAGGGGGCACTTTAATGAAAGTTTCTGGAGTGTGACCCCCCTCCACCCTTTAATCAGGAGGAACCTGATTATTGTTCTACTTAAAATAGTTGTGAACAATGTGGCCCACCCAATGCAGCTGGTCGAGTGTGGTCAGTGCTTCGATGATGGGATTGTTAGCCTGATCGAGGAAACACCAGGACTGGTTTGATGAGAATAACCAGGAGATGCAAGAGCTAATTAATCACAAGCACAGGGTATTTCTGAACCTAAAACAACAACCCAACTCGGGAGCAGCAAAGCAGCATTACAGATGGCTTGAGGCTGAGGTCCAAGAAAAAAACCTGTGACCTAAAGAATAGATGATGGGTGGAGAAATTAAAGGAGGTTCAGCAGCTGGCCGACAGCCATGATGTGCGAGGATTCTTCATCGCAGTCAAGGCCACCTATGGCCCAAGCACCCAAGGCACCACCCCACTGCTGGCCAAGAATGAGGAAACACTCATCAAGGACACTGAGGCCGTCAGGACCCGTTGGAAGGAGCACTTCGAAGATGTCCTTAACCGAGACTCTGCCTCTGACTCGAGTGTCCTCGACTCCATCCAGCAGCATGCTACCCGCCAACATCTCAGCAAAACCTCAGCCCTGCACGAGATAGAAAAGTCCATCCGCCAGCTCAAGAACAACAAGGGAATGGGAGCAGATGGAATCCCCGCTGAGGCACTAAAGTATGGTGGAGAGGCAATATTGGCATGAATGCGTGACCTCATCTCTCTCATCTGGAAGGAAGAGAGCAGGCCTGGAGATCTCAGAGATGCAGTAATCGTGACCATCTTTAACAAAGGAGACAAGTACGACTGTGGCAATTACAGATAAGTCTCCCTGTTACCAGCCACTGGGAAAGTCATCACTAGAATCCTCCTCAACCGTCTTCCCCTGTGGCTGAGGAGCTCCTCATGGAGTCACAATGTGGATTTCGTCCTCTACGGAGTACAACGGACATGGAGTAGATACAGATTAAAGCTCCCTCTACACTGTCCCATCAGACATTCCCAGGGCAAGTACAACATGGGTTATGTTATGTATGCAACCTGATGAAACCAGCATCTACCGCCATCAGAGGGCATATCTGTTGGAGTCCCAAGGGATCCCAGCATCGCTTGGGAGCACTGTATAGAAGCAGGCCTCCCATGCTGTACGTGCACTCTGGATTTAGAAAAAAAGAGACCAAGATCACACTTACTCATGTCTACAGTACTCAATCACATTACTTTATTCTGGACATAACAATTGGTGACGAGATAATGAAACACCATGCAAAAATGCAGAGAACTGTTGGTATCCTGGAGAAGGGGACGATTGGGAGGTCTTCATGCAGCGACTCGACTAATACTTCATGGCCAACGAGCTGGCAGGGGATGTGAATGATGCCAAACAAAGGGCGAAATAAGGCACCTTGCAGGACATTGCGAATTTGATGGATGCCTGGAGTAAATGCTAAGAGATTTTTTGTGTTTGGCATTGGCCATGAGGATATCCTTCGCAATCTATTGACTGTTGAAACACTGCACCTGAGCAAAGCCATAATGATAGCCGAGATATTTATGTCCACCAGCGATAACACCAAACACATTTCGCAGCAATCAGATGTTTCAGCAAGTACTGCACACAAAGTAACATCGTTTTCAGGCAGGAATGCATATGGCAGAATGTACACGCCTGCAGCTGCATGATCTCAGATGACTCAGAGTCTGCCATCAAGCATTAATGCGAGGCAGTTAACAGCTTGTTGGCACTGCGGAGATGATCATCGAGCCCATCAATGCAGCTTCAAACACTATGCGTGCAAAGGTTGTGGAACAATGGGACACCTCCAGCGAATGTGCAGATGAGCTGTAAACACTGCAAATCACCACATTGCAGTGGAAGACCGATCCATGGTGGATCAAACTGAACTCGAGGCTCAACCCGAGGAGGCAGATGTGTATGGGGTACACACCTTCACCACGAAATGTCCACCGATCATGTTAAATGTTGAACTGAACAGAATTCCAGTATCCATAGAATTGGACATGGGTGCGAGTCAGTCCATCATGAGTAAAGGGCCTTCGACAAGCCCAAGCTGAGCCCCATTCAAACCAAGCTGAAAACGTGCACGAAAGAGCTGATCCCTGTAATTGACAGCACAGCATATTAAAAGTCTCTTATGATGGAACAGTACACGAACTACCACTCAGGATATTGTCAGGACATGTCCCCACACTGTTCGGCAGAAGCTGGCTGAGGAAAATACGCTGGAACTTGGATGACATCCAAGCGCTTTCATCCATCGATGACGCCTCATGTGCCCAGGTTCTGAGCAAGTTTCCATCGTTGTTTGAGCCAGGGATTGAAAGTTTCTTGAGGGCGAAGGTGCAGATCCATTTGATTCCCGGTACATGACCCATCCATCACAAGGCACGGGCAGTGACATATATGATGCGAGAGAAAGTAGAGATCGAGTTAGACAGGCTGCAATGAGAGGACATCATCGCACTGGTGGAGTTCAACGAGTGGGCCAGTCAGATTGTTCTGGTTTTCAAGGGTGATGTCACGGTCAGCATATGCGGGGACTATAAATTAACGATTAAGCATTTTTCGCTGCAGGACCAGTACCAGCAACCCAAGGCAGACAATCTATTTGCGACACTGGCAGGAGGAAAGATATTTACCAAGTTTGACCTGACCTTTGCCCACATGACGCAGGAGCTGGCGGAATCTTAAAAAGGCCTCACCTGCATCAACACGCACAAAGGTCTGTTCATCGACATTAGATGCCCGTTTGGAATTCAATCGATCGCGGCTATTTTTCAAAGGGACATGGAGAGTCTGCTAAAGTCGGTGCTGCACATCGTGGTTTTCCAGGATGATATACTGGTCACAGGTCGGGACACCATCGATCACTTGCAGAACGTGGAAGAGGTTCTAAGTCGGCTAGATCATGTGGAACTCAGGTTGAAACACTCAAAGTGTGCTTTCCGGGCGCCAAAGGTCGAGTTCCTAGGCAGAAGAATCGTGGCAGATGGCACCAGACCCACTGACACCAAGACGGAGGCCATCAAGAACGCACCGAGACCACAGAATGTGACGGAGCTGCGGTCATTCCTGGGGCTCCTCAATTATTTTGGTAATTTCCTACCCGGGTTAAGCACCTTGCTAGAACCTCTACACATGTGGCTGCGCAAGGGAGATTATTAGGCATGGGGGAAATCAAAAGAGAGTGATTTTGAGAAAGCCCGAAATCTGTTATCTTCCAACAAACTGCTTGTCCTGTATGATCCATGAAAACGTTTAGTGCTAGCTTGCGATGCATCTTTGTACGGGGTCGGGCGTATGTTACAAGAAGCAAACGAATTGGGAACATTGCAACCGGTCGCCTATGCGTCCAGGCGTTTGTCCAAGGCCGAAAGAACCGACAGCATGATTGAAAAAGAAGCTCTGGCATACGTTTACGCGGTGAAAAATTACACCAGTATCTGTTTGGGCTTTAATTCGAGTAAGAAACTCACCATAAGCCGCTCATATCGCTATTCACAGAGAGCAAAGGTATTAAAACCAAAGCACATCGTGGTTTTCCAGGGAAATTGTGTTGGGGAAATTGGTGGGATTGAAGGCCGATAAATCCCCAGGGCCTGATGGACTGCATCCCAGAGCACTTAAGGAGTTGGCCTTGGAAATAACGGATGCATTGACAGTCATTTTCCAACATTCCATTGACTCTGGATCAGTTCCTATAGAGTGGAGGGTAGCCAATGTAACCCCACTTTTTAAAAAAGGAGGGAGAGAGAAAACAGGGAATTATAGACCGGTCAGCCTGACATCGGTAGTGGGTAAAATGATGGAATTAATTATTAAGGATGTCATAGCAGTGCATCTGAAAAATGGTGACATGATAGGTCCAAGTCAGCATGGATTTGTGAAAGGGAAATCATGCTTGACAAATCTTCTGGAATTTTTTGAGGATGTTTCCAGTAAAGTGGACAAAGGAGAACCAGTTGATGTGGTATATTTGGACTTGCAGAAGGCTTTCGACAAGGTCCCACACAAGAGATTAATGTGCAAAGTTAAAGCACATGGGATTGGGGGTAGTGTGCTGACGTGGATTGAGAACTGGTTGTCAGACAGGAAGCAAAGAGTAGGAGAAAACGAGTACTTTTCAGAATGGCAGGCAGTGACTAGTGGGGTGCCGCAAGGTTCTATGCTGGGGCCCCAGCTGTTTACATTGTACATTAATGATTTATAAGAGGGGATTAAATGCAGTATCTCCAAATTTGCGGATGACACTAAGTTGGGTGGCAGTGTGAGCTGCGAGGAGGATGCTATTAGGTTACAGAGTTACTTGGATAGGTTAGGTGAGTGGGCAAATGCATGGCAGATGAAGTATAAGGTGGATAAATGTGAGGTTATCCACTTTGGTGGTAAAAACAGAGAGACAGACTATTATCTGAATGGTGACAGATTAGGAAAATGGAAGGTGCAACGAGACCTGGGTGTCATGGTACATCAGTTATTGAAGGTTAGCATGCAGGTACAGCAGGCGGTTAAGAAAGCAAATGGCATGTTGGTCTTCATAGCGAGGGGATTTTAATACAGGGGCAGGGAGGTGTTGCTACAGTTGTACAGGGCCTTGGCGAAGCCACACCTGGAGTATTGTGTGCAGTTTTGGTCTCCTAACTTGAGGAAGGACATTCTTGCTATTGAGGGAGTGCAGCGAAGATTCACCAGACTGATTCCCGTGATGGCAGGACTGACCTATCAAGAAAGACTGGATCAACTGGGCTTGTATTCACTGGAGTTCAGAAGAATGAGAGGGGACCTCATAGAAACGTTTAAAATTCTGACAGGTTTAGACAGGTTGGATGCAGGAAGAATGTTCCCAATGTTGGGGAAGTCCAGAACTAGGGGTCACAGTCTGAGGATAAGGGGTAAGCCATTTAGGACCGAGATGAGGAGAAACTTCTTCACCCAGAGAGTGGTGAAGCTGTGGAATTCTCTACCACAGAAAGTAGTTGAGGCCAATTCACTAAATATATTCAAAAGGGAGTTAGATGAAGTCCTTACTACTCGGGGGATCAAGGGTTATGGCGAGAAAGCAGGAAGGGGGTACTGAAGTTTCATGTTCAGCCATGAACTCATTGAATGGCGGTGCAGGCTAGAAGGGCTGAATGGCCTGCTCCTGCACCTATTTTCTATGTTTCTATGTTTCTATGTTTCTGCTCGCATCGAAAAATGGGTGCTCACGCTGTATGCATATAAGTATGTAATTCATCACTGGCCAGGCACAGAGAACAGCGCTGATGCCCTCAGTCGGCTACTTTTTCCACCAGCGGGATGGAAATGGAACAGCCTGCAGACTTGCTCTTGGTGATGGATGCATTTGAAAATGAAAAGTCACCCGTTACGGCCGCCAGATGAGGACCTGGACCAGCCAGGGTCCTTTACTGTCCCTTGTAAAAACTGTATCCTCCATGGGAGCTGGTCCAGCATCCCAGCGGAGATGCATGAAGAGATCAAGCTGTTCCAGCAGCGTAAAGACGAAATGTCCATACAGACGGACTGTCTTTTGTGGGGTAATCACGTGGTTTTGCCCAAGAAAGGCAGGGAAATGTTCAAACCTGACCTACACTGTGCCCAACCAGGCATAGTATTGATGAAAGCTTTAGCCAGACCCCATGTTTGGTGGCCCGATATCGACTCAGATTTGGAGTCTTGCGTGTGCCAATGCACCACTTGCTCGTAACAGAGCAATGCACCCAGGGCACCCAAGTGTGTGGTCATGGCCCTCCAAAACGTGGTCTAGCATCCACGCTGACTTTGCTGGCCCATTTCTAGGCAAAATGTTCTTCGTTCTTGTGGATTTTTATTCCAACTGAATTGAGTGTGTAATAATGTCTGTAAGCACGTCCACTGCCACCCTCGAAAACCTACGAGCCACGCACGGCCAGCCTGATGTCCTTGTCAGCGACAACGGGCCGTGCTTCACCAGCGCTGAATCCAAGGAATTCATGACACACAATGGGATCAAACACATCACAACTGCCCCGTTCAAGCCCGCATCCAATGACCAGACAGAACGTGCAGTCCAAACCATCAAACAAAGCTTGAAACACCTGTCAAAATAATCCCTGCAGACCCACCTGTCCCGAGTCCTGCTCAGCCACTGCACCAGACACCATTCTGTCACCGTGGTTCCCCAGCTGAGCTGCTCCTGAAAAGCGTGCTCAAAACAAGGCTTTCTCTCGTTCACCCTGATCTCCATGAACAAGTCGAGGGCAGGCGGCATCAATAAAGCATGTACCGTGATCGCACAAATTTCTAACGCAATATTGAAGTCAATGACCCTGTATTTGTACTCAACTATGGACATGGTCCCTAATAGCTTGCTGGCACTGCCATAGCCAAAGAAGGGAGGAGGGTGTTTCAGGTCAAACTCGCAAATGGAATAACTTGCAGAAAGCATTTGGACCAAACCAAACTGCGATTCACAGACAGCCACAAGCAACCCACTTCGACCCTCCGACGCACACACAAGTGGCAACCAACATCATGGTAGACCACGAAGCTGAACTCATCATCCCCAGCAGCCCAGCAAGGTCAGCTGCGCAGCAGCCCAGCGAAGAACCAACCAACTCACCTGCACCTGCATTTGTACTGAGATGATCGACTCAGAAACGAAAAGCCCCAGATCATCTCAGCTTGCAAATAAGTGTATTTTGACTTTGGGAGGGAGTGATGTTATGTGTGCAACCTTATGTAACCAGAATTCTACCACCACCGTAGGCCGTATCTGTTGGAGTCCCAAGGGATCCCAGCGTCCCTTGGGAGCACTGTGTATAAGCAGACCTTCCATGTTGTACGTGCACTTTGAAGTTAGAATAAAGAGACAGGTCACAATTACTCACGTCTACAGTACTCAATCACATTACTTTTTCTGAACTGAACAGGTTAAATATAGAATAAAACTCCCTTTATACTGTTACAACAAACGTTTCCAGTGCAAGTACAGCACAGATTGGACACAGACTACGTCTCCCTCTAACTTGTTACAGCCATTCTAGGGCCGATACAGATCTGTTAGTTCTAGAGAAAATATCCCTCTATACTGTTCCAGCGGATATTCGCGGTACAGGTGCAGCACGGGTGAGATACAGAGTAAAGCTCCCTCTACACTGTCCCACTGTAATAAAAAGGCAAGCATGAAAGCTCGGTGCCTCAATGCGAGGAGTATTCGGAACCAAGAGAGGGCTCTGAGCTAGTTAGAGTGGGGGAGAGCTCAGATGAACAGGACCCCAAGAAAGAATGCAAAAGGCAGGAGGCAACAGAGCAGAGCAGCACTGGGGTAAGAGTAAACTATAAGGTGATAGGAAGGGACAATATTTATAAATATAAAGGGGCTGCAGGAGGTGTCAAAACTAAAAATTATGGTTCAAAAACTAGTGTTAAAACACTCTACCTAAACGCATACAGCATTCAAAATAAAATAAATGAGTTGACGGCTCAAATCATTACAAATGGGGATGATTTGGTGGCCATTACAGAAACGTGGTTGCAGGGGGGCCAAGACTGGGAATTAAACATACAGGGGTATCTGACAATTCGGAAAGATAGACAAGAAGTGAAAGGAGCTGGGGTAGCTCTGTTAATAAAGGATGATATCAGGCCAGTTGTGAGAGACGATATTGGCTCTCATGAACAAAATGTTGAATCATTGTGGGTGGAGATTAGAGATAGTAAGGTGAAAAAAGTCACTGGTGTGCGTAGTTTATAGGCCCGCAAATAATAACTTCACGGTGGGGCGGACAATAATCAAGGGAATAATGGAGGCATGTGAAAAAGGAACGGCAGTAATCATGGAGATTTTAACCTACATATCGATTGGTCAAATCAAATCGCACAGGGTAGCCTTGAAGAGGAATTCATAGAATGCATACGGGATTTCTTCTTGGAACAGTATGTTCCAGAACCTGCAAGGGAGCAAGCTATCTTCGATCTGGTCCTGTGTAATGAGACAGGAATAATAAACGATCTCCTCATAACAGATCCTCTTGGAATGAGTGATCACAGTATGGTTGAATTTGTAATACAGATTGAAGGTGAGGAAGTAGTGTCTCAAACAAGCGTGCTATGCTTAAACAAAGGGGACTACAGTGGGATGAGGGCAGAGTTGGCTAAAGTATACTGGAAACACAGCTAAACGGTGGCACAATTGAGGAACAGTGGAGGACTTATAAGGAGCTATTTCATAGTGCTCAGCAAAATTATATTCCAGTGAAAAAGAAGGGCGGAAAGAGAAGGGATAACCAGCCATGGATAACCAAGGAAATAAAGGAGAGTATCAAATTAAAAACCAATGCTTATAAGGTGGCCAAGGTTAGTGGGAAACTAGAAGATTGGGAACAGTTTAAACGACAGCAAAGAATGACTAAGGAAGCAATAAATAAAGGAAAGATAGATTACGAAAGTAAACTTGCACAAAACATATAAACGGATAGTAAAAGCTTTTACCGATATATAATACGGAAAAGAGAGATTAAAGTAAATGTTGGTCCATTCGAAGATGAGAAGGGGATTTAATAATGGGAAATGTGGAAATGGCTGAGACCTGAAACAATTATTTAGCTTCGGTTTTCACAGTGGAAGACACAAAAACCATGCCAAAAATTGCTGGTCACGGGAATGTGGGACGGGAGGACCTTGAGATAATCTCTATCACTAAGAGGGTAGTGCTGGACAGGCTAATGGGACTCAAGGTAAACAAGTCCCCTGGTCCTGATGAAATGCATCCCAGGGTATTAAAAGAGATCGCGGAAGTTACAGCAGGTGCATTCGTTATAATCTACCAAAATTATCTGGACTCTGGGGAGCTACCAGCGGATTGGAAAGCAGCATATGTAACGCCTCTGTTTAAGAAAGGGGGCAGAGAAAAGGCAGGTAACTATAGGCCGGTTAATTTAACATCTGTAGTGGGGAAAATGCTTGAAGCTATCATTAAGGAAGAAATAGCGGGACATCTAGATAGGAATAGTGCAATCAAGCAGATGCAACATGGATTCATGAAGGGGAAATCATGTTTAACTAATCTACTATAATTATTTGAGGATATAACGGGCATGGTGGATAGAGGTGTACCGATGGATGTGGTATATTTAGATTTCCAAAAGGATAAGGTGCCACACAAAAGGTGACTGCAGAAGATAGAGGTACACGGAGTCAGAGGAAATGTATTAGCATGGATCAAGAATTGGCTGGCGAACAGAAAGCAGAGAGTCGGGATAAATGGGTCCTTTTCGGGTTGGAAATCGGTGGTTAGTGGTGTGCCACAGGGATCGGTGCTGGGATCACAACTGTTTACAATATACATAGATGGCCTGGAAGAGTGGACAGAGTGTAGTGTAACAAAATTTGCAGATGACACAAAGATTAGTGGGAAAGCAGGTTGTGTAGACGACACAGAGAGGCTGCAAAGAGTTTTAGATAGGTTAAGCGAATGGGGTAAGGTTTGGCAGATGGAATACAATATCGGAAAATTGTAGGTCATCCATCTTTGAAAAAAAAACAGTAAAAGGGAATATTATTTGAATGGGAGAAATTACAACATGCTACGGTGCAAAGTGACCTGGGGGTCCATGTGCATGAATCCCCAAAAGGTTAGTTTGCAGGTGCAGCAGTTAATCAGGAAGGCGAATGGAATGTTGGCCTTCATTGCGAGAGGGATGGAGTACAAAAGCAGGGAGGTCATGCTGCAACTGTATCGAGTATTGGTGAGGCCGTACCTGGAGTACAGCGTGCAGTTTTGGTCACCTTACTTAAGGAAGGATATACTAGCTTTGGAGGGGGTACAGAGACGATTCACTAGGCTGATTCCGGAGATGAGGGGGTTACCTTATGATGATAGATTGAGTAGACTTGGTCTTTACTCGTTGGAGTTCAGAAGGATGAGGGATGATCTTATAGAAACATTTAAAATCATGAAAGGGATAGACAAGATAGAAGCAGAGAGGTTGTTTCCACTGGTCGTGGAGACGAGAACTAGGGGGCACAGCCTCAAAATACGGGGGAGCCAATTTAAAACCGAGTTGAGAAGGAATTTTTTCTCCCAGAGGTTTGTGAATCTGTGGAAGTCTTTGCCCAAGGAAACAGTTGAGGCTAGCTCATTGAATGTATTCAAATCACAGATAGATAGATTTTTAACCAATAAGGGAATTAAGAGTTATGGGGAGCGGGTGGGTAAGTGGAGCTGAGTCCACGGCCAGATCAGCCATGATCTTGTTGAATGGCGGAGCAGACTCGAGGGGCTAGATGGCCTACTCCTGTTCCTAATTCTTATGTTCTTATGTTCTTATCAAACACTCCCAGAACAGATACAGCATGGGTTAGAGACAGAGTAAAGTTTCCTCTTCACTGTCTCTTCCTGGGCAGGTACAACCAAGCTCATGGTCTACAGGGCTGTCGTAATACCCGCCCTCCTGTATGTCTCAGAGGCATGGACAATGTAGAGTAGACACTTTTTCTCGCTGGAGATATATCACCAACACTGTCCCTGCAAAATCCTACAAATCACCTGGCAGTACAGGCACACCAACATCAGCGTCCTAGACCAGGCTAACGTCCCCAGCATTGAAGCACTGATCACACTCGATTAGCTCCGCTACGCAGACCACATAGTTCGCATGCCAGACACGAGACTCCCAAAGCAAGTCCTCTATGCGGAACTTCTTCACGGAAAATGAGTCAAAGGTGGGCAGCGGAAACGTTACAAGGACACCCTCAAAGCCTCCCTGATAAAGTGTGAGATCACCACTGATATCTGGGAGTCCCTGGCCAAAGACCACCCTAAGTGGAGGAAGTGTATCCGGGAGTTTAATCGCCAAGAGCATGCAGAAAACAAGTGCAAGCAGTGGAAAGAGCGTGCTGCAAATCGGTCCCACCCACCCCTTCCTTCAACAACTATCTGTCCCACCTGCGACAGAGTCTGTGGCTCTCGTATTAGACTGTTCAGCCCCAAATAACTCACTTCAGGTGTGGAAGCAAGTCTTCATCGATTCTGAGGGACTGCCTATGATGATGATGATGATAACACAGGTTAGATGCAGAGTAAAACTCCCTCTACAATGTCTCACCAGACATTCCCAGGCAGATACAGCTTTGTTTATTGAAGGTTAAATCTCCATCTAGCCTGTCCCAAACACTCCCAGGGTAGGTACAACATTGGTTAGATACAGAGTTAATCTCCCTCTACACTGTCCCATCAAACACTCGCACAATAGGCACAGCAGGGGTTAGTCAGAGAGTAAAGCTTCCCATAGACTGATCCATCAAATACTCGCATCGCAGTTACGGCATGGATTAGATAGAGAGTACAACTCTTGCAACACTGCCCCATCAAACACTCCCAGCGCAGGTACAGCACGGGTCACATACAATGTAAAGCTCCCCCAACACTATCCATCAAACACACCCAGGGGAGGAACAACACGGGTTAGATACTGAGTAAAGCTCACCCTACACTCTCCTATCAAACACTCTGTGGAAAGATGCAACACGGAGTAGATAGAGAGAAAAGCTTGCTCTACACTATCCAATCAAGAACTGCCAGGGCAGGTACAGCACGGGTTAGACAAAAATGTTTAGGCTGGGTTTTCCAGAACTTGGGGCCTTGGCAAAAGAAGGCACAGCCACCAACGCCATCAATGGTTGAACAATTATAATCAGGGATGCGCAGGAAGACAGATATCTCATGGGTGGGCGGGGGGGGTGGGTGCGGTGTGGTGCTGGTTGGGGCTGGAGCAGTTTACAGAGCTAGGGATGGGCGAGGCTATGGAGAGTTTTGAAAATGTATTAGGATTTTGAAAGCAAGGCGTTGCTGAACCAGAAGCCAATGTAGTTCAGCGAGCACAGGGCTGGTGGGTGAGCTGGACTTGGTGAGAGTTAGGGCATGGGCAACCGAATTTTGGATCAACTCAAGTTTATGCAGGTGAGAATGTGGCAGGAATGCGTTGGAATAGTCAAGTCCAGAAGTAACAAAGGCAGGGATGACGGGTCAGCAGCGGATGAGCTGAGGCAACGGCGATGTTACAGAGGTGCAAATATGTATTATTAATTATGCTGTGGATATGTGGTCAAAAACATACTTCAGGGTTAAGTATGGCACCAAGGTTGCAAACAGTCCGGTTCAGGCACAGACACAAGTTGGGGAGAAGGATTGAGTCGGTGGCTAGAGAGCTGAGTTTGTGGCAATGACAATTACAAATATCAGAATATTTCACAGACAATTACAAATATCAGAATATTTTACAGGCAAAATGTGTGGATGCATTTTAAAATTCAATCGGTTCCAAAACCAGGTTACAGAAATTTACAGATTTCAAATCTTATGCAAGACAGTTCAATAAAGGGGCGGTTCAAAGGATTTCAGCTGAGTTTAAACTGCAGTTAAGTCTATTACAACGACAACTCGTGTACTCAAACGGAACAAGTTTCGGGTTTGATATAATAGAAGGTGAACTAGGTGAGAAGTGATGTAAGTTAGATTAAGAAAAAGCATTAAAATGGAACAGTCGGTAACAGAACATCAATTAGTCTCCTCTGATCATGGAGCTATCAAAAAGTCGACAAACTGTTTTTGAAACGAAGATAATTTGTTCAACATTTGTACAAGATATTAATCTCCAGCCCATATATAGGGGTTATTAAGATAATCGGAAAAAAACAAGAGCTGCCAGAATGAACATGGTTCAGTGCCCAAAGTAATCCCAGTCAATCCTGTTCTATTTACAAATGCAGCTTTTCTCCTCAGACCATTTAAGACTAAGATGAGGAGGAATTTCTTCTCTCAGAGGGTTGTAATCTGTGGAAATCTCTGCCCCAGAGAGCTGTGGAGGCTGGGTCATTGAATATATTTAAGGCTGAGGTAGACAGGTTTAACAGAGTTGTTCACAATCAGGAAGGCTTTAGATTGAGTCAGGGAACAGAGTAGTTCTGCTCACACAATCAAAGAATGGTTACAGCACGAAAGGCCATTCGGCTCGTCGAGCCCTTGCCGGCTCCCAACCAGTTTCACTGCCCCGCCCTTTCCCACCGGTCCTGCAAATGTTTCCTTTCAGATACTTATCCAAATCCATTTTGAAAGCTGTGATTAAGTCTGCCTCCACCACCCTTTCAGGCGGTGCATTCCAGATCCTAACGACTCACTGCATAAAATAGATTTTTCTTCCATTGTCTTTGGTTCTTCTTCTCATCCACTTTAAATCCGTCTCCTCTGGTTCTCGACCCCTCCACCAATGGGAACAGTATCTCTCAATCTACTCTGTCTGGACCCCTCATGATTTTGAACACCTCGATCAATTCTCCTCGCAAACTTCTCTGCTCCAAGGAGAACAACCCCAGCTTCTCCAGTCAATCCACGGAACTGAAGTCCCTATTCTCGTGAATTATTCTTGTCAATCTTTTCTGCATCCTCTCTAAGGCCATCACATCCGAATCTGCGGTGCCCAGAATTGGACACAATGATCCAGTTGAGACCGAACAAGTGTTTTACAAAGGATCATCATAACCTCCTTGCTTTTGTACTCGGTGATGCCCAGGATCCTGCAAGCTTTTTTAACTGCTTTCCCAACCTGTCCTGCCACCTTGAGCGATTTGTCCACATATACCCGCAGGTCTCACTGTTCATGCATCCCCTTTCGGATTGTACCCTTTAGTTTATATTGTCTCTCCTTGTTCATTTAATCATGCTTTTCTAATTTTATTTCTTAACTCAGATTCACGGACTCATTTTATTTCTTCCTCCGAGCCCCTCAACTTCATCTGGCAGCGTAATGTTGGCGAGTGGTGATTGATTGCCCTGGGAACCAACAGAAAGAGATGTCAGAGGCCGGAGGGCCGAGGGAGCAGCGTGTTCTGCAACAAATCACGGTGCTTGAGGGGTGGATCCTGAGTCGGCCCATCGGGTGAGTATGTTTCAACATCTGTTAAACAATTTATCTTTTAAAAGTTAAAATGTGATTTCCTTTGTCAACAAAACAGTTTAACATCTGTCAGTATTTTATTTCCATTTATGAGTTCCTATTATTAGCTTCAGACACTTCAGTTCCAAGTGTACCAGGTATTTAAAGGTCATTCATTCCCTCGTTTCATGTCGCTGTTAGTTAAAGGGACAGAGATTGATTTCCTCTCATTATGCATTTGTAGTAGTAAAAGTAACATCCTTCCTGTTGGTAGTGATTTACATTCTGCGCTGGGCGAGATGGCTGGTGGCATCAACCTTTAAAATACACATTCTGGTGTTTAAATCTCTCCAGGGTCTCACCCTTCCCTATCTCTGTAACCTTCTCCAGCCCACCAATCCTCTTAACAGTTTGTTTTCTTTGGAACAGAGAAGGCTGAGGCCAGACTTTAATGAGGTGTATAAAATTATGAGGGACCTAGATAGAGTGGATAGGAAGGACCTATTTCCCTTCACAGAGGGGTTCGGCAACCAGCTGAACCTTTTAGCCAGTATGTAGCAAGCCCAGCAAGAGAGGGGGAAGTTCTGGACTTTGTATTAGGGATTGAAGCTGGGCAGGTGGAAGGGGTATCAGTGGTAGAGCATTGGTGCTATTGGTCGTAATTCTCTTAGATTTAGGGTAGTTATGGAAAAGGACAAAGATAGACCAGGAATAAAAGTTCTCAATTGGGGGAAAGCCAATTTTAAGAAACTGAGATGTGGTTTAGCCAAAGTGGACTGGAAACAGCTACTTGAAATGGTGAGAGATTGGGAAATGTTGGTGTTCAGAGGGACCTTGGTGTCCTTGTACACGAATCAATGAAAGTTAACATGCAGGCACAGCAAGCAATTAAGAAAACAATTGGTATGTCGGCCTTTATTACAAGAGGAGTTGTGGATAATAGTAAACATAAGAACAGGAACATAAGAAATAGGAACTGGAGTAGGCCATACGGCCCCTCGAGCCTGCTCCGCCATTCAATGAGATCATTGCTGATCTGATCATATACTCAGCTCCACTTACCCGCGAGCTCTCCATAACCCCTTATCCCCTTATCATTTAAAAAACTATTTCTGTCTCAAGTTTATTCAATATCCCAGCTTCCACAGTTCTCTGAGGCAGCGAGTTCGACAAATTTGCAACCCTCTGAGAGAAGAAATTCCTCCTCATCTGTTTTAAATGGGCGGCCCCTTCTTCTAAGATCATGCCCTCCAGCTTGAGTCTCCCCCCATCAATGGAAACATCAGCTCTGAACCACCTTGTCAAGCCCCCTCATAATCTTATACGTTTCGATAAGATCACCTCTCATTCTTCTGAATTCCAATGAGTAGAGGCCAAAACTACTCAACCTTTCCTCATAATTCAACCTGCTGATCCCTTATATCAACCTAGTGAACCTTCTCTGAACTGCCTCCAAAGCAATTATATCCTTTCCTAAATATGGAAACCAAAACTGCATTCAGTATTCCAGGTGTGGCCTCACCAAAACCTTCTATAGCTCCAGCAAGACTTCCCCGCTTTTATACTCCATCCCCTTTGCAAAAAGGGTCAAAAAACCATTGGCCTTCCTGATCACTTGCTGTACCTGCATACTATCCTTTAGTATTTCATGCACAAGTAACCCCAGGGCCTGCTGTATTGCGGCACATTGCAATCTTTCTCCATTTAAATAATAACTTGCTCCGAGACATCTTACTGCAATTATATAGGGCCCTCGTCAGACTACAACTGGAGTATTGTGTACAGTTTTGATTGCTTACCTAAGGAAGGATGTACTTACCATTGAGGATGGCAACGAAGGTTCGCCAGACTGATACCTGGGATGGAGGGATTGTCCTGTGAGGAGAGATTGAGTAGACTAGGCCTATATTCTGTACAGGTTAGAAGAATGAGAGGTAATCTCATTTTAAAACATAAAAATTCTTAAAGTGTTTGACAGTATAGATCAGGGGTGTCAAACATACGGCCCATGGGCCGAACACGGTCCCGCAAGCCTCTTCCTCCGGCCCACCACGTGTTTTAATTTATATGACCTCTTCCGCCCCCCCCCCCGCCCCGATCTTTTGCTTGCTGACTGGAACACAACTTGAATTTGACGGCCGTCACGGAACAGGAGGAGGGTGGCGGAGGCACGGGAAAGGTCAGTCGGTGTCCACGGGGAGCAATTCTGGGACAACGAGGGCGCTCACATGGACTGTCAATGGGAGATAAGTTTTGAGTGAGGCAGTGAGTAGATAAACACCAAGAGAGAGGGGGAGGAGTGTCGCTGGAACTCCAGGTGATGTAACAGATGATGGGGGTTAGTGCAGGGTAGGTAGTGAGGGGGTTGTGTTCTTGCAGTTCTCCCCCCTCCTCGGCCCCAGTGAGGCGCTGATTTTAAAATTCTCAGCTTCCTGTTCAAACACCTCGATGGCCCCGCCCCTCCCTATCTCTGTAACCTCCTCCAGCCCCTACATCCTTCCCTCTCACTGTAACCTTCTCCAGTCCCGACACCCCTCCCTATCTCTGTAACCTCCTCCAGCCCCTACACCCTCCCTATCTCTGTAACCTCCTCCAGTCCCTACACCCCTACCTATCTCTGTAACCTCCTCCAGACCCTACATCCTTCCCTATCTCTGTAACATCCTCCAGCCCTACACCCCTCCCTAGCTCTCTAACCTCCTTGAGCTCCTACACCTCTCCCTATCTTTGTAACCTCCTCCAGCCCTACACCCTTCCCTATCTCTGTAACCTCCTCCAGCCCTACACCCCTCCCTATCTCTCTAAACTCTTCGAGCCACTCCACCTCTCCCGATCTCTCTAACGTTGTTAGGGTTAACTTCAACCCACCACTAGGATTCTGTTAGCCTTAAAGTAAATGTAGGTTTTATTAATACAAGCCGGCAGGGGAGCTATCCTTGAAGGAATGCTCGAAGATAGAGCCAGAGACATATTACTTTATACAGTTTCAGATTATAGCATTAAGTAAATACGCAAGTTCTAATTAATACATGCTGATTGATTAATACATGATTGGTACAGCGCTTTCTCCAATCTGGCTTCTATATGCCTTAATTGGCAATTCCAAATACATGTTGTTATGATTCTTTTTAATTAACTCTTATCTTGCTATACAATTCAAATTCTAGTTATCTGTGTCTGTGCCCAGCTCCCAAGGCCTTTGGTCTATGAATTGGAACATCTGCTCCTCTGTGGAAGGCATCCCACACATGCTTCCCACAGTTTGAAAACAGGCTGTGGGATCCATTTTAAAAACCTCTTAACTCCATTTTAAAACATCGCAATTGTAATTATTAATTGTAATTTCAATTTGTAATCTGCCCTTTCAGTCCCTCCTGTTGATCCCTGATTATTTCTAAATAATCAGCTGACCACATATATGTTCTGAGCCATCTGCTGGAAATGGTGATATCAAGTCCATATTCCTGGGATCACTTGTAGTTCCATCTTTTGCGGAGTCTTTACATACTACCCCTGACCATTTCCCTGGGATATTGGCACGCCATTTATATTTCTTTTTGTACATACAGTTGGTTGTTTCCCTAACGCGTTACAAAATCATTCGCCTCCCTATCATGCCTACATTACATAATTAACAAGGCTTTTTGCTGTTCGGCTAGAACCACGTGGTTGTATATCTCTCTCATCTTACACATCAGATATAGTTGGATCACGATACATGTCCCTTCCACTACCATTATTACCTCAATTAAATGCCACATCAATTTGAGGACTGCGTAGGCTTCAGGTGACCAGACCTTAAAAATATCCCACCATGAACAACAATCTTTCTTTCCCTGCCTTATCCTAACCTGATTCCTATGCCTCCCGCCTCGGTTTCGTTGATCAGGCGATAGGATTGGGACACTCACGACTCAGATCAGGTGTTCATGCCGTCTTTTTGTTTGATTAACCATCTTTGGATCTAGCAAAGGCTTTCTGCGATCTTGGTTGCGGGCATTGGCCAACCTCTTCTTCCTGCATCTCTTGTATCTGCCTGTGCAGTCTCCCAGGAGCATCAACACCACTATCAGCTGCACTAGGACTAACACATGGGATATAATTCGAATCCCTATCTTGTAATTTTACTCGGGTAAGCCTTGCCTGTCTTTGCACTTGTTACATAACATCACCAACCAAATCAAGGCTATTACTATCTTTACTGCCACTAGAGTATGGGAAAGTATCCTTATCCAGGGATGTATAATCTCATGTACCAAGGCGGGTTTTTCAGGTTATCCTTTATTTCACTGTCCAGTTCTTTTGCTTTATCCTTCAGCTCTTAATATTTTTTAATGTTATTTCTTGAGCTAGTTAAATCTTCAAGTAACAGGGGAATTGATTGTGCTTGCTCTTCCATGTAAACATCAATATCTTGCTTAATCTCATCACTTATATTTCATGTCATTGTCTTCCTGGCATGTCATGTTTGCTCTTCCCACTGCCACCGACAGTCTTGGAGTAATGTAAGTTCCCAGGCTAGTTACTGCACAATATTCTCCTCGCCCATGATAGGTGTAATGTGTGGGTTCGGTTCGGGCAGGGTTTATTCCAATGACACATCCTTCCGTAGTATTGTAAAACCCGCAGCTATCCTTGCTCCCGTCTCCCACTGGGTGAGGGCATATAGTTAGGCTCCCTTCTCTCCGGCACATGGATAAAGATATTTCCATTCTTTTTGATCTCATACTGGTCCACCGCGGATGCACTCTTCCCCTCGTATTATGTTTGTTTCCCCTCACATCCTCCTGTAACCGCATACGCCCTTGTCATTCCTTTCAAAAAGGGCCACATTACAGCAAAAGTCTAAAGGGACAAAGTGTGTTAAAAAGACAAGCCTGAAGGCTCTGTGCCTCCATGCGAGGAATATTCGTAATAAGGTGGACGAATTAACTGCACAGGCACCAATTAATGAATATGATATAATTTGCACCACGGAGACATGGCTGTCCTAAGGCTGTGTCCCCTGGTTCTGGACTTCCCCAACATCGGGAACAAGCTACCCGCATCTAACCTCTCCCGTCCCGCCAGAATCTTTATGTTTCTATGAAATCCCCTCTCATCCTTCTCAACTCCAATGTATAAAAATCCAGTTGATCCAGTCTCTCCTCATGTGATAGTCCAGCCATCCCGGGAATCAGTCTGGTGAACCTTCGCTGCACTCTCTCAATAGCAAGAACGTCCTTCCTCAGATTAGGAGACCAAAACTGAACACAATAGTCCATGTGAGGCCTCACCACGGCCCTGTACAACTGCAGTAAGAATCTGTTGAATCTGCATTTTACTGTAACTCTATGACATTCTGAACCGATAAAGAAATGGAATCGTGAAATGTATCTGTGTCTCTCAGTCTCTGCCTCACTCTCTACCTCTGTCTCTTTAGAGATCTGTGCATGTGTTTGCGTGTTTGAGTCTTTGTCTCCCTCACTCTGCCTCTCTCTGTCTTTCCCTGTTTTTCTGTTTGTCTCGGTCTCTCAATCTGCCCGTGTCTTTCTCACAGTGTCCAGTTCTGTTCCAAAGGGATTCTCTTAGTCTCTCTGTCTGACTGTCTCTCTCTTTCCCATCATCACTGTCTGTCTATGTCTCTGCCTGTCTGTCTCTCTTTGCCTGTCTCTGTTCGACCCTGTCTCTAACCTATTGAGTATTTCCATAATTTTCTGTTTTTATCTCTGTCTCTCTCTCTCACCTCTCACTCTCTCTCTCTCTCTCTCTCTTTGACGCTCCCTTTGTCCATGTCTTTGTCTTTGTCTCTGGCTTTCCTGTACTCTTTGCCTCCCTCTCTTTATGGAGCACACACACACACATCTCTGTGTCTGTGTGTGTTTGAGTCTTTGTCTCACTCAGTCTGCCTATCCCTCTCAGTCTCACACTTGCTCTCTCTCTATTTCTCTAGCTCGCTGTCTGTCTCTCCCTGTTCCTGTTTTTGTGTCTGTCTCTCAATGTGTCTGTCTCTTTCTCATAGTATCCAGTTCTTCTCACAGCGCGATTCCTGCTGTCTCAAAATCTACACCCGTCAGTACCTCGTTAGTATAGTCGTGAGTATCCCCACCTGTCATGCGGGAGGAAGCATTTTCGAAATGTAGAATTGTACTTCTGTTATTCGGTATAGATTCATAATAAAAGTTCCAGAGCAACATAGAAGAGTAAAAATACAGCAAGAGGATATTGGCTCTTCCAGATTTTTAGGAAACGGAGACTTTTTCAGGACTCTGTGGTGTTCTGATGCAGAGAGATGGATGATTGAGTTATATCTTAGTAACATTTGAAAACACACAGACGCAGTAATCGTGGCCGAGTGGTTAAGGCGATAGACTAGATATCCATTGGAGTTTACCCGTGCAGGTTCGAATCCTGCCGACTACGGATTCAGCATTTTTCATTCAATTTCAGACTTTAACCAGATCCCTGCAAAACGGATCCTGAGTTGGGTGGAATAACGTCCCACACCTTTCAACACTGACATGTTATTCTCATTTTCATTAATCTGCAATATTCACGATACATACGGATAGAAAAACGCAAAAATCAGCTAAATTAGCGACAGTGATTCAGCCTGTCTATCCCTCTATATGTCTAAGGCACTCTGTGTATATCCATTGGTGCGTCTATATTTTTTGTTATTTATGCGTGTGTGTCTCTGTGTCTGTCTAACTGTGTATATGTCTCTGTGTATGCGCAACTGTCTGTGGATATCATCACCATGAATTTGGTATGTCCTGGAACTTTTAAAAAAGATTTGATGAAAATAATACGGTTGTGACATTTGATATCGGCTTTGCTTCAGCGACAGCATTTTCGATTTCAAGTCCCACTCCTGAGACTTGAGCATATAATCTTGGTTGACACTCAACTGCAGTACTTGGGGAATTTTGCATTGTTGAAGATGTTGACCTTCGGATGAAATGTTAAATTGAAGCTCTGTCTGCTCTCTTGGGTGAATGTGAACGTTCCAACAGCATTATTCGATAAAGAGTACTGAGTTGCCTCCATGTCACTTTTATATAAATATTCTGAAATGCTCACTGAAAACCTTTGTGTATGCGTGTGTCTGTGAGGGTGGAGCTCAAGCCCAGATTCTCACAGAGACAGAATGTGAAGGTTCACAAGTCCAGAATGGCTGAGTGTATAAGTCGTTGCATTTAAGATCCAATGGGTTTATAGCTACGTGGGTTCGAACCCCACTCCTGGTAACTCTTGAATTTAACACGATTTTCTCCCATCCTGCTCAGTGATATCCTAATGCCTTCTGTTGAAACTGTAACTCTGTCACATTCTCAACTGACCAAGAAATGGGATTGTGAAGTGCCTCTCACTCTCTGTCTTTAGAGAGCTCTGTATATCTTTACGTGTTTGAGTCTCTGACTCAATGTGTCTGAGGACCTACAAGCTGAATTCAGAGAGCTAGGAGTTAAATTAAAAAGTAGGACTTCAAAGGTCGCAAACTCAGGATTGCTACCAGCGCCACCTGCTAGTCGACTCAGGAATCGCAGGATAGTTCAGATGAATACGTGGCTTGAAGTGTGGTGCAGATGGGAGGGATTCAAGTTCTGGGAATTTGGAACCGGTTCTGCGGGAGGTGGGACCAGAACGAAACCGGACGGTCTGCACCTGGGCAGGACCAGAACCAATGTTCAAGGGGGAGTGCATGCTAGCGTTTCTGGGGAGGGTTTAAAGTAATATGGCAGGGCGACGGGAGACAGAGGGAAGTAGAATGGGCGCAGAAGTGAAAGAATAAAAGTAAAGGTGGAGGGCAGAGAAACCCACGGCAAAAATCAAATAGGGCCACTTTACAGCAAAATTCTAAAGGGTCAACGTGTGTTAAAATAACAAGCCTGGAGGTTCTGTGCCTCATTGCGAGGAGTATTCGTATTAAGCTGGACGAATTAACTGCACAAGCAGCAATGACTGAATATGAAATAGTTGACATCACGGAGACATGGCTCCAGGGTGACCAAGGCTGGGAATTCAACATTCAGGAAGCATAGACAGAAATGAAAAGGTGGTAGGGTAGCGTTGCTGGTTAAAGAGGAAATTAAGGCAATAGTAAGGAACGACATTAGCTTGGATGATGTGGAATATGAATGGGTGGAACTGCGTAATACCAAAGTGAAGAAAACGCAAGAGGAGTTGTGTACAGATCAGCAAACAGTAGTAGTGAGGTTGGGGACAGCATCAAACAAGAAATTAGGGATGCGTGCCATAAAGATACAGCTGTTACATGTAGATTGGGCGAACCAAACAGGTAGCAATATGGTGGAGGAGTATTTCCTCGAGCGTATTAGGGATGGTTTTCTCACTCAGTATATCGAGGGATCATCTAGAGGGCTGGCCATCCTAGACTGGGTGATGTGTAATGAGAAAGGACTAATTAGCAATCTTGTTGTGCGAGGCCCCTTGGGAAAGAGTGACCATAATAAGGTAGAATTCTTTATTTAGGTGGCGAGTGACACAGTTAATTCAGAGACTAGGGTCCTGAATTTAAGGAAAGATAACTTCGATGGTATGAGGTTTATATTTTCTAGAATAGACTGGCGAATGATACTTAAAGGGTTGAAGGTGGATAGGCCATGGCAAACATTTAAAGATCAAATGGATGAACTTCAACAATTGTATTTCCCTGTCTGGAGTAAAAATAAAACGGGGAATGTGGCTCAACCGTGGCTAACAAAGGAAATTAAGGACAGTGTTAAATCCAGGGAAGAGACATATAAATTGGCCAGAAAAAGCCACAACCTGAGGACTGGGAGGAATTTAGAATTCGGCAGAGGAGGACAAAGGGTTTAATTAGGAGGGGGAACATAGATTACGAGAGGAAGCTTGCTGGGAACATAATAAAGTTCGATAGATATGTGAAGACAAAAAGATTAGAGAAGACAAACGTAGGTCCCTTGCAATCAGATTCAGGTGAATTTATAATGGGGAAGAAGAAAATTGTAGACCAGTTGAACAATGACTTTGGTTCTGTCTTCACGAAGGAAGAAACGCATAACCTTCCAGAAATACTAGGGCACCAAGGATCTAGCGAGAAGGAGGAACTGAAGGAAATCCTTATCAGTCAGGTAATTGTGTTCAGGAAATTGATGGGATTGAAGGCCGATAAATCCCCGGGGCCTGATAGTCTGCATTGGAAAGTACTTAAGGAAGTGGCCCTAGAAATAGCGGATGATTGGTGATCATTTTCGAACAGTCTATCGACTCTAGATCAGTTCGTATGAACTGAAGGGTAAATAATGTAACACCACATTTTAAAAAACGAGGGAGATAGAAAACGGATAATTAAAGACCGGTTTGCTTGACATCAGTAGTGGGGAAAATGTAGGAATCAATTATTAAAAATGAAATAGCAGCGCATTTGGAAAGCAGTGACAGGATCGGTCCAAGCTTTATGAATATATGAATGGGAAATCAAGCTCGACAAATCTTCTGGAATTATTTGAGGATGTAGCTCGTATAGTGGACAAGGGCAACCAGTGGATGTGGTGTATTTGGACTTTCAAAAAGGTCCCACACACGTATTGGTGTGCAAAGTTAAAGCACATGGTATTGGGGGTAATGTACTGATGTGGATAGAGAACTAGTTGGCAGACAGGAAGCAGAGAGTCGGGATAAACGGGTCCTTTTCAGAAAAGCAGGCAGTGACTAGTTGGGTGCCACAGCGCTCAGTGCTGGGATCCCAGCTATTTACAATATACATTAATGATTTAGATGAAGGAATTGAGTGTAATATCTTCAAGTTTGCAGATGATACTAACAGGGTGGCGGTGTGAGCTGTGAGGAGGACGCTAAGAGGCTGCAGGGTGACTTGGACTGGTTAGGTGAGAGGGCAAATGCATGGCAGATGCCGTATAATGTGGATAAATGTGAGGTTATCCACTTTAGTGGCAAAAACACGAAGGCAGAATATTATCTGTATGGCAGCAGATTAGGAAAACGGGAGCTGCAACGAGACCTGGGTGTCATGGTACATCAGTCATTGAAAGCTGGCATGCAGTTCCAGCAGGCAGTGAAGAAGGCAAATGGTATGTTGGCCTTCATAGCTAGGGGATTTGAGTATCGGCGCAGGGAGGTCTTACTGCAGTTGTACAGGACCTTTGTGAGACCTCACCTGGAATATTGTGTTCAGTTTTGGTCTCGTAATCTGAGGAAGGACTTTCTTGCTACTGTGGGAGTGCAGCGAAGGTTTACCTGACTGATTCCCAGGATGGCAGGTCTGACATATGAGGAGAGATTTAATCGACTGTGTCTCTGTGTCTGTCTCTCTGTATATATGTCTCTGTGTATGTACAACTGTCTGTGGAAATCATCACCATGAACTTGGTATGTCCTGGAACTTAAAAAAAAAGACTTGGGGAAAGTAATACGGCTGTGAACTTTTGTCTCAGCTTTGGTTCAGTGGCAGCATTCTCGACTGAATCAGGAGTTTGTTTGTTCAAGTCGCACCCCTGAGACTTGAGCATATAATCTTGGCTAACACTCAACTGCAGGACTTGGGGAATTTTGCATTGTTGAAGCTGTTGACATTCGGGTGAAATGTTAAATTGAAGCTCCGTCTGCGCACTCGGGTGGATGTGAGAGGTCCCAGAGCATTACTTCAAAAAGAATAGGAGAGTTGCCCCCGTGTCAATATTGCTAAAAATGATCGGAAATGCTCCCTGAAACCCGATGTGTATGTGTGTGGCTGTGGGGGTGGAGTTGAAGCCCAGATTCTGACAGAGACAGAATCCAATTGCTGACGGGACCAGGATGGCCGCATGGTTAAGGCGGTGGCTTTAAAATTCAATGGACCTTTCCCGCGTGGGTTTGTACCCCACTCCTGGTATCTCTTTAATTTAACATGGATTTCCTCCCATTCCGATCAGTGATACCGGAATTTCATCGGTTGAATCAGCAATTTTCTGTACCTATGTGACACTCTGAGCCGATAATGAAATGAAATTGTGAAATGTATCTGTGTCGCTCGGTCTCTGCCTCTCTCTCTCTTTCGAGAGCTGTGTATGCGTTTGTATGTTTGAGTCTTTGTCTCAATCTATCTGTCCCTGTTTCTCGATTTGTCTCCGTCTCTCAATCTGTCTCTTTCTCACGGTGTCCACGTCTGTCCCAATGGGATTCTCTCAGACTCTTTGTCTGACTGGCTCTCTCTTTCCCATCATTTCTGTCTGACCATATCTTTGCCTGCCTCTGTTCGTCCCTGTCTCTAACCTGATAAGTATTTCCATCATTTTCAATTTTTGTCTCTATCTCTCTCTCGCTATCTGTCTCTGTCCTTGTCACTGTCTTTATCATTGTCTTTCTCTCACTCTTTCCCTCTCTCTCTTTATAAATCACACACGCACATCTCTGTATATGTTTGTATTTGAGTCTTTTTCTCACTCAGTCTGCCTCAGACTCATACTTTCTGTCTCTCGTTGTCTCTATCTCGTTGTCTGTCTCTCCCTGTTTGTCAGTTTGTCTCTGTCCCTCAATATGTCGGTCGGCTTCTCATTGTGTCCAGTTCTGTTCACATCTTGATTCTAGGTCTGACAAAGCCACTATCTGTCAGTTCCTCGTTAGTATAGTGGTGAGTATCCCTGCCTGTCACGCGGGAGACCGGGGTTCAATTCGCCGATGAGGAGGCAGTTGTTTTAAAATGCAAAGTTTTACTTTTGCTTCTTGGTATAGACTCATGTTAAAAAGTTCCAGCGTAATATAGAACAGTAAAAATACAGCAAGATCAGATTGCTACTTCCAGATTTTTAGCAAGCGGAGACTGTTTCAGGATTCTGTGGCCGTCTGCTGCACAGAAATGGATGACTGAGTTTTATCTGAGTAACACTTAAAGAGGCAGCGGACCAGTAGTTGTGGCCCAGTGGTTAAGACGATGGACGGAAAATCCATTGGGGTTTCCCCGTGCAGATTTGAGTCCGGCCGACTGCGTTTCTCAGCATATTTCATTCTGTTTGATAATTTAACCAGGTTAATGCAAAACTGATTCTGAGATAGATGGAACAAAAGCCAGCCAAAGTAGCGACAGTGAACCTGCCTGTCTATCCATCTATTTGTATAAGGCACTCTGTGTATATCTTGATCTGGGTGTCATGGTACATCAGTCATTGAAAGTTGGCACGCAGGTGCAGCAGGTGGTGAAGAAGGCAAATGGCATGTTCGCCTTCATAGCTGGGTGATTTGAGTATAGGAGCAGGGAGGTCTGACTTCAGTTGTACAGAGCCTTGGTGGGGTCACACCTAGAATATTGTGTTTAGTTTTGTTCTCACAATCTGAGGAAGGACGTCCTTGCTATTGCGGGAGGACAGCGAAGATTCACTAGCTTGATATCCGGGATGGCAGGACTGACATATGAGGAGAGACTGGATCAACTGGGCTGGTATCCACTGGATTTTAGAAGAATGAGAGGCGCTCCCATAGAAATATGTAAAATTCTGACGAGATTGGACAGGTTAGAGGCGGGTTGAATGTTCCCATTGATGTGGAATTCGAGAACCAAGGGTGACAGTGTAAGAATAAGTGGTAAGGCATTTAGGACCGAAATGAGGAGAAACTTCTTCACTCTGGCATTCTCTACCGCAGAAAGTTGTTGAGGCCAGATCGTTAGATATATTCAAAACGGAGTTAGATATGGCCCTTACGGCTAAAGGGATCAAGGGGTATGGAGAGAAAGCAGGAAATGGGTACTGAGGTTGAATGATCAGCCATGACCTAATTGAATGATGGTGCAGGCTCGAAGGGCCGATTGGCCTACTCCTGCAACTAATTTATTTGTTTCTATGTTTCTATGTTGATGCGGGTATATTTTTGGTTATTGTGTGTGTGTGTGTGTCTGTGTATGTCTGTCTGTATTCATGTCTCTGTGTATGTGCAACTGTCTATGGAAATCATCACAATGAATTTGGTGCGTCCTGGAAATTCTAAAAAGCTTGGGGCAAATAATACGGTTGTGATCTTTGGTATCGGCTTTGCTTCAGTGGCTCCATTCTCGACTGAATCAGGAGGTTGTGTGTGTCAGTCGCACTCCTGAGACTTGAGCACGTCATCTTGGCTGACACTCAAATGCAGTGCTTGGGGAATTTTGCATTGTTGAAGCTGTTGACATTCGGATGAAATGATAAATTAAGCTTCATCTGCACCCTCGGGTGGATGTGAAAGGTCCCATAGCCTTCTCATGGTGTCCAGTTTATTCACAGCTCGAATATTGATTTGACAAAACCAATGCGCATCAATTCCTCGTGGGAAAGTGGTGAATATCCCCGCCTGTCATAAGAGAGACCACGGTTCAATTCCCTAACGGGAAGGCTGCATTTTACAAAAGGCAGAATTTTGCTTCTGCTTCTTGGTATAGATTCATATTAAAAAGTTCCAGAGCAATATAGAGCAGCAAAAATACAGCCTCTTCCAGATTTTTAGCAAACGGTGACTTTTTCACGATTCTGTGGCCGTCTGCTGCACAGAGATGGATGGTTGATTTTTAACTGAGTAACATTTAAAAAAGGCAGTGAGCCAGCAGTTGTGGCCCAGAGGTTAAGGCAATAGACTAAAAATCCATTCGGGTTTCCCCGCATAGATTTGAATCCTGCCGACTCCGTTTCTCAGCATATTTCATTCTCTTTGACAATTTAACCAGGTCCCTGCAAAACTGATTCTGAGATAGACGGAACAACGTCCCACACCTTTCAATGCCGCCGCTGTTTTCTTTCTTTCATTAATCTGCAATATTCACGATACATACGGATAGAAAATCGCAAAAATCAGCCAAAGTTGCGACAGTGATTCAGCCTGTCTATCCCTCGAGATGTCTAAGGCATCTGTGCATGTCCGTTGGCGCGTGTAAATTTGTGTGTGTGTGTCTCTGTGTCTGTCTATCTGTAAAAATGTGCAACTGTCTGTGGAAATCATCACCATGAATTTGGTATGTCATGGAACTTAAAAAAAAGACTTGGGGAAAGTAATATGGCTGTGAACTTTTGTCTAAGCTTTGGTTCAGTGGCAGCATTCTTGACTGAATCAGGAGTTTGTGTGTTCAAGTCGCACTCCTGAGACTTGAGCACGTCATCTTGGCTGACACTCAAATGCAGTGCTTGGGGAATTTTGCATTGTTGAAGCTGTTGACATTCGGATGAAATGATAAATTGAAGCTTCATCTGCACCCTCGGGTGGATGTGAAAGGTCCCATAGCCTTCTCATGGTGTCCAGTTCTATTCACAGCTCGAATATTGATTTGACAAAACCCATGCGCATCAATTCCTCGTGGGAAAGTGGTGAATATCCCCGCCTGTCATAAGAGAGACCACGGTTCAATTCCCTAACGGGAAGGCTGCATTTTACAAAAGGCAGAATTTTGCTTCTGTTTCTTGGTATAGATTCATATTAAAAAGTTCCAGAGCAATATAGAGCAGCAAAAATACAGCCTCTTCCAGATTTTTAGCAAACGGTGACTTTTTCACGATTCTGTGGCCGTCTGCTGCACAGAGATGGATGGTTGATTTTTAACTGAGTAACATTTAAAAAAGGCAGTGAGCCAGCAGTCGTGGCCCAGAGGTTAAGGCAATAGACTAAAAATCCATTCGGGTTTCCCCGCATAGATTTGAATCCTGCCAACTCCGTTTCTCAGCATATTTCATTCTGTTTGACAATTTAACCAGGTCCCTGCAAAACTGATTCTGAGATAGACGGAACAACGTCCCACACCTTTCAATGCCGCCGCTGTTTTCTTTCTTTCATTAATCTGCAATATTCACGATACATACGGATAGAAAATCGCAAAAATCAGCCAAAGTTGCGACAGTGATTCAGCCTGTCTATCCCTCGAGATGTCTAAGGCATCTGTGCATGTCCGTTGGCGCGTGTAAATTTGTGTGTGTGTGTGTCTCTGTGTCTGTCCATCTGTAAAAATGTGCAACTGTCTGTGGAAATCATCAGCATGAATTTGGTATGTCATGGAACTTAAAAAAAAGACTTGGGGAAAGTAATATGGCTGTGAACTTTTGTCTAAGCTTTGGTTCAGTGGCAGCATTCTTGACTGAATCAGGAGTTTGTGTGTTCAAGTCGCACTCCTGAGACTTGAGCATATAATCTTAGCTAACACTCAACTGCAGCACTTGGGGAATTTTGCATTGTTGAAACTGTTGACTTTCAGATGAAATGTTAAATTGAAGCTCCGTCTACGCACTTGGGTGGTTGTGAGAGGTCCCAGAGCATTACTTGAAAAAGAATAGAGAGTTGCCCCCGTGTCAATATTCCGAAAAATGTTCGGAAATGCTCCCTGAAACCCTATGTGTTTGTGTGTGTCTGTGGAGGTGGATTTGAAGCCCAGATTCTCACATAGACAGAATCCAGTCGCTGACGGCACCAGGATGGCCGAGTGGTTAATGCGTTGGTCTTAAGATCCAATGGGTTTATACCCGTGTGGGTTCGAACCCCACTCCTGGTAATTATTTAATTAAACAGTGATATCTCCCATTCTGCTCAGTGATAACTGATTTTCAACTGTTGCATTTGCATTTTTCTGCAGCTCGGTGACAATCTGAGAAGATAATGAAATGAAATAGTGAAATGTATCTGTATCGCTCAGTCTCTGCCTCTCGCTCTCTCTTTAGAGAGCTGTATATGTATTTGTGTGTTTGAGTCTTTGTCTCTCTCAGTCTGCCTCTCTCTGATTCACTCTGTCTGTCCCTGTTTCTCTGTTTGTCTCTGTCTCTCAATCTGTCTCCTTCACACGGTATCCAGTTCTGTTCCTATGGGATTCTGTCATACTCTCTGTCTGACTGTCTCGTTCTTTCCCATCATCTCTGTCTTTGCCTGTCTCTGCTCGTCCCTGTCTCTAACCTGATGAGTATTTCCATCATTTTCTGTTTTTGTCTCTATATCTCTCTCTCTCTATTTGTCTTTCTCTCTATCTGTCTCCCTCTTTGTCTCTCTCCTTGTCCCTGTCTTTATCTCACTCTTTCCCTCCCTCTCTTTATAAATCACACAAACACATCTCTGTATATGTAAGTGTTTGAGTCTTTGGCTCATTCAGTCTGACCCTAACTCTCAGTCTCAAACTTTCTGTCTCTCTCTGTCTCTACCTCGCTGTCTGTTTCTCCCTGTTTCGCTGTTTGTCTCTGTCTCTCAATGTGCCTGTCTTTTTCTCACGGTGTCCAGTTGTGTTCCAATGGGATTCTCTCAGTCTCTCTGTCTGACTGTCTCACTCTTTCCCGTCATCTCTGTCTATCTATGTATCTGCCTGCCTGTCTCTCTTTGCCTGTCGCTGGTAGTTCCTCTCTCTAACCTGCTGAGAATTTCCAACATTTTCTTTTTATTTCTTTGTCTCTCTGTCTATCTGTCGCTCTCTCTCCATCTGTCTCTCTCCTTGTCACTGTCTTTATGATTGTCTTTCTCTCACTCTTTCCCTCTTTCTCTTTATTGATATCACACACACAGATCTCTTTAGATGTATGTGTTTAAGAGTCTTTTTCTCACTCAGTCTGCCTCTCGTTTTCAGTCTCACACTTGCTGTCTCTCGTTGTCTCGATCTCGCTGTCTGTCTCTCCCTGTTTGTCGGTTTGTCTCTGTCTCTCAATGAGTCTGTCGACTTCTCATGGTGTCCAGATCTATTCACAGCTCGAATATTGCTTTGACAAAACCCATACGCATCAATTCCTCGTGGGAAAGTAGTGAATATCACCGCCTGTCACACGGGAGACCACGGTTCAATTCCCTAACGGGGAGGCTGCATTTTACAAAAGGCAGAATTTTGCTTCTGTTTCTTGGTATAGATTCATATTAAAAAGTTCCAGAGCAATATAGAGCAGCAAAAATACAGCCTCTTCCAGATTTTTAGCAAACGGTGACTTTTTCACGATTCTGTGGCCATCTGCTGCACAGAGATGGATGGTTGAGTTTTAACTGAGTAACATTTAAAAAGGCAGCGAGCTAGTAATCGTCGCCCAGTGGTTAAGGCCATAGACGAAAAATCTATTCGGGTTTCCCCGCATAGATTTGAATTCAGCCACCTCCGTTTCTCAGCATATTTCATTCTGTTTGACAATTTAACCAGGTCCCTGCAAAACTGATTCTGAGATAGACGGGACAACGTCCCACACCTTTCAATTCCGCCGCTGTTTTCTTTCTTTCATTAATCTGCAATATTCACGATACATACGGATAGAAAATCGCAAAAATCAGACAAAGTTGCGACAGTGATTCAGCCTGTCTATCCCTCGAGATGTCTAAGGCATCTGTGCATGTCCGTTGGTGCGTGTACATTTTTGTGTGTGTGTCTCTGTGTCTGTCTATCGGTAAAAATGTCTATGTGTATGTGCAACTGTCTGTGGAAATCATCACCATGAATTTGGTATGTCCTGGAACTTAAAGAAAAGACTTGGGGAAAGTAATATGACTGTGAACTTTTGTCTCAGCTTTGGTTCAGTGGCAGCATTCTTGACTGAATCAGGAGTTTGTGTGTTCAAGTCGCACTCCTGAGACTTGAGCATATAATCTTGGCTAACACTCAACTGCAGCACTTGGGGAATTTTGCATTGTTGAAACTGTTGACTTTCGGATGAAATGTTAAATTGAAGCTCCGTCTGCGCACTCGGGTGATTGTGAGAGGTCCCAGAGCATTACTCGAAAAAGAATAGGAGAGTTGCCCCCGTGTCAATATTCCGAAAAATGTTCGGAACTGCTCCCTGAAACCCGATGTGTTTGTGTGTGTCTGTGGAGGTGGAGTTGAAGCCCAGATTCTCACATAGACAGAATCCAATCGCTGACGGCACCAGGATGGCCGAGTGGTTAAGGTGTTGGGCTTAAAATCCACTGGGTTTATACCTGCGTGGGTTCGAACCCCACTCCTGGTAATTACTTAATTAAATAGAGATTTCTCCCATCCTGCTCAGTGATAACTGATTTTCATCTGTTGCATTTGCATTTTTCTGCAGCTCGGTGACAATCTGAGCAGATAATGAAATGAAATAATGAAATGTATCTGTACCGCTCAGTCTCTGTGTCTCGCTCTCTCTTTAGAGAGCTGTATATGTATTTGTGTGTTCGAGTCTTTGTCTGTCTCAGTCTGCCTCTCTCTGATTTACTCTGTCTGTCCCTGTTTCTCTGTTTGTCTCTGTCTCTCAATCTGTCTCCTTCACACGGTATCCAGTTCTGTTCCAATGGGACTCTGTCATACTCTCTGTCTGACTGTCTCGTTCTTTCCCATCATCTCTGTCTGTCCATGTCTTTGCCTGTCTCTGCTCGTCCCTGTCTCTAACGTGATGAGTATTTCCATCATTTTCTGTTTTTGTCTCTATGTCTCTCTCTCTCTATTTGTCTTTCTCTCTATCTGTCTCCCTCTTTGTCTCTCTCCTTGTCCCTGTCTTTCTCTCACTCTTTCCCTCCCTCTCTTTATAAATCAGACAAACACATCTCTGTATATGTATGTGTTTGACTCTTTGCCTCACTCAGTCTGACCCTCCCTCTCAGTCTCAAACTTTCTGTCTCTCTCTGTCTCTATCTCGCTGTCTGTCTCTCCCTGTTTCGCTGTTTGTCTCTGTCTCTCAATGTGCCTGTCTCTTTCTCACGGTGTCCAGTTGTGTTCCAATGGGATTCTCTCAGTCTCTCTGTCTGACTGTCTCACTCTTTCCCATCATCTTTGTCTATCTATGTCTCTGCCTGCCTGTCTCTCTTTGCCTGTCCCTGGTAGTTCCTGTCTCTAACGTGCTGAGAATTTCCACCATTTTCTTTTTATATCTTTGTCTCTTTGTCTATCTGTCGCTCTCTCTCCATCTGTCTCTCTCCTTGTCACTGTCTTTATCATTGTCTTTCTCTCACTCTTTCCCTCTTTCTCTTTATAGATCACACACACAGGTCTCTTTATATGTATGTGTTTGAGAGTCTTTTTCTCACGCAGTCTGCCTCTCGTTTTCAGTCTCACACTTGCTGTCTCTCGTTGTCTCGATCTCTATGTCGGTCTCTCCCTGTATGTCGGTTTTTCTCTGTCTCTCAATGTGTCTGTCGACTTCTCATGGTGTCCAGTTCTACTCACAGCTCCAATATTGCTTTGACAAAACCCACTTCCTCGTGAGAAAGTGGTGTGTATCCCCACACGTCACGCTGGAGACCACGGTTCAATTCCCTAAATGGGAAGTTGCATTTTACAAAAGGCAGAATTTTGCTTGTTTCTTGGTATAGATTCATATTAAAACGTTCGAGAGCAATATCGAACAGCAAAAATACAGGTAGAGGTGATTGTCTCTTCTAGATATTTATCAAATGGAAACTTTTTCTGGATTCTTTGACCGTCTGCTGCACAGAGATGGATGACAGTGTATTTTCTGAGTAACGTTGAACGAGGTAGTAACGCAGCAGTCGTGGCAGAGTGGTTAAGACGATGGACTAGTAATGCATGCTGTTTTAGCCGCTCAGGCTCGAATCCTGCCAAATATTATTTTCAACATTTTTCGTTCCATTTCACAATTTAACCAGGTCTCTGCCAAAACAGTTCCTGACATAGAAGGAATAACGTCCCATACCTTTCAACACTGACATTTTTTTCATATTTTTATTAATCTGCAATATTCACGATTTATACGGATAGAAAAACACAAAAATCAGCTAAATTTGCGACAGTGATTCAGCCTGTCTATCCCTCTATTTGTCGAAGGCATCTCTGCATGTCCGTTGGTCCGTGTAAATTTTTGGTGATGTGTGTGTGTGGGTCTCTGTGTCTTTCTATCTCGATATATGTCTCTGTGCATGTGCAACTGTCTGTGGAAATCATCACCATTAATTTGGTAAGTCCTGGAACTTAAAAACAGACTTGGGGAAAGTAATTCGGCTGTGAACTTTTGTCTCTGCTTTGGTTCAGTGGCAGCATTCTCGACTGATTCAGGAGTTTGTGTGTTCAAGTCGCACTCCTGAGACTTGAGCATATAATCTTGGCTAACACTCAACTGCAGCACTTGGGGAATTTTGCATTGTTGAAGCGGTTGACTTTCGGATGAAATGTTAAATTGAAGCTCCGTCTGCACCCTCGGGTGGATGTGAGAGGTCACAGAGCATTACTCCAAAAAGAATAGGAGAGTTGCCCCTGTGTCAATATTGCTAAAAATGATTGGAAATGCTCCCTGAAACCCTTCGTATTTGTGTGTGTCTGTGGGGGTGGAATTGAAGCCCAGATTCTCACAGAGACAGAATCCAATCGCTGACGCGACCAGGATGGCCGAGTGGTTAATGCGTTGGGCTTAAGATCCAATGGGTTTATACTCGAGTGGGTTCATATCCCACTCCTGGTAATTGCTTAATTAAACAAATGTATTTTTTTCCCCATCCTGCACAGTGATACCCGATTTTCATTTGTTGCATTTGCATTTTTCTGTAGCTCGGTGACACTCTGAGCAGATAATGAAATGAAATTGTGAAATGTATCTGTGTCGCTGTGTCTCTGCCCCTCTCTCTTTAGAAAGCTGTGTATGTGTTTGTGTATTTGAGTCTTTGTCTCTATCAGTCTGCCTCTCTCTGATTCACTCTGTCTATCCCTTTTACTCTGTTTGCCTCTGTCTCTCAATCTGTCTCTTTCTGATGGTGTCAAGTTCTGTTCCAAATGGATTCTCTCAGACTCTCTGTCTGACTGTCTCTCTCTTTCCATCATCTCTGTCTGTCCATGTATTTGCCTGTCTCTGTTACTCCCTGCCTCTAACCTGATGAGTATTTCCATCATTTTCTGTTTTTGCCTCTTTGTCTCTCTCTCTCTCTATCTGTCTTTCTCTCTATCTATCTCCCTCTTTGTCTCTCTCTTTGTCCCTGGCTTTTTCTTGTCATTCCATCACTATTTGCCTCCCTCTCTTTTTGGAGCACGCAAACACATCTCTGTGTACGTGTTTTCAAGTCTTTGTCTCACTGAGTCTGACCCTCCGTCTCAGTCTCAAACTTCCTGTCTCTCTCTGTCTCTATCTCACTGTCTGTCACTCCCTGTTTTCCTGTTTGTCTCTGTTTCTCACGGTGTCCAGTTCTGTTCCAATCGGATTCTCTCAGTCTCTCTTTCTGACTGTCTCACTCTTTCCCATCATCTCTGTCTGTCTATGTCTCTGCCTGTCCGTCTCTCTTTGTCTGTCGCTGTTAGTCCCTGTCTCTATCCTGATAAGTATTTCCATCATTTTCAGTTTTTTCTCTATATCTCTCTCTCTATCTGTATCTCTCCTTGTCACTGTCTCTATCATTGTCTTTCTCTCATTCTATCCCTCTCTCTCTTTATAGATCACACATACAAACCTCTGTATCTCGATGCGTTTGAGTCTTTTTCTCACTCAGTCTGCCTCTCCTTCTCAGTCTCACACTTTCTGTCTCTCGTTGTGTCTATCTCGCTGTCTGTCTCTCCCAGTTTGTCGGTTTGTCTCTGTCTCTCAATGTGTCTGTCGACTTCGCATGTTGTACTGTTCTGTTCACAACTCGATTCCTGCTCTGACAGAACTGATACTCGTCAGTTTCTCGTTAGTATAGTGGTGAGTATCTCAGCCTTTCATGCGGAAGAGCGGGGTGCAATTCATTGCAGGGAGGCCGTTTTTTCAAAATGCATAATTTTACTTCTGTTTCTTGGTATAGATCCATGTTATCAAGTTCCAGAGCAAGAAAGAACAATAAAAATACAGATAGAGGAGATTGCCTCTTCCAGATTTTTAGCAAATGGAAACTTTTTCAGGATTCTTTGGACGTCTGCTGCACAGAGATGGATGACTGCATTTTTTCTGCGTAACGTTTAAAGAGGCAGCAACGCAGTCGTCGTGGCCGCGTGGTTAATGCGATGAACTAGAAATCCATTGGGTGTTTCACATGCAATTTCGAATCCTGCCGACTTTGATACTCAGTATCTTTCATTGCATTTCATAATTTAACCATGTTTCGACAAAACTGATCCTGAGATAGGTGAATTAACCTCCCACACCATTCAACAATGACATCTCTTTCTGATTTTTATTAATCTGCAATATTAAAGATACATACGGATAGAAAAACGCAAAAAGCTGTCAAAGTTGCTACAGTGATTCAGCCTGTCTATCATTCTAAATGTCTAAGGCATCTGTGCATCTCCGTTGGTGCGTGTAAATTTTAGGTTATGTGTGTGTGTGTATGTCTCTCTCTCTCTCTGTCTATCTGTATATATGTCTCTGTGTATGTGCAACTGTCTGTGGAAACCATCACCATGAATGTGGTATGTCCTGGAACTAATAAAAAAGAATTGGGGAAAATAATACGGTTGTGAACTTTGGTATCGGCTTTGGTTCAGTGGCAGCAGTCTCGACTGAATCAGGAGTTTGTGTGTTCAAGTCGCACTCCTAAGACTTAAGCATATAATCTTGGCTAACACTCAAGTGCAGCACTTGGGGAATTTTGCATTCTTGAAGCTGTTGACGTTCGGATGAAATGTTAAATTGAAGTTCCGTCTGCACCCTCGGGTGGATGTGAAAGGTCCCAGACCCTTACTCGAAAAAGAATAGGAGAGTTGCGTACGTGTCAATATTACGAAAAATGTTCGAAAATGCTGACTGAAACCCGATGTGTATGTGTGTGTCTGGAGTTAAAGCCCAGATTTTCATAGAGACAGAATCCGGATACTGACAGGATGAGGATGGACGAGTGGTTAATGCTTCGGACTTGAGATCCTCAGTCTTGGTAACCCCATAATTTAACGCAGTTTGTTTCCCATCCTGCTCAGTGATACCCGATTTGAATCTGCATTTGTCTGTGGCACTCTGAGCCGATAATGAAATGAACTTGTGAAAAGTATCTGTATCGTTGAGTCTCTGCCTTTCTCTCTCTCTTTAGAGAGCTTTGTGTGTGTTTGAGTCTCTGACTCACCCTGTTTCTCTGTTTGTCTCTCTTTCTTTCTCACGGTGTCCAGTTCTGTTCCAATGGGTTTCTCTCAGACTCTCTGTCTGACTGTCTCTCTCTTTCCGATCATCTCTCTTTGACAGCCTGTCTCTAACCTGCTGAATATTTCCATCATTTTCTATTGATATCTCTGTCCCTCTCTCTCTATTTGTCTCTCTCCTTGTCATTGTATTTTTCACTCTTTCCCTCTCTCTCTTTATAGAGCACACAGGCACATCTCTGTATATGTGTGTGTTTGAGTCATTTTTTCACTCAATCTGCCTCTCCTTCTTAGACTCACACTTTATGACTCTCGTTGTCTCTATCTCGTTGTCTGTCTTTCCCTGTTTATCGGTTTGTCTCTGTCTCTCAATGTGTCGGTCGGCTTCTCATGGTGTCCACTTCTGTTCATAGCTCAATTCCGGGTCTGACAGATGCAATATCTGTCAGCTCCTCGTTAGTATAGTGGTGAGTATCCCCGCCTGTCACCCGAGACACCGGGGTTCAATTCCACGACGAAGAGGCAGTTGTTTCAAAATGTAGAATTTTACTTTTGTTTCTTGGTACAGACCTATGATAAAAAGTTCCAGTGTAATATAGAACAGTAAAAATATAGCAAAAGCAGATTTCATCTTCCAGATTGTTCGCAAACGAAGACTGTTTCAGGATTCTGTGGCCGTCTGCTGCCCAGAGATGGATGACTGAGTTTTATCTGAGTAACATTTAAAGAGGCAGCGGACCAGTAGTTGTGGCCGAGTGGTTAAGACGATGGACAAAAATCCATTGGGGTTTCCCCGCGCAGATTTGAATCATGCTGAATACGTTTCTCAGCATATTTCATTTTGTTTGACAATTTAACCAGATTCATGCAAAACTGATTCTGAGATAGATGGAACAACTTCCCACACCTTTCAACACAGCTGCTGATTTCTTACTTTCATTAAGCTGCAATATTCACGATACATACGGATAGAAAAACGCAAAAGCCAGCCAAAGTAGCGACAGTGAACCTGCCTGTCTATCCCTCTATTTGTCTAAGGCACTCTTGATCTGGGTGTCATGGTACATCAGTCATTGAAAGTTGGCATGCAGGTGCAGCAGGCGGTGAAGAAGGCAAGTGGCATTTTCGCCTTCATAGCTAGGGGATTTGAGTATAGGAGCAGGGATGTCTTACTGCAGTTGTACAGGGCCTTGGTGAGGCCATACCTGGAATATTTTGGTCAGTTTGTTCTCCAAATCTGAGGAAGTACGTATTTGCTATTGAGGGAGTACAGCGAAGGTTCAACAGCTTGATTCCCGGGATGAGGAGAGAATGGATCAACTGGGCTGGTATCGACTGGAGCTTAGAAGAATGCGAGGGCAACTCATTGAAATATATAAAATTCTGACGAGATTGGACAGTTTAGAGGCGGGAAGAATCTTCCCGTTGCTGGGGAGTTCGAGAATCAAGGGTCACAGTCTAAGAATAAGGGATAAATCATTTAGGACCGAGATGAGGAGAAACTTCTTCACTCAGAAAGTGGTTAACTTGTGGAATTCTTTAGCACAGAAATTTGTTGAGACCAGTTCGTTCGATATATTCAAAAGGGAGTTAGATATGGCCCTTACGACTAAAGGGATCAAGGGGTATGGAGAGGAAGCAGGGAAGGGTTACTGAGGTTGAATGATCAGCCATGATCTTATCGAATGGTGGTGCACTCTCGATGGGCCGAAAGGCCGACTCCTGCACCTAATTTCTATCTTTCTATATTGATGCGTCTATATTTTTGGTTATTGTGTATGTGTGTGTCTGTATATGTCTATCTGTATGTATGTCTCTGTGTATGTGCGGTCTATGGAAATCATCACCATAAATCTGGTATGTCCTGGAACTTTTAAAACAACTTGGGGAAAATAATAAGGTTGTGATCTTTGGTATCGACTTTGGTTCAGTGGCTCCATTCTCGACTGAATCAGGAGGTTGTGTGTGTAAGTTCCACTCCTGAGACTTGAACACATCATCTTGGCTGACACTCAAATGTAGTACTTGGGGAATTTTGCATTGTTAATGCTGTTGACTTTTTGATGAAATGTTAAATTGAAGCTCCATCTGCACTCTCGGGTGGATGTGAAACATAGAAACATAGAAACATAGAAAATAGGTGCAGGAGTAGGCCATTTGGCCCTTCGAGCCTGCACTGCCATTCAATGAGTTCATGGCTGAACATGCAACTTCAGTACCCCATTCCTGCTTCCTCGCCGTACACCTTGATCCCCCTAGTAGTAAGGACTACATCTCACTCCTTTTTGAATATATTGAGTGAATTGGCCTCAACAACTTTCTGTGGTAGATAACTCCACAGGTTCACCACTCTCTGGGTGAAGAAGTTTTTCCACATCTCGGTCCTAAATGGCTTACCCCTTATTCTTAGACTGTGACCCCTGGTTCTGGACTTCCCCAACATTGGGATCATTTTTCCTGCATCTAACCTGTTTAAACCCGTCAGAACTTTAAAGGTTTCTATGAGATCCTCGCTCATTCTTCTGAACTCCAGTGAATACAAGCCCAGTTGATCCAGTCATTCTTGATATGTCTGTCCCGCCCTCGCGGGAATCAGTCTGGTGAACCTTCGCTGCACTCCCTCAATAGCAAGAATGTCCTTCCGCAAGTTAGGAGACCAAAACTGTACACAATATTCCAGGTGTGGCCTCACCAAGGCCCTGTACAACTGTAGCAACACCTCCCTGCCGCTGTACTCAAATCCCCTCACTATGAAGGCCAACATGCCATTTGCTTTCTTAACCACCTGCTGAACCTGCATGCCAGCCTTCAATGACTGATGTACCATGGCACCCAGGTCTCGTTGCACCTCCCCTTTTCCTAATCTGTCACCATTCAGATAATAGTCTGTCTCTCTGTTTTTACCACCAAAGTGGATAACCTCACATTTATCCACATTGTACTTCATCTGACATGCATTTGCCCACTCACCTAAACTATCCAATTCACTCTGAAGCCTAATAGCATCCTCCTCGCAGCTCACACTGCTACTCAACGTCGTGTCATCCGCAAATTTGGAGATACTACATTTAATCCCCTCATCTAATTCATTAATGTACAATGAAAACAGCTGGGGCCCCAGCAAAGAACCTTGCAGTACCGAACTAGTCACTGCCTGCCATTCTGAAAAGTACCCATTTATTCCTACTCGTTGCTTCCTGTCTGCCAACCAGTTCTCAATCCATGTCAGCATACTACCCCCAATCCCATGTGCTTTAACTTTGCACATATAATCTCTTGTGTGGGATTCCTGTTTGATGCCCTCCCCAACATCACTACTACTGTTTGGAGGTCTGTACATTTGCGTTATACCTACATAAGCAAGTATTACATACATAGGCATTTCAGTACCTTCATCATAATTCTGAGCCCCTATTTGCAACCTTATAATTTATCCTTTACAGGGATCGATGCAAATCCTCCCTCATTGCTCCCTGAGTCCTCTAATTGTTTGGTGAGATGGTTATCCACTCTGCTTAGATCTTCGTTTTAAATCTGAAGATTCCCTAATTTTTCCATTGCAGTGCCTACGTGAATTGCATTGATACTCTGCTGTTGCATTACTGCAGTAGCTGAGGCAAATTGACTCTGCAAATTCTCAGTTTTCTGTTTATTGTCTCAATCTATTTTTTACAATTCTTCATTCTTAGCCGAACTTTGCTTTTCCAATTCCGATATTTTATCCTCTAATTCTTTCTTGACCTTTGATTCATGTTCTGCGAAGTATGAAGGTGCATAGGTGACTAGATTCAGCGCCTTACCAAGCTTCTATTTCTTAGCTTTAATCTGATCATCAATAAAAGTGACCGTATCCTTAAGCGACACATTCGGGTTTTCCCCTAGGCAATCTACCAACAGTGTCTGCACTTGCGTTTCGTCACATCTTTTTTCTAACTTTTTCTGATACTCTTCCCAGCGACACTCGTCTGGCATCTTAAAATTAATTATCTTTAATTGAGCTTCCTTACGAAGATAATAGTCACTATTGGTTGACATATATTAACCCACCACAAGGTTTGATCTGTAATCAAACGATCTGCCTTGCATCTGCTGTTGACACACAACAACCTGTTTTCAAATGGAGAGAAAAAATTACAAGAGTCCCCAATTAAATTGGTAAAGAATATATTGTATTTTTTTTACAATACCTCTTTGTTTTGTCCCTTCGTGGTCGCCAGATGTAGTTTTTAAATACTGAGCAGCTTTTTTGCCGCTTTGCTAACTGTAGCAATTCAACTATTCTCAGGGTTTATCTTTAATTCAAACTAGGAGACTTTTGTTCAAATCATAACAAATGCTTTTAATACAGGTATAATGGGTAAAAAAAAACAGAGCTTTATCAAGTTAATTATGTTCTGTTACAAAAAGTAATACTTAACAAATTATAGTCACAGCCTAATTCTCGATAGCGTCCTCTCGAGCTGACCGTGGTGCCGACTCCTTATCTCATGTTTTCTTGATTCACACTGCCTGCTGAATAGAAGAGCTATTAATTTATACCATTTTTGTCCGATTCAAATGCTATGAAAATCTGCTGCTGTTTTACCCTTACAATAGATCATATTGTCCACTGCCTTTGACCTTTAATGTTATCTCTATCTCCCCTCCCTCTCTGCGGCAGGAATCACTTCTCTGAGAACAGTTATACAGACCATGTCACACAGAATTCATTACTAAGCTTGGCTTAAAAAAATTATGATAAGAACTGGTACATGCCGCATACCTTTATCTGATTGATTAATAATTTTGGCCTTCATCCTTCTAGTTCTAAACTAAGTTCTATCAGCAGTTACAAAAATGGATAACATAATAACGGCTCAGTTAACCATGATGCTTTGCTTCTCAGCCTTTGGTCACATTTAAATGCATTTTAAGTTATACGGCCATTTTCTATCATTTATAAACTAGTTTTACAGACAATCAATGCATATACTGGAAATTACAAACATAAAAGTTATTCATTAACTAAAGACGTGTAAAATAAGGTTCTTAACTCTAACTTCTAACATCTGTCAATAGCAGGTATATTAGATTAGTCAGCAACCCCATCCATTCCTAAACTCACTTCCAAGCCCCTTCAGCAGCGCCGATGAATCTTCCCTCCCACCAACGCTAAGTGTCATTCTACTACAGGAGCCCTCAGGCCTAGACCGCATGGGTTTCGAGAAAGAGCAGCGTGGCATCAGAAGGAACACGGGGGAAGATACTCGGGTGTGGCCACAAACCGTGGGAGGTGTTTCTTGGTCGGGAAGCTCCGAATGAAAGTTCGGACGGTGAAGGACACTGTACCCAAAGTTCAGCGAAACAGGGAGCGAATGTCACTGGTGGGTCCCTGCGGGATCTTCAGTGAGTTCAGGGAGATGGTATCAGAGTGAATGGACCAGAGCAGGGAGACAGAATCCCTGGGATGATGACCAATGAGTTCAGGGAGATGGTAACAGAGGGAATGCAATTGAGCAGCGAGGCAGGATCCCCGGGGTGATGATCAGTAAGTTCAGGGAGATGGTGTCAGAGGGAATGGAGCAGAGTAGAACATAAGAACATAAGAACATAAGAACATAAGAAATAGGAACAGGAGCAGACAATACGGTCCCTCGAGCCTGCTCCATCTTTCAATAGGATCAGGGCTGATCTGTTCATGGATTCAGCTCCACTTCCCTTCCCGCTCCCCATAGCCCCTTATCACCTTATCGTTTAAGAAACTGTCTATTTCTGCCTTAAATTTATTAAGTGACCCAGCTTCCAGAACTCTCTGAGGCAGCGATTTCCACAGATTTACAACCCTCTGAGAGAACAGATTTCTGCTCATCTCTGTTTTAAATGGGCGGCCCCTGATTCTAAGATCATGCCCTCTAGTACTAGTCTCCCCCATCAGTGGAAACATGCTCGCTACATCCATCCTGACAAGCCCTTTCATAAACTTATACTTTTCGATAAGATCACCTCTCATTCTTCTGAATTCCAATGAGTGGAGGCCCAACCTACTCAACCTTTCCTCATAACTCACCCCCCTCATTCCCGGAATCAACCGAGTGAACCTTCTCTGAACTGCATCCAAAATAAGTATATCCTTTCGTAAATATGGAAACCAAAACTTCACGTCGTATTCCAGGTTTGGCCTCACCAATATCTTATATCGCATTAGCAAGATTTCCCTGCTTTTATACTCCATCCCCTTTGCAATAAAAGTCAAGATACCATTGGCCTTCTTGATCACTTGCTCTACCTGCATACTATCCTTTTGTGTTTCAGGCACAAATACCCCAGGTCCTGCTGCACTGCGGCACTTTGCAATTTTTCTCCATTAAAATAATAACGTGCTCTTCGATTTTTTTCTGCAAAAGTGCATGACCTCACACTTTCTAACATTATACTCCATCTGCCAAATTTTTGCCCACTCACTTAGCCTGTCTACGTCCTTTTGCAGATTTGTTGTGTCCTCCTCACACATTGCTTTTCCTCACATCTTTGTAACGTCATCAAACTTGGCTATGTTACACTCAGTCCCTTCTACCAAGTCGTTAATATAGATAGTAAATAGTTGGGGTCACAGCACTGATCCCTGCGGCGCCCTATTAGTTACTGGTTGCCAATCACAGAATTACCCATTTATCCCTACTCTCTGTTTATGTTCGTTAGCCAATTCTCTATCCATGCTACTATATTACCCCCAACCCCGTGAACGTTTATCTTGTGCATTAACCGTTTATGTCGCACCTTGTCAAATGCCTCTAGATGTCCACATACACCACTTCCACTGATTCTGGTTTATCCACCCTGTTCGTTACATCCTCAAAGAACTCCAGCAAATTTGTCAAACATGACTTCCACTTCATAAGTCCATGCTGATTCTGCCTGACCGAATTTTGCTTTTCAAAATGTCCGGCTACAGCTTCTTTAATAATCAACTCCAACATTTTCCCAGCCACAGATGTTAGTCTAACTGGTCTATAGTTTCCTGCTTTTTGTCTGCTTCCTTTTTTTAAATAGGCACGTTACATTTGCAATTTTAAAATCTGCTGGGATCTCCCCAGAATCCAGAGCATTTTGGTAAGTTAAAACCAATACATCCACAATCCCTATCACTACTTCTTTTAAGACCCGAGGATGCAATCCATCATGTCTAGGGGATTTATCCGCCTTTATTCCCATTATCTTACTGAGTACCATCGCCTTAGTGATTGTGATTGTGTTAAGTTCCACCCGTCCTATAGGCCCTTTACTATCCACTGTCGGAATATTGCTAGTGTCCTCGACTGTAAAGACTAATACAAAATATTGTTGAGAATTTCTGCCATCTCCATGTTCCCCATTACTAATTTCAGTCGGGCTAACTGCATTCTGGAAACAGGAGACAGAGTGTCAGGGTTTAATGGGTGTTGCTGAGATTAGAGCAGGATTGGAGGTGGTTACTTTGCTCCTCGTTCTGTTTAAAACGTTTGGACTCGGGAGTCATTTAAAGAGGACAATCCAAAACCAAAAATCATTGTACAAATTCCCTCCCCGAGACATAGCCAAACTCGCACCAAGTCCCGGTCACCAATCACACCTCTGCTCGATTACTTATAGGGGGTTCCGGTCGAGCAACGGCTAGATTTTAAAATTCTCATACTTGTATTCAAATCTCTCCGTGGCCGCACCCCTCCCTATTTCTGTAAACTCCTCCAGCTCTCCAAGCTGTCAAGATCTCGAGGCTCCTCCAAGTCTGCCCTCACGAGCATCCCCGATTTTAATCGTTTCAGCTGCCCAGTCTCTAAGCTCTGTCATTCCCTCCCTACACCTCTCTGCCAAACTTTATCTCTCTCTCTCTCTTCATTTAAGACACTCCACAAAACCTATCTCTTTGAATTTGGTAATCTGTCCTAAAATCTACTTATATGGATCGGTGTCAAAAATATTTTGTTAACGCTCCTGTGAAGCGCCTTGGGACGTTTTACTACAATAAAGGCGTTTGCTGTCCTTGTTGCATTTGTTATCAGTATAACATAGGATTACATAAGATATATGGCACAGAAGCAGGCATTCTGCCCAACCAGTCCATGCCGGCGTTTATGCTCCACTCGAGCCTCCTCCCGTCTTTCTTCATCTAAATCTATCAGCATAACCCTCTATTCCCTTCTCCCTCATATGCTTATCTAGCCTCCCCTTAAATGCATCTATGCTATTCTCTTCAACCACTCCCTGTGGTAGAGACTGCCATATTCTCGCAATGCTTTGAGTAAATAAGTTTCTTCTGAATTCCCTATTGGATTTTTTGGTGACTATCTTATATTGATGGCTTCGAGTTATGCTCTTCCCCACAAGTTGAAACAATCTCTCTGTATCCACTCTGTTAAAACTTTCATAATTTTAAAGATCTCTATTAGGTCACCCCACAGCCTTCTTTTTTCAAGAGAAAATAAAAGCAGCACGTTCATCCTTTGCTGATATGTATACCCTCGCATTTCTGGTATAATCCTTGTCACACTTCTCTGCACACTCTCTAGTACCTCTATATCTTTTTTATAATGTGATGCCCAGAACTATACGCAAAACTCGAAGTCTGTACTAACTAACATTCGATACAGGTTCGGCATAATTTCGGTAATTTTCAATTCTATCTCTAAAAATAAACCCTAGTGCTTAGTTTGCTTTTTTATGCACTTGCTAACCTGTGGTGCAACTTTTAGTGATTTGTGTATTTTAATCCGAGATCCCTCTGTTCCTCTAGCACACCTTGATTCGTATCCTCCAAGTAATAAGTGACCTCCCCATTTGTCCTACTAAAATGTAACACTCACATTCATCTATGTTGCACTTCGTTTGAAAATTATATTCCCATTCTGCAAGTTTATTAATGTCCTCCTGTAATTGTTGCAGTCCTCAGTCTTGAATGACCCCTCTCCCCAGGTTGGTGTCATCTGCAGATTTAGAAATTGTATTTTTGATTCTAAATCTTTAATATAAATTGTGAACAACAGTGGTCCCAGCACTAATCCTTGTGGAACACCACTACCCACCTTCTGCCATTGTGAATAGCTACTACTTTTTTACCCTACTCTCTGCTTTCTGTCTTGAAGCCAGCTAGCAATCCATTCTGTTCTGCTACTTGTCCCCTCACTCCGCATTCTCTGACATTGTTCATCAGTCTATTCTGGGGTACCTTATTAAAGGCCTTTTGTAAATCTAGATAACTTATGTCAACTGCATTACCACTGTCTATTATCTCTGTTACTTCTTCAAAATAAATCAATTACTTTGGTCAAGCAAGACTTTCCTTTTTAAAATTCATGCTGACTGTTCATTATTATATTTTTAGCTTCTAGATGTTTTTTTATTTTCTCCTTTAGTAGGGATTCCATTAGTTTCCCTACCACGGATATTTGCTGACTGGCCTGTAGTTCCTTTGACGAGACATGTGACACTTCTTAAATATACATATTACGTCAGCTATCCGCCAGTCCTCTGGCACGACACCTTTTTTTAACGAAATATTAAGCATGTGCAGTAATGCCTCTGCTATCTCTTCCCTATATTGTTTTGAAATACATGGATGCAATCCATCCGGACCAGGGATTTTATCCTTTTTGATTTTGATTAGTTTGGATAATATATCCCCTGTTTTTATATCAAATGCACTGATCGCATTTCTAATCTCATCGTCGAATATCATGGCCTCTTGTTCTATCTCCCAGGTACATACTGAAGCAAAATGATGATTTAATATCTCTGCCATCTCTTTGTCGTTAGCTGTGGTATTATCCTGTCGAACCCTTAATGGCGTTATTCGCATTTGAACATTTCTTTTTAATTGATGTGCATGTAAAATATTTTACAACTTTGTCTTATGTTCCTAGAAAATTTATTTTCATAATTCCTATTTGCCTTCCTAATTGTTTTTTTTGTTACTTTTATCCAAATCTCTTCATATCCTCCTTTGTCTATGTGCTTCTTTCCATACCCTCAATTGTTCTCGTATGGCTTTATTCATCCCTGGAGTCTCATTCGTGTTTATGGTTTCTTTAGTTTTAGAAGAATATATTGTTCCTGCACTCTGTTGAACACCGTTTTAAATACTGCATCTCCAGTGTCATCACCGGAATATCGGATGAGGGGAGGGCGAGCTCTGGTGTGCTGGCCTTCAGCACTACATCTCTTCTGTCTCCAGTTCATTAAGCTGCTTTTAACATCACGTGGACTGAAAAGAATGAGCTCGATGCTGCTCTCTGTGATGGCGGAAATCTCAGGAGGAGTGACTACGCCCATTACTTCAGCATCTTTAACTGATAGGACTGTCAATCACATCGAACTTCATTCCTGATAACCAGTGCAGGTTTCCTCTATTTTTGAGCATGGGATGTTTATGCAGCATCCTGGATTCTCGGCTGGATATGACTGAGCTGCGGTGTTTTACTCTGATCCGCTTGCTGTGGGAACACATATCTCTGAGATAGACTGCTGCCTTTGTTCTTTCGCATGTAGATAGCCCTGTGTGATATCTTCCCAAGGTTTGTATCTCAAACTAATATGTGCCTGATTCTGGGTTCGGCACGTCCCTTCACACTCCACTGAACTAAGATTGGTCTCATCGCTCGATTTTGAGCAAAAGACATTGGCCTGAATCGTTAACTTGATCTTACAGATACAGCCTTACCTGCTGAGTGGTTCTGGCATTTTCTGTTTTTATTTTTATTTTCCTGGCACGAGGGCGATCATGGCGTGAGGGATGTGTCAGATCATCAGGTTACAGAAATGGTGATTCAAAACACCCGGTGCAGGTTCATTTTGGGGTCACTGATCTGATGCCCTGACCCCGGAGGATGCCTATTGTGGGGTTACTGATCTCTCTCTCTGAACCTGGATGTCCCATCACACTGCATGATGGGGAGGTCCACACGGTGGAGATGAAATGTTGTTTTCACAAGGATTGTGTGGCCTTTATTTCTATTAACTGTACTGTTCCTAGCCGTGTTTGTGACAAGTATTTTGGTGAAGACAAGCTCAATAGGTGATTCCCTTGTTATGGTTCCATTGCCAACAACTGAAGCCCAGTCAGGCAGGCCTTTCCTTCAGGAATCCCTCACCTTGACCAGTGGTGTAGTCCCGGGTCATAGTGTTGGACTTACAAATCCGCAATCAGATTGCATTCTGCGATTTTCTTCCCTGAGAGAAACTTCCAAGTGAATTTCATCAGTTGAGGGGACGGAAGTTAATGATCGGCAGCAGGTTCCTTTCACCTAGTTTCACCTGAAGTCTTGAGACGCTATGGGCTCCATATCCGATGCTGAGAACTATCAGGGGCAGCCCACCCAGCAGTATATAGCTATACGCCATCTGTACACCAAGTGCCGCTATCAGTGTACCGCCAACCGTGGAGCATTGGCTCCACGTGCCCCAAATCCTCAAATTAAAACTCCTCATTCTTCTGTTTAAATACCTTCATGGTATTTCCGGTCATTATGTCGCTAACTTCATCCAGTCTAACAGGATCCTCGCCCACTGCGTGCTGATCATTCCTGTAACTCTGTTCACCCTCTCCCGCTGCTCCAATGGTCTTCCCTTGTCTCCAACCTCTTGTCCACACTCCTCTCCCTTTGCTCCACTAGCGGTGATCATTAATTCAATCGTCAAGATCTCACGTTCTGGAATGTCCTCCCGAAATCCTTCTTCCTCTCCACCTGCCTCTCCTCCTTTAAGCTCAAGTTTTTAGTCACTCTCCCTGTTCTCTCAATCTTTGGCTTGGCATCCAATTCACATTTTTATGTTTTTACCCCTTGTTCGAACCACTCTGTAATGCAAGTTTCTGTGAAATAAATTACCGACTGATTCATTATTTTTTATTGATTATTTGCAGTATTAGTTTATTAAACATATTGTCTCTCCTTCACGCTTGAAGTTTTTTTATTGTCATGATTTATGGTGGCATTGGTGTCCTTTGACTCATCGTGTTCTCCCCACTGCCAAAAGTCCAGTCCGTTGATTCATTCAGTCCTGCCCAACACCAATCCGTCCCATCCACTGGAGCATTCAGTCATATCCTAACATTCACCCGTCCCATCCACTGGTACATTCTGACCTGACCATCACGCACCCGTCCCATGCACTGGTCCATTCAGTCATGTTCCAACACCCACCCGTCCCATCCAGGGTCCATTCAGTCATGTTCTAACACCAACCCGTCCCATCCACTGGTCCATTCAGTCATGTTCCAAAACCCACCCGTTCCATCCAGGGTCCATTCAGTCATGTCCCAGCACCCAACCGTCCCATCCACTGGTCCGTTCAGTTATGTCCCACCACCAACCCGTCCCATCGACTGGTCCATTCAGTCATGTCCGAACACCTACCCGTCCAATTCACTGGATAATTCAGTCCGAACCATTAGTTCATTGTCCCACTGCTTTCGAGACTGTCCCTGAGGGTGGCGCTACTCACACTCTGGTACTCCTGGATATTGTCCAGTGTCCTGCTCGGATTCAATGTCGGTTTCCATGATTTTGTTTAATTAATTGGTGAATGTTCCAATCCTCTAATAGTGTATCTGTCTGCAATTAGGATCCAATGGAAGGATTTCCTTATGTAAGTTCCACACTTCAAACCTCATTCATCAGATGTAAACCGCTTTGGAAAGCAAGACATTCGTTGTTTCTTTCAAAAAACGATCAGAGATATTCCACCGATTTTTAAAATTGCACCATTTTCCTTCGAATGGATACACAGCCCAGCCCATAGATGCATACCCTAAATGTGAACATGCGCTGTTTCTAACAGGGTCATCGGAGTGTGATCAGGACGAGAAACTCTAGGTTATTTTCACTATTCATCCAAGGTCATTGAGGACATTGCAGAATCCAACTGCTAACCCCGTATAGGCCAGGAATTGGAGCTCGTTTCCTGCTACACCAGGGCGGTGTTTTACTATAAACTCTCTCTCCAGCAGAAAGGTCTATCAAAGATAAAGTACCCAGAGTTCTATCAGACAGGTGCTGTTGCTCTCAGTCTGAACTATAATCTCCCTGCTTTACTCTTCCTTACAGTGAACTTGGTGACGATAGTGATCCTGTCTCGAGGAAGTTGCAGTCTCTCCAACTGTGTCACCCGTTAGCTGGTGTCCATGGCAGCCGCGGATGTACTGGTCGTGGTCACTGATCTCATATTCCGGCAAATTCCTATTCTTTATCGAGCTCAGTTTCAGTTCATTTGGAAGATTAAAGTGTGTAATATCCACGCCGTACTGCTTCACTCAGTCTCAGACTGTTCTCTCTGGTTCAGTCACTTTCACCTTTGATCGATTTGTAGCCATTTGTTGCCAAGAGCTGAAAAAAAATATTGCGCTGAGAAAACGGTGACTGTGGTTGTGGGAACAGTAAGTGTGCTGCTCTGTGTGAAGAACACTTTCCACTACTTTATTTATGGAGCTTGTTGTGGGAACATTGAGTGCGCTGTTCTGTGTGAAGAACACTTTCTGGTACTTTATGTATGGAGCTGTTTGTGGGAACAGTGAGTGTGCTGTTCTGTGTAAAGGACACTTTCTGGTATTTATGTATGGAGGTGCTTGTGGGAACAGTGAGTGTGCTGTTCTGTGTGAAGAACACTTTCTGGTATTTATGTATGGAGGTGCTTGTGGGAACAGTGAGTGTCCTACTCTGTGTGAATAACACTTTCTGGTATTTATGTATGGAGATGCGTGTGGGAACAGTGAGTGCGCTGTTCTGTGTAAAGAACACTTTTTGGTATTTATGTATGGAGGTGCTTGTGGGACCAGTGAGTGTCCTACTCTGTGTGAAGAACACTTTCTGGTATTTATATATGGAGGTGCTTGTGGGAACAGTGGGTGCGCTGTTCTGTGTGAAGAACACTTTCTGGTATTTATGTATGGAGCTGTTTGTGGGAACAGTGAGTGCGCTGCTCCGTGCGAAGAACACCTTATGGTACTTTATGTACGGAGGTGGTTATTGGATTTCTAATTCTCCCTGGTTTTGTTTTGTATCATTGGCTGTTGCTGAGTCACCTGCATGGGCAGTAATTGAATTCCTTCATTATATTTTAACCCCATTTATCCCATTCATTCTGATTCTGCTGCTCAATGCTATAACTGTCAGACAGGTTTTAGTATCGAGCAGAGCCCGCACGAGACCCCGGACCCACAGCAGTGGGGAGAGTCCCAGTGACCCAGAGATGGAGAAGCGGAGGAAATCCATCATTTTAGTATTTATTATGTCCGGGAATTTTACCCTTCTATGGACAGTGCTTCTGTTGTATTCTGTGTGTAGCCGATTGTATCGGTTACGTTATATTTTTGTGTATCTGCTTCAATATGTATAGGAACTTGGATTTATGCTTCGGCTCCTATGTTGCTGCACCAACACATGTATATATGCAGTGACTCAGACTAAATTCAGAGAGGAGTTGAAGAATGTGGTGAAATATTTGTTGAGTGTAATCGTTAATTCGTTAAATAATGAGATTTTGCACCATTACAACGTGTTGGGCTTGTGTTCTTCGCAATCCCCTCACCTCTGTGATACATGCACAGTGAGGCCAGTTTTCCTCTTTCACCGCCCGGATTCGGAGACTAACGGGAACGATAGAGGTGCGAAGTCTGCAGAGCTCAATCCCACTGGATTCCTGATGCTTTTTATTCCCGTTCTGTGCTCTGATAGGGGCTTGAGCGGGTTTATGAAGCTCCCGCCCACGAGGCTCGAGTTTCACCTGATTACCAAAAACGGGCGGCGCAGAGAAGATCGATCTATCAGTTTACAGTCGACGGGCCACTCAGCCCTCAGCACCCGCAGGGAGACCTCTGGGAAAGTCCTCAGACCAACCTGCAGCCAGGGAGGGAGGTTTTAAAAGGCTCAAAGTTCGGTGGTTTTGGTCATTTATAAACCCTCCCACTTGTTGTTCCAACGGCGTTCAAGCTGAGAAGTCGCAGGGCACCGTTATGGGGAAATATCCTTGTTTGGGATTAGAAATTCTCTCGTAGACAGATTATGTCCCAATGAAATTCAACAAATAAAAAGTCCCTTTGAAGACAACAATTTGGGAGAGTGAATCATGAACTATGTTCAACTCATCCTGAACAAAGGCAGCTCATAGTGTGCAGACTACAGAGTTAACAATCATTTAACGTCTCTTAATATAAATTTGTCTGAACAATGTGGAGATGTACAGGGTGTGTGATCCCCGCTCATGTTCTACACACTGAACCCAGCTTACCTTTCACTGTATAGAAAAGTTCCGAGCTAAACACTTCCCATAATAAGGAACGTTCAGAGAGGTTGGTTTCTAGGTTGGTTTCTAGGCACTGCAGTACTTGTGCTGTCATGAAGCAGTGACACTCCCGTGACATCACAGACCTGCCCTGCAGACCACGCCTTGGTTTGTGGTCGACCCAGAATCAGCATTTCAAACATGTACACGCATTCCAGCACACACACCGAGTTACAGAGAGTCCGCAGCACCGCCCTTCTCCTTCATACAACACCTAACATAGAGTTACAGGGAGTCTGCAGCACCACCCTTCTCCTTCATACATCACCTTACACAGAGTTACAGAGAGTCTGCAGTGCCACCCTTCTCCTTCATACAACACCTTACACCGAGTTACAGAGAATCTGCAGTGCCGCCCTTCTCCTTCATACAACACCTAACATAGAGTTACAGGGAGTCTGCAGCACCACCCTTCTCCTTCATACATCACCTTACACAGAGTTACAGAGAGTCTGCAGTGCCACCCTTCTCCTTCATACAACACCTTACACCGAGTTACAGAGAATCTGCAGTGCCGCCCTTCTCCTTCATACAACACCTTACACCGAGTTACAGAGAGTCTGCAGTGCAGCCCTTCTCCCTCATACAACACCTTACACCGAGTTACAGAGAGTCTGCAGAGATGCCCTTTTCCTTCATACAACACCTTACACCGAGTTACAGAGAGTCTGCAGTGCCGCCCTTCTCCTTCACACATCAACTTACACCGAGTTACAGAGAGTCTGCAGTGCCGCCCTTCTCCTTCATACAACACCTTACACAGTATTACAGAGAGTCTGCAGTCCCGCCCTTCTCCTTCACACAACACCTTACACAGAGTTACAGAGAGTCTGCAGTGCCGCCCTTCTCCTTCACACAACACCTTACACAGAGTTACAGAGAGTGTGCAGCGCCGCCCTTCTCCTTCATACAACACCTTACACAGAGTTACAGAGAGTCTGCAGTGCCGCCCTTCTCCTTCATACAACACCTTACACAGAGTTACAGAGAGTCTGCAGTGCCACCCTTCTCCTTCATACAACATCTTACACCGAGTTACAGAGAGTCTGCAGTGCAACCCTTCTCCCTCATACAACACCTTACACCGAGTTACAGAGAGTCTGCAGTGCCGCCCTTCTCCTTCATACAACACCTTACACAGAGTTACAGAGAGTCTGCAGTGCCACCCTTCTCCTTCATACAACACCTTACACCGAGTTACAGAGAGTCTGCAGTGCAACCCTTCTCCCTCATACAACACCTTACACAGAGTTACAGAGAGTCTGCAGTGCCACCCTTCTCCTGCATAGAACACCTTACACCGAGTTACGGAGAGTCTACAGAACCACCCTTCTCCTTCATACAACACCTTACACAGAGTTACAGAGAGTCTGCAGTGCCGCCCTTCTCCTTCATACAACACCTTACACAGAGTTACAGAGAGTCTGCAGTGCCACCCTTCTCCTTCATACAACATCTTACACCGAGTTACAGAGAGTCTGCAGTGCCGCCCTTCTCCTTCACACAACACCTTACACAGAGTTACAGAGAGTGTGCAGCGCCGCCCTTCTCCTTCATACAACACCTTACACAGAGTTACAGAGAGTCTGCAGTGCCGCCCTTCTCCTTCATACAACACCTTACACAGAGTTACAGAGAGTCTGCAGTGCCACCCTTCTCCTTCATACAACATCTTACACCGAGTTACAGAGAGTCTGCAGTGCAACCCTTCTCCCTCATACAACACCTTACACCGAGTTACAGAGAGTCTGCAGTGCCGCCCTTCTCCTTCATACAACACCTTACACAGAGTTACAGAGAGTCTGCAGTGCCACCCTTCTCCTTCATACAACACCTTACACCGAGTTACAGAGAGTCTGCAGTGCAACCCTTCTCCCTCATACAACACCTTACACAGAGTTACAGAGAGTCTGCAGTGCCACCCTTCTCCTGCATACAACACCTTACACCGAGTTACGGAGAGTCTACAGAACCACCCTTCTCCTTCATACAACACCTTACACAGAGTTACAGAGAGTCTGCAGTGCCGCCCTTCTCCTTCATACAACACCTTACACAGAGTTACAGAGAGTCTGCAGTGCCACCCTTCTCCTTCATACAACATCTTACACCGAGTTACAGAGAGTCTGCAGTGCAACCCTTCTCCCTCATACAACACCTTACACCGAGTTACAGAGAGTCTGCAGTGCCGCCCTTCTCCTTCACACATCACCTTTCCACCGAGTTACAGAGAGTCTGCAGTGCCACCCTTCTCCTTCATACAACATCTTACACCGAGTTACAGAGAGTCTGCAGTGCCGCCCTTCTCCTTCACACAACACCTCACACCGAGCTACAGAGAGTCTGCAGTGCCGCCCTTCTCCTTCATACAACACCTTACACCGAGTTATAGAGAGTCTGCAGCACCATCCTCCTCCTTCACACAACACCTTACACAGAGTTACAGAGAGTCTGCAGTGCCGCCCTCCTCCTTCATACAAAACCTTACACACAGTTACAGAGAGTCTGCAGTGCCGCCCTTCTCCTTCACACAACATCTTACACCGAGTTACAGAGAGTCTGCAGCACCACCCTTCTCCTTCATACAACACCTCACACAGAGTTACAGAGAGTCTGCAGCACCATCCTTCTCCTTCATACAACACCTTACACAGAGCTACAGAGAGTCTGCAGCACCACCCTGCTCCTTCATACAACACATTACACCGAGTTACAGAGAGTCTGCAGTGCCGCTCGTCTCCTTCATACAACACCTCACACAGAGGTACAGAGAGTCTGCACCACCCTTCTCCTTCATACAACAACTTACACAGAGTTACGGAGATTCTACAGCACCACCCTTCTCCTTCATACAACACCTTACACAGAGTTACAGAGAGTCTGCACCACCCTTCTCCTTCATACAACAACTTACACAGAGTTACAGAGTGTCTGCAGTGCCACCCTTCTCCTTCACACAACAACTTACACAGAGTTACAGAGAGTCTGCAGCACCGCCCTTCTCCTTCATACAACACCTTACACTGAGTTACAGAGAGTCTGCAGTGCCGCCCTTCTCCTTCACACAACACCTTACACAGAGTTACAGAGAGTCTGCAGTACCGCCCTTCTCCTTCACACAACACCTTACACCGAGTTACAGAGAGTCTGCAGTGCCGCCCTTCTCCTTCACACAACACCTTACACCGAGTTACAGAGAGTCTGCTATACCGCCCTTCTCCTTCCCACATCAACTTACACCGAGTTACAAAGAATCTGCAGTGCCGCCCTTCTCCTTCATACCTCAACTTACACAGAGTTACAGAGAGACTGCAGTGCTGCCCTTCTCCTTCATACAACACCTCACACAGAGTTACATAGAGTCTGCAGTGCCACCCTTCTCCTTCACACAACACCTCACACCGAGTTACAGAGAATCTGCAGTGCCGCCCTTTTCCTTCATACATCACCTTACACCGAGATACAGAGAGTCTGCAGTGCCGCCCTTCTCCTTCATACATCACCTTACACCGAGATACAGAGAGTCTGCAGTGCCGCCCTTCTCCTTCATACATCACCTTACACCGAGATACAGAGAATCTGCAGTCCGCCCTTCTCCTTCATATAACACCTCACACAGTATTACAGAGAGTCTGCAGTGCCGCCCTTCTCCTTCACACGTCACCTCACACAGTATTACAGAGAGTCTGCAGTGCCGCCCTTCTCCTTCATACAACACCTTACACAGAGTTACAGAGAGTCTGCAGCAACGAAGCTAAGCTCTCGGCTGCAGATTAATCGACGGCATTTCCCTGAGGTTTCATTGCGGTTGCTGGGCATTAGCGGCGCATTCGCCCATGTAGGTTAAACTGACAGAGCGCCCATGTCCGCCCCGTCCGCTTTCGCACCAACACTTCATGCCAGCTTTTAATCTATCAGTATATACGATTCTCAATTTTTCCCTCATGTTCGTATGCATCTTCCACTTAAATTCGCCACAATGAGGGACAAGTTGCAGAATGGATCGCTAGCTTGGTTCAAGACAGGAAACAGATAGTAGGTTTAAAGTGTAAAGTGTAGCTATTCAGAGTGTCAGAAGGTTGAAAGTGGGGATCCACAAGGATCAGTACTATGACTGCTGTTGTTCCCAATTAATATTAACGATGTATAATTTGGAATCAAAAACACAATTTCTAAGTTTGAGGATGGAACCCAAAAAGTGGGCGGAGGTGGGGGTTGGGCGGCGAACAGTGAATATTGAGAAGGACTGCGACACGTTACAAGAATACATTAATTAACTTGCAAAATGGGCAGATTATTGGCAAATGAAATTCAACGCAAAAGTGCGAGGCATTTTGGTATGAAAAATAAGGAGGTCTTATATTTCATAAGAACATGAGAAATATGAAGCAGGAGTAGGTCATTCGGCCCTTTGAGCTTGCTCTTCTACCTCAACTCTGCCTTCCCGCACGATTCCGATATCCCTTGGCTCCCTTAGTATACAAATATCCATCGATCTCCGTCTTCAATATACTGAAAGATTTAGCATTTACAGCACTCTCGAGAGGAGAATCCCAAGATTCACAATAATTTCATGAAGAAATTTCTCCTTTTTCAATCCTAAATGGCCGACCCTTAATCTGAGATTGTGTCCCGAGGGGAAACATCCTCCCAGCATCTACTCTGTCAAGCTCTCTAAGAATTTTATACACTTTAATGAAATCATCACTGTAGGGAATATAGGCCAAGTCTACTCAATCATTCTTCATAGGACGTTTCCCCATTCCAAAAATCAGTCCAGTGAACTTACGCTGTCCTCCGTCTAAGGCAAGTCAATCCTTCCTTAGCTAAGGAGATCACAGCTGTTCATAAAAGAATCGTACTCTAGGTATGGTCTCAATAAGGCCCTATATAATTGCAGTATGACTCCTTTACTCTAATACTTTTGCAATGAAGGCTAACATACAATTTGCTTTTCTTATTTCCTGCTATACCTAAATGTTAACTATCAGCAATTCATGCTCTAATTTTGTGTAACAACCTCTTGTATGGTACGATGTCGATTGCTACCTGGTCTCGAGCAGCTTCTTTTCTCCCTCACTCCTTTCTTGAATAGGCCGGTTATATTTGTTACCTTCCAATCCGCGGGGACAGTTCTGGAATCTGGAAATACATGAAGATCAAAACCAATGAATCCACTATCTCTGTAACCACAACCATTAAAATGTTAGGATGTATGCAATCAAGTGCAGGGGATTAGTATTTTTTTAGTTACATTCATTTCTCCAGTACAATTCCTTTACTAATATTAATTCCTTTAAGTTGCTCATTCTCACTTGACCCTTGGTTCCTCGTTATTTCTGCAATGTTTTTTGATTCATCCATGAAGACAGATACAAAGTATTCGCTTAGTGTATCTGCCATTTCCTTATTCCCTATTATAATTTCTTCTCTCCCTGCCTGTAAGGGACCCACCTTTACTTTCGTTAATCTCTTTATTCTACATAAATATAGAAGCTTCTGCAATCCGTTTCATGTGTCTTATTAATTTACTCTCGTTCTCTTTTTGCTCTCTTTGACAATGTCTTGGTCATCCTTTGCTCAATTCTAAAAACCTCGCAATCATTTGAAAAATAATAAGAAACTAAAGGAATCTAGGAGTACAAATACATAAATCACTCAAAGTAGCACAGCAGGTTAATATGGCTATGAAAATAAAAAAAGGGCTTGTTTCTAGATGGATAGAATTAAAAAAGTGAGAAGATATGCTAAACTCGTATCGAAATTTGATTAGACCAGGGGTTTACAAACGGAGATCCGAAGGCCCCTATCTTTTTTCGAGAAGATTTCAAAATGTCCACCATAAATAACCCCCGGGATTTTAAAAAATCCGATTTCAGAAATGAAGTCGGACGTCTGTTCTCAGTGTCAGCTGTGGCTCAGTGCTAGCGCTCTCGCTTCTGTGTGAGAAGGTCGTGGGTTCAGAACCCCACTTCAGAGACTTGAGCACATGAATCTAGGCTGAGAGTCCAGTGAAGTGCTGAGGGAGCGCTGCACTTTCGACGGTGCCGTTTTTCAGATGGGATATTAAACCGAGGCCCCATCTGTTCGTTCCTGTGGACATGAAAGGTCCCATGACAATATTTCGACTAAGAGCAAGGGCTTGCGGGGTGGGGTTATCCCTCCTGTCCTGGCCAATATTTATCCATCAATCAACGTAACAAAAAATAGATTATCTGGTCATTTTCACATTGCTGTTTGTGGGAGTTTGCTTGAATGCAAACTGGCTGCTGCATTTTCTACATTATAGCAGTGACTACACTCCAAAAGAAGAGGTGCAACAAATGTTCATGGGATTGATTCCTGGGATGCGAGGGTTGTCCTATGAGAAGAGATTGAGTAGATTGGGCCTATATTCTGTGGATTTTAGAGAATGAGAGATGATCTCCTTACAATGTATGAAATTCGCAGAATAGAGGCTTGGAGGCTGTTTCTCCTGGCTGATGTGTCTAGAACTAGAGGTCATTGTCTTTGGATATGCCATTCAGGATAGATATGAGGAGAAATTTCCTCATTCACAGGGTTGCGAATCTTTTGAATTCTCTACCTCAGAGAGCTGTGAATACTCAGCCGTGGAGTATATTCAAGACAGAGATAGATAGATTTTTGGGCACGAAGTGAGTTAAATGTTGTGGCGATAGGGCGGGAAAATGAAGTCGAGGTCATAAAACAACCATGATCTTATTGAATGCTGGAACAGGCTCGAGGGGCCGTATGACCTACTCCTGCTCCTATTTCTTATTTTTTGGGATGGATCAATCCAGCCACAGCTGTGTTGATATATTTTCGACGGCAGAGTCCGCTGTATGCTCATTGAGATTTACCTAACCATCTCTAAGCTTTGCATCGGTATGTGGCACCTTATTCAATTCTCAGGACCTTCACTTCCAAAACAAACAACTTTATTTCTTTTTTGACTGATTCAACAAATTGTCCTCCAATAGGAATGGTTTCTGACTGTGATCCCCTTCTCGATAACGACACTAGCCCATTTTACCCAATATATAGCTATTGTGAAAAAAACAAGTGCTGGTGATAGACTGGCAATCCTTCCTAATCACTATAATTATTCTGTGACTGAAGACCACTGAAAGGGAAACAAGTCCAGCAAGTCTATTTAATGAGTCTTCAATGTTCAATATTACTGACAGACCAATAGCAAGAGAGTGCTACAATCCAAGTATATTATATTCTTGTTCAACATTTACTGCATTGAATACTCACATTATAATTGGGTCAAGAGGATGGAGTCACTGCAAAGCGTCATTCGGACGCACATGACTCCTAGTTTAAACAGTAGCTCTCTAGGTAAGCTTAGTGTGTACTGACTAAGGGTAGTTGTGTTTAAAGAGCGCGGGGACTATTCCAATCCTTTTGATGGATTGGTGGGGGCAGAAGCATTGTCTAAGCTTTCCATGAAATACCCACAGATGTTTCATCTGGTTATTATGTGTGAAGGATATCGTTGCTATTACCAGCAAGGTTTACGATTTCCGTTAGATTTCGCCAAAGCATAATGCATTTTTAGGAGTGCTGTCAGAATTTCGCAAAAAAAACACCACGAATATACATCTTTCAGTTACGTTAACATGATCCCTAATAATGACCAGCAGAACATTATTACCTCAGTGATTAGTTAAGACAAAACGAAATGGCCAATTGAAGAATTTGCCTTTTGTTCAGGACAGCAATTAAAATACTGATGCGGACGTCTTAACTGATAGGAATTTTTTTACACCAAAGGTTCGGTCAGAACCGATCTGGTGCATTACTACTGAAATAACCTGTGACATTATAACGTTGTTTTGAGAGAACAAAGAGCATGAAGAGTTTTTCATGTGCATTGTCATTCAAGTTCTCGTCGTTGTATTAATATATGGAATCTAGATAGAAACACATATCGGAACTGAATGGACTCTGGCAATGTATAACTGGCAAAGAGTAAAATAAAAGCCTATCCCAATATCACTTCATAGAAAATGGACCACATTTATTTCTGACAACAGAAAATAATATAGTTGAACTGTCCTGTAATTTACCTAAATTTTGCAAAATAAAATATTTCAAAAGCAGAAATGATAACTCAACCTTCTGTATTTGCGCCATATCTCATGTAGCACTTCTTTCTTTAGAAATGTACATAATTGCCTTTTTAATATTTCCACTGTCTCTTTCAAATCTTGGTTTGTAATATATTCTGCTAGTATAATAAATGCAGCAACTAGTCAGGTGCCACAGGGATCAGTGCTGGGACCCCAACTATTTACAATCTAAATTAACGACTTGGAAGAAGGGGCTGAGTGTAACATAGCCAGGTTTGGTAACGATACAACGATGGGAGGTAAAGGAAGGCGTGAGGTGGACACAAAACATCTACAAAGGGACATAGACAGGCTTAGTGAGTGGGCAAAAAGTTGGCAGATGGAGTATAATGTTGGAAAGTGTGAGGTCATGCACTTTGGCAGAAAAACAATCAAACAGCAAGTTATTATTCAAATGGAGAAAGTTTGCAAAGTGCTGCAGTACAGCAGGACCTAGGGGTACTTGTGCATGAAATACAAAAGGATAATATGTAGATACAGCAAGTGATCAGGGAGGCCAATGCTTCCTTTGTTTCCATAGGCAGCCTGTCCCACAGATTGACCACTCACTCACTGAAATATTGTTTCCGTGTATTGGCTTGAATTTACTCCCTTCAAACTGCAGCCTTAAAGCAGGGAAGTCTTGCTACAGCTGTACAGGGTATTGGTGAGGCCACGGCGGGAATACTGCGTGTAGTTTTGGTTTCCATATTTACGAACGGATAACATTGCTTTGTAGGTGGTTCAGAGAAGGTTCACATGTTTGATTCCGGAGATAAGGGGGTTGACTAATGAGAAAAGTTTGATAGGTTGGGTCTCTACTCATAGAAATTCAGAAGAGTGAGAGGTGATCTTATCGAAACGTATAAAGTTATGAAGGGGCTTGACAAGTTGGAAGCAGAGAGGATGTTTCCACTGATGGGGAAGATTAGAACAAGAGGACATCATATTAGAATAAGGGGCCGCCCAATTATAATTGAGACGAGGAGAAATTTCTTCTCTTAGAGAGTTGTACATCTCTGGAATTCTCTGCCTCAGAGAGCTGTGGAAGCTGGGACATTGAGTACATTTAACATATAAATCGACTGTTTCTTAAACGATAAGGGAATAAGAGGTTATGGGGAGCGGGCAGCGAAGTGGACCTGAGTCCATGATTAGTTCAGCCATGATCGTATTAATTGGCGGAGCAGGCTCGAAGGGGCCGTATGACCTACTGCTGCTCCTATTTCCTATGTTTTTATGTTCTTATATTGAAGAGGCTGATTTATGGCTTAATGGACATTGGAACATAGGAATATATGAATCGCTAGATGGAAAAAGACCAAGGTGCATTTAATTGGCCTTCTACCATCCTGGTACTCAAAGTATACAACGATAATTCAGTTGTTGATTAATCACAGCAATCAATCTCTATCAATGATTCTACAATAGACATTAGGCGAAGAAAACTTCAGTGGTGGATAACTTAACAACCAATCGACCAAAGTCACCTGCTCCTCCCAAGCATACTACATTCACCAGAGGTCTTGTCTCAAAGTACTCGCATAATGTGTCCTACATTTTATTCTGTGAAATAATTCTCTCCAATTTGCATTTGAATGAATCAACACGAACTGCTTCCATCGTTTCCCTAGGGAGCCTGCCCCACAGATTGATCACTCACTCACTGAAATATTGTTTCCGTCGATTGGTTTTGAATGTACTCCATTGAAACTGCACCCTTTAAATAAGCGAACCTACAATTTATCTCGGTTCTTATTGTTGTGATCTTGCTTGCCGCAAATTATCGGCAGTGCTTGCATGCAGGGAACCGTAATTATTCTTCAGAATACAATTCAACAATTTGAAAGCGCTTTGGAGGGTGCTATATTCTTGAAATAAACGCGCACTTGTGTAGATTCTGTGATTGTGCTAAAGAGTAAACCGCAGATAGCGATTTTTTAATGGAAGTACAAATCAGCACAAATGTAAAACGGACTGCCGATTTGCTATCGCCGTGTTTATACAATTGCATATTGTGAAAATCTATCCCATTCGATCTTCTTTCTAAACATTCCATCCTAAAAGCAGCCCCGGGTTTTTGTGCACACTCTGTCACTCATTATCACACTGTGTGCACGACACAGAAGTAGGTCGCTGTGTCTGTCAGATGTAAGGCCGCGATAGTCAGGGAGCTGCGCTTCTCCGAACTTTGACTGACGGCTGTAAATCGTCCTTTATGTTCACCATTTTCCGATGCCAACATCACCATCTTTGTGCTTTGGATTGGATGCTGGACCCACCAGAATATCGCAGAGAAGGAAATGGTTGTGTGACAGTTAATCGATATGGTTTTCCCTTCACTGGGAGTCTGTGACGGAAATGTTTGTACAATTTCCTCTTTACCTATAACAACCAATCTTATTAATGGAGAAAAGCAGACAAAACCAGTCAGTTCCAAAAGGTATGTCAGGAACATAGCAGTTCCCAATCAGAGGAAATAGTTTCTGCATATCTAACTGATCGAAATAAACTTAACATTTAAAACATCGCATTTTTTTTTACTCACTAGCATCCAACAAACGTTTCTCTAACCTGTCCTTATAATTTAATATTCTGTGACCCATTCATCATCATCACAGGCAGTCCCTCGAAATTGAGGAAGACTTGCTTCCACTCTAAAAGTGAGTTCGCAGGTGACTCTACAGTTCAATATGGGAATTACATTCTCTGTCACAGGTGGGACAGACAGTGGTTGAAGGAAAGTGTGGGTTGGGAGTCTGGTTTGCCACATGCTCCTTGCGCAGCCTGCGTTGATTTCTGCATGCTCTCGGTGACGAGACACGAGGTGCTCAGTGCTATCCCGGATGTTCTTCCTTCATTTCGGATGGTTTTGGGCCAGGGATTCCCAGGTGTTGGAGTGGATGTTGCACTTTATCAAGGAAGCTTTGAGGGTATCATTCTAGTGATTCTGCGCTGTACCCGCTCCGAGGCCAGTATATCTTTCCTGAAGTGCGGTGCCCAGAACTGAATGCAGTTACTCCAGAAGCAGACAACCAGAGTTTATACAACAGAAGCGGGACTTTCCTTCCTTTGTATTCCAGCTCCCTCGCGATAAAGACCTCGATTACATTGGCCCCTTTGATTGCTCTTTGTACATGTCTAGTTGTTTTTAATGATTTGTGTATTTGGACTCCTAAATCACTTTGCTCCTCTACAGCAACTAGCTTCACACTATTTAGAAAATACTCCGATTCATCATTTGTTGGTCTAGAGTGGATGTCTTCTTATTTGCCCACATTAGCTTCAATATGCTCGAGTTCTTCCCACTGATTTAATCTATCAACGTCCTCCTTACATCTGCACTACTTACTCGCCCTCCTAATTTAACGTCATCTACAAACAATCCAAGTTATTAATAACTATGATAATAAATATCTGTACCCCTCTCTCGGGACACAATATAAGGTAACTTTACACGAGTTGTCACTGTTAGCTCACACATGTAAAGCTGACTGGAAAAAAAAAGCATTATAGACATCTGAAACACTCTTTGCATCTTATGCACTGACAGCTTCGGTAACAATCAGATCAGAGTATTGTGGCAGGAATTACTGAGAGATATTACGAGGACAATAATATTCAAATGCTTCGTTGGTTTATCATGCGGAAAAAAAAACCACATGTCGAACCTCGATCTGATTTGACATCAACATGTACTGACCACGTGGTCCAATTTCATCATTTCGTACTGTGACACCATTCGTGGAAAAATAAACGATATCATTGTATGCAAGCCATATGTTATTGTAGGTGGATTGGTCGAGTAATTGAAGTGTTACCCGGATCAAATTAAAAGGCTAACATTTCCATTAAATCCAATGGACAAATAGATATTTTATCGACAAGTTGCTCATTGATCTGCTAACATCCCAGCAGCTATTGCTAAGGCTTGTTTGATTGCTACCCTACGGTTTCTTTTTATTCCACTTTTTTCATGTATAATATTGAAAAACAACAGTAACTCGAAATATGACCAATAATTTTTTGTACCTTTTACAAATCATGCATTTAGTTCTCCTGAACATGGTAGCTGATTTATATTTAATTAGGTTTTTGGCAGCCATCCCATGTCTGGTTACCAGGACTAGGCTGCTATCAACAGAGTTTTGAAGGGGTCTTTTTACCGGTAGTCGACGTGACACTTGCAGGAAGTAACCTCAATACCCATGCTATTACTAGTGACTCTCCAGTGACATTCCCACGTGGAATCAAGGCCAGCCTATTCTTCCAGACACAGGTTAAAGGGCAGTGAATTAGTGGACCTGGGGGCGCAGATATAAATTTCCCTCATGTTATCTAATAAAAATAATAATTATTATTGTTATTATTATTTGTGGTTAAATAGCAAGACCGGTATTATTTTGGAGCGAGGAAGTGCAGTTCACTGGAGCCGAGCCGTTTTTCTCCTATGCTGTGGAATTGGGAAACACAGAACTGGAGCGCTACAGCACCATCACAGGCTGAAGGTGTAATTACAGTGAGATAAGTTTCAATTATAAATATAGTTAAAATTATTTATAGTCGAAATGTTAACACAATAATTACAGGAATAAGCCACATATTTAATATTTGACTAGGTGATATTCTTGGTGTTGTAGGTGGTGAATGAGGTCCATTACCAGCGATATTTTTGCCACATGGGAACTGCAGGTCGCTCCATCTGCCCTGGGCGTGTACAAGAAGTGCTTCCAGATTCTCAAAGTCGAGCTCAGGGTTTCTGAGCTTGAAGAGCGGCTTTAATCACGGCACGGCATTCGGCAAGCTGAGAGTTTCCTGGAGAGCATTGGGCATAATTTCAATGGGTACAGCGGCCATAATTTCAAAGTTTGCAGATAATATAAAACTCGGATAAGTAGTAAGCAATGAGGAGGATAGTACACAGACTTCAGGACGATATATACATCCTGTTGATATGGCAGACGCAAGGCAGATGAAATTTAACTCAGAGAAGTGCGCAGTGATACCTTTGGGTAGGAAGAATGAGGAGAGGCAATATGACCTAAATGGTATAATTTTAAAGGGGGTGCGGATCAATCTTGCTGTGTATGTACATACAGCTTTGAAGGTGACAGGACAAGTTGAGAAGACTATTAAAAAGCATTTTGATCCTTGGCTTTATTAATACCAGACTAGAGTACAAAGACAAGGAAAATATGCTAAACCTTTATAAATCACGTGTCAGGAGTCCTCGCCGAGAGGTTAATCCATGATAGGGGTCGGTCAATTAGAACGGAGAAGAGAAGAAATTTCTTCACTCAGAGATTTGTGAGTCTTTGGAATTGTCTTCCCCAGAAGGGTTGTGGATGCTCAATCGTTGAGTATATTCAAGACAGCGATTGCTAGATTTTTGGACGCTCACGAACGTTGAGTATATTCAAGGCTGAGATCGTTAGATGCTTGGACTCTAACAGAATCAAGGGCGGTGGAGATCGGGCAGGAAAGTGGAATTGTGGTAAATGATCAGCCATGATATTATTGAATGGCAGAGCCAGCTTGAAGGGACGTATAACCTACATTCTGGCTCCTAATCCTAATGTTCTTATGTTCTTACGACATCGATAGATTCTTGGATGCAAAGGGAATCAAGCGAAGTGAGTTTGAATCAGAAATTCAGCCATGATCTCAGTGAATGGCTGAGCAGGTTGGAGGAGCGGTATGGCCTACTCCTGCTCCTATTTCTTATTTCTTACGTTCTTATGAATATAGTACAAAGCAAGAAAGTTATTCTAAATTCTTATAATGCAATGGCCAGGCCTCAGCTGGAGTATTATTTTCAGTTCTGGGTACCGCACTTTGTGAAAGAAATTAAGCCTTAGAGAGGGGCGCAGACAAGATTTACTAGAATTGTACTAGAAACTGATGAGGAACTTCAGTTATGTGGAGAGACTGGAGAAACTGGGTTTGTTCTCCTTAGAGCAGAAAAGGATAAGAGGAGATTTGATAGAATGTTGAAAATCATGAATTGTTTTGATAGAGCAAATAAGGAGAAACATTTTCCCGTGGCCGAAGTGTCAGTAACCATAGCACACAGATTTAAGTGATTCGCAAAAGAACCAGAGGCAAAATAAAACACTTTTTTTAAACAGCGAGTTGTTGTGATCTGGAATGCACAGTCTGAAAGGGTGTGGAAACAGATTCAAAAGTAACATTCAAAAGAGAATTGGATAAAGGCTTGAAGCGAAACAAATTATAGAGCTACATGAGAGAGCAGGGGAGTGGGATTACTTGGACAGGTCTTAATTGGAGATCCGGAAAAGCACGACAGACTGAATGGCCTACTTTTGTGCTGTATCATTCTATGATTTTTAAAAGCAAGTACATTGTTTTGGATTATTTTCTGCATTTCCGTGTTCATGAAAGGGAGGGGATTCGGTGTGAGATTGTGCTGAATTGCGGACGGTTCTGTGGGTCCATGCTCACTCGTGGAGTGATTTTTATTCACGACATTTCGAGAGGAATTTGCATCCGAGGAATTAGTTTAAACCACAATTGGAGGGAGCTTTCCTTAAACATTGATATTTTGTGACAACATTCCTGGGGGGAGGTAGCAAAGACAGAAAATTAAAGAGCTGCCTCTGAAGCTGGTTTCTATAGTGGGGGAGGAGGACTCATGGATCAGTGAGATTCAATGGACTGAATCTTCTATGTGCTTTGAAATTCGATTATCTTTCAGTTTAAGATGTTAAACAATGTTTAACTCGACATGTGAACCCATTCTCTTCCTTACTGCAACCAAATATTTAAGAACTGGAAGAGTTGTATTATTCTCTGGTTCACGAGGGCGCTGAGATTTGAAGTTATATTTTAGCAATCGCCGACTGGACAAAAAGCATTGTCTGGGTGGCGAGCAGAGATGAAAATATGTCGGGCTGTGGCGGTGGCGGGGGGAAATTACACGCCTGTAATGAGCCCCCCTCCCCAGATTTCCTCCCATTATTTGAAATGTAAGGACATCCCGGGCTCTGCTATCAGTGGGAGGCCTTCTGGACCTGAATTGCCTCACACTCTTTTTCGTTGCTTAAAATAGAAATGAAATGATGAAGTGTGGGAGATGTTCACTCTGGTTGCTTTTTGTGAGACATAACAGACGTGGGAGATATTTCCTGTTAGCGATAGGGAATGGATCGTGTTACTTGTAAGCTTATAACTTTTTCCACAAGTAAAAAGGGCTTAGGTGCATTTATTTGCAATAATGTGAATTAAGCATACAAAAATAACTATTATTATTAAAAAATACACATATAATTAAGAGAACATTTAAGGTAATAAGGTTAGAGGAGATTTATCCGTTACTGGTCCCGAGCTTCAGGGGAACGGCTGCTCCGGCCTCGTCACATTCTATGTACCTATCCTGTTTTACTCCTTTTTAATCCTTTATTTCCGACCTGCTGCGTATCACATGTTCCATAGTCTCATCTCCGTCAGTTAGCGGCATAAACTTCAGTTTTAACAAGAATCACTCCCCAAGCTTTCACCTTGACTGAAATGCTAATCAACTCATGTAACTGGAGGCAATTACAGAGAACAGAAGCCCCAATAGGGACGCTCCACATTTCATAGACAGCTGTCCTCGGTGGAGTAAGAATCCGGAGTTGGAGCTTCACGATCTGTCCGTGAAAACATGTCTATGGAGATGTCGCGTCTCTCACTGCTGAGAGATTGATGGTGCTAAAGTCAGCCATCTAACAAAGAAAGCATGACTTTGTCTCTGATGAACTTCCTTATTAGCAAAGGCTGTCTCTGCCGGAAATTGCTCTGAAATTAAATGGTTCACTGCACTTGGCTCACCATAACTCGTGTAACAGTTAAAAGCCAAGAATGAATGTAAGGAAATTAATATCAAATAAACTGTTTACTTGCATTAACACATCTGTTTCCATTTCGCTAGAAATAACGCACAGAGATATTAATTCCATGTTTACATCGGAAACAGAAAAGGAAATCGAACCCGATCCTATCTCCAGGTCACCTATGGTTACTTTGTGGGGTTTTGGGACGATTTGCAGTCAGAATGTTTCTGAGTCGCTGTAATATGTTTTCCCTGTGAGACTCACACCACACCGTGTGCCGAGCACTGTTTCCTCTCACTGCCAGTCTGCACAGCCCAAAATAAGGATTATCTCCAGGGCACACACATCCAGCTAGTTTATGTACGTGGGTCTGACTGGTTCCCACCATTCTGAGACTCAGCGCGCAGTAATAGGTGGCGGCTTCAGCAGGCCGCAGTTTGAAGGTGGTTAAAATGAAGATGGCTTTCGCAGTGTCCAGCACAGTGGCGAAACGGCTTTGAGCAAAATCCGCTTTTATTTGGTAACCGCCTGAAAGCTTGACAACAATAAACTCGGGTTCACTGCCGGCGTATTGGCACTCATGGTCGTGAAATAGATTATAATGATTCCTTCTGTCCAACTCACTGTTGGAAGCTGCTGTCTGACAGAGATTTCCTGGCTCAGACCTGCATTAAATGCAAACCAACGTCAAAAAGTAAACCATTTTTAAATTCACATTTGACCCCAAACCGTGTCTCAGAATAATTACCTGTAAATAATGCTCCAAACACAGCACAGATAGCGATTAATGGCATTGCTGCTCCGCCGTGTGTTTATTAAATTTGTAATCTCTGGAAACTGGCACGAATTTGCAGCTGAAACAACCCTTTTGGAGGGTCGGTTGTCGCGCTCCAGTGTCCCGCCACTTGTGCCGCGAGTCTCTGGGGAAAGCACGGCCAGCAGTCGCCAGCCTATGACAAAAGGAATATTCCAACTGAACAAAGCGCAACCACACAAAGGCCAAACAGGACAGGGATTTTATTCAGAAGGAAAGAGTGAATGGTTCTAAGGCATCAATTTACATTGCCGTGATTCGTTCTCCATGTGTGAGTATGAACTTGCTGAAATCGCTAACACTGCTCCAAAATATGAAATTTCAAATTAGTTTATTTAAAAATAAAACATTAAAGTTCACTAAATTATTTGTAAGAAACGGTGTATAGTTGAGTGTAGCAGAAAGGAGTAACTTAGAGGGTATATTTCAATAAATATTGTGGCTTTCCTTGGTGTTAGGTTCCTGCGATGCACCAGGATTTTTATGGTCCTGGGTGACTTTCACGAAAAATAAACAAGTCATATTTAAATAACGTTATCTCCCCTCTAGATAATTCTGTTATATCTTTATTTTGCCATCTGTTCACCTGGACGTTTTTTTGGGTATTTACCTGCAAAATTATTTATACAATGAATTAAACGCAACGTGATAAATATTTTCTGAGCAACCGTCCAACTTTAACAGGTTTTTAACCGTTGAGGTTATGTTGAAACCATTTCTTGAGGTCGAGTTTGCTGCTGCTTTAACCTGCAGTGACAGTTGCGGTGTGAGCTATGGCATGTCGATACAGGTGCACTTCTGGTTCCAACTGAAACTTCTGATCTCCGACTGACTCGAGACAGAAATGGGACTGAATGGAGCATAGAGAAATTCTAGGATGGTGATGATGATGATGATGTATAATAAATGACCCAGAAACTGCACAACACTAGTGACACCACATTTGAAACACTCAGCTCATGTTTGGTGACCTAAATATGGAGAGAATATTGAATATAGATATATAGAATCATTAAGGTCTAACGAGGAAGGGGCAGAGCACTGATGAAAAATGTGAAAATTTAGAGCTGTTTTTGCTGCAACACAGATAATTAAATCTATTTTTCGATATTAAGATGATTATTCTAGCGCAAATAGTGAAAGCTATTGGAGGGAAGATTTGATGAAGATATTTAAGATTTTAGCCACTGTGGACAATTTGGATTCAGGGTGTCGCAGATTTATGGGACTCGGGGACAAGGCTTAATGTTAAGGGTGTTGAAGGAAAGTCTCAAAGTTTAATAACTTGTATGATTAAAGGAACTTACTGGGGGATGGAACAGAAAGCCAAGATAATATTTGTAAGAAGGGGAAGAATTCAATTCAATAAAGGAGAGACATAAGAACAGAAGAAATAGGAGCAGGAATAGGTCATTTGACCCGTCGAGCCTGTTCAGCCATTTAATAAGATCATGGCTGATCTGATCATGGAGTCAGTTCCACTTCCCTGCACGCTCCCCATAACGCTTTATTCCCTTACCCTCAAAAATCTATTTCCGCCTTAAATATATTCAATGAACCAGCCTCCACATCTCTCTGAGGCAGAAAATACCATAGATTTACAACCCTCTGAGAGAAGAAATTCCGTCCATTTCAGTTTTAATTCGGCGGCCTCTTATTCTGAGACTATATCTCGCAGTTTTAGTTTCCCCTGGTAGTGGAAATATCCTCCCTGCATCCACCTTGTCGAGCCCCCTTATTATCTTATATATTTCAATAAGATCACTTCTCGTTCTTCTGAACTGCAATGAGTATAGGACCAACCTATCTTCATAAGCCAACCTCCTCACCTCCAGACTCAACACGGCGAAACTTCTCTGAACAGCCTCCAATGCAAAAATATATTTCCTTAACTACGGTGACCAAAACTGTGCACAGTACTCGAGGTGTGCCCTCACCAATACTTTATATAGTTGTAGCAGGTCTTCTCTGCTAATAACCCATCCCCCTGCCAATAAAGGCCAACATTCAATTTGCCTTCCTGATTAATTGCTGTACCTGCATACTAACTGTTTGTATTTCATGCACAAGGACCCCCAGGTCCCTCTGTACTGCGGCACTTTGCAATGTTTCTCCATTTAAATTATAATTTGCTTTTCTACTTTTTATGACAAAGTTGATAAACTCACGTTTTTCCACATAATACTCAATCTGCCAATTCACGTAGCCTGTCTATATAACTTTGCTGATTTTTTTGTTTCCTCCTCACAACTTGCTTTCCCACACATCTTTCTATCATCAGCAAACTTGGCTACATTACACTACGTCCCTTCATCCAAGTCATTAATATATGTTGTAAATAGTTGAGGACCCAGCACCGATCCCTGTGACACCCCAGTAGTTACTGTTTGCCTATCGGAATATGAATAATTTTTCCCGACTCTCTGTTTGATTTTAATTAGCCAATCCTCTATCAATTCTAATATATTACCCCCACACTCGTGAACTTTAATCTTGTGCAGTAACCTTTTATTTGGCAACTTATCGCATGCATTCTGGAAATCCAAATACACCACATCCACTGGATCCCCCTCATCCACCCTGCTCGTTACATCCTTAAAGAACTCCAGCAAATTTGTCAAACCTGATTTCCCTTTAATAAAACCATGCTGACTCTGCTTTATTGAATCATGCTTTTCAAAAAGTCCTGCGATTGTTTCCCTAATAGTGGACTACAGCATTTCCCAACAGCAGATGTTAAGCTGACTGGTTTATAGTTTCCTGCTTTCTGTCTGCCTCCTTTCTTTAAAAGGGACGTCATATTTGCAGTTTTCCAATCCGTTGGGACCTCCCCAAAATCCAGGCAATTTTGGTAGATTACAACTAATGCATCCACTATATCTGCAGCCACTTCTTTTAAAAACCTTGGATGCAAGCCACCAGGTCCAGGGGACTTGCCCACATTTAGTCCCATTGTTTCACCGAGTACTACTTCTTTAGTGATAGTGATAGTGATTGTGTTCAGTTCTCCCTCTATATAGCTCCTCGATTATCCACTATTGGTGTGTTTTTATTGTTTTTAGTATTTCCTACCGTGAAGACCGAAAAATATATTTATGATAGCGTGATTTCACCATTCACTAAGTGCAGTCATCAAACTGACTGAAATCAGCACGGCCCTATACTTGGAATTAAGATTTTAACCTGCTTAGCCTTCAAATCAATCATGGAAGCATCTCCCTAAACAGGAGCGAAGATACGGTATTAAATATGTCAAACAAAACATGATACCAGGGCTGAAGGACTTCAGTTTTTGGAGAGCCGGTGATAGCAGGATTTTTCTCCTTAGAAGAGAGAAGTTTACGCTATACAATATGTTTTTCGTGATCAGAATGTTGAGAAACCAACTAGGGAACAGGTTATTTTAGATCTATTATTGTGCAATGAGAACGACTTAATTAATAACCTTGTGGTAAAGTGGCCAGGGAAGAAAGCCCATAATATTATTAACAAAATTACTTAGTTTGAAAGTGATTTAGTTAAATCCAAAACTAAGGTCTTAATTCTATACAAAGCAAACCACGTAGGCATGAGAGGAGGGTGGATGAAAGTAGATTGGGAAAGTACATTTAATGAATGATGGTAGATTAGCAACGGATTTAATTTAAATATTTAAGGTGGGATTCACAACAAAGATACGTTCCTTTAAGGCACAAAAACCCCACAGGAAAAGTGATCCAACCATGGCTAGCAAGAGAAGTTAAAGATAGTATTAGAGCAAAGGAAAGGATTATAATGTTGCTAAAAAGAGTAGTAAGCCGGAGGATTGTGAGGAGGGTAAACTAAAGAGACATTAAACAGATTGTAAAAACTTCTATATGTATGTAAAAAGGAAAAGATTAGCGAAAGTAAACGTGGTTACCCTACAGGCTGAGACAGGATAAATTATAATAAGGGAATACGTAAATGGCAGCGAAATTAAACAAATACTTTGTGTCTCTCTTCATGAACGAGGATATAAAAAACCTCACGGAAATAGCGGAGAACCAAGGGTTTAGCGAGAATGAGGAACTGAAAGAGATTAGTCTGTGTAAAAAAAATAGTACTGCAGACATTATTGGGACTGAAGCCGATAAATCCTTTGCATCTGATGGCCTACATCCTAGAATTTTGAAAGAGGTGGCTACAGAGATAGTGAATGCATTGGTTCCCATCTTCCAAAATTCCATAGATTCTAGAACGGTTCCCACAGCTTGGAAGGTAGCTAATGTAACACTGCTATTTAGAAAAGGAAGGACAGAGAAAACGGGGAACTACAGACCAGTTCGCTCATGGGATTGGTGGTAATATACTAGCATCAATTGAGGAGTGCTTAACGGACAGAATACAGAGAGTAGGAATAAATCGGTCAGTTTCGAGTCGGCAGGCTGTAACTAGTGGCATGCCGCAAGGATCGGTGCTTGGGTCCCAGCTATTCACCATCTATATAAAGGATTTGGATGAGGGGACCAAATGTAATATATCCAATGTAATATACGTAATATATCCAAGTTTGCTGATGATACAAAGCTACGTGGGAATGTAAGTTATGAGGAGGATGCAAAGAAGCTGCAAGGGGGTATAGACAGGCTAAGTGAGTGGGTAATAACATGGCAAATGGAATATAATGTGGAGAAATATGAATTTATCCAGTTTGTAGAAAAAATAGAAAAACAGAGTATTTAATAAATGATGAGAGATTGGTAATGTTGGTGTTCAGAGAGACCTGCATGTCCTGGGACACGAATCATTGAAAGTTAGCATGCAGGTAGAGCAAGCAATTAAGAATGCAAATGGCCTGTTGGCCTTTATTACAATAGGATTTAAGCATCAGAGTAAAGATGTCTTATTGCAATTATATTGGGCTCTGCTGAGACTGCACCTGGAGTATGGTGTATAGTTTTGGACTCCTTACCTAATGAAGGATATACGTGCAATAGAGGGAATGCAATGAAGGTTCACCAGTCTGATTCCTGGAATAGAGGGATTGTCCCATGAGGAAAGATTGAGTAGACTCGGCCTAAATTCTCTAGAGTTTAGAAGAGTGTGAAATTATTTAATTGAAACATACAAAATTATTGCAGGGCTTGAAAAGGTAGATGCAGGGAGGATGTTTCCTCCAGCTGAGGAGTCTAAAACCAGGGGTCACAGTCTCAGGATAAGCGGTTGGCCATTTAGGACTGAGATGAGGAGAAACTTGTTCCTTCAGAGGGTGGTGAATCTTTGGAATTCTCTAGCACAGATGGCTGTGAAGCCTCAGTCTTTGAGTATATTTAAGACTGAAATCAATAGATTTTGTGTTACTAAAGGCTTCAAGGGATATGAGGAGAGTGCAGGAAAGTGGAGTAGAGGTAGAAGATCAGCCATGATCTTATTGAATGGCAGAACAGACTCGAGGGGCCAAATGGCCTACATCTGCTCCTAATTCTTATGACACACCGGGGTCTCAGTTACAAGGTCACTGTTAGACTATTTATTACTCTATCACTGTTAAAGTAGTGTATCAGTTAAAATGTTAGACCGGAGTATCCACTTTATGGTCACAATTAGATCATGTTTTCAGGTGAAATCTTTATGTGCCTCAAGTTTTACATTTTACGTTAACTTCCTATGCCTAAGCAATAAGACCAGTGACATGCTACTCGCTGAGTCTCTCACGCTCCCTACTGCAAGACAGCGCTCGGTACGCAGTCTCAATCCCAATATTGACGAATATCGGCAATTATTTTAGCTTCTCCAGGAATCTCAGAACTGTTTAATTTTTTTTAATCATGCCTTAAGATACTGAGGCAATATCGCGCTGACAGAGAAAAATAAGAGGGTTTAATGGATATGTATTACATTATGAAAGGTTTTGATAACATGAAGTGAGAACAACTGCTTGTTTTCTTTCAGGGAGTTATTGACGAGGGGACATTAATTTAAAAATGTTAATATGAATCAGAAAATAGGTTAGGAGAATTAATTTATTCAGATAATAACCGAAGGATAGAATAAGTAGGAACATGAGTAGACCATGTGGCCATTCAATAATATCAGGGCTGATCTTCGACCAGAACTCTACATCCTGCCCAATCCCCATATTCCTTCATTCCCCTAGTGTCAAAATTCTACCGATCACATCCTTGAATATTCTCAGCTTCCACATAGCTTTGAAGTAGGGAATTCCAAATATACACAAACTCTGAGTGAAAAAATTCCACCTCATCTCAGTCTTAAACAGCCGACCATTATGCTGAGACTATAAGAAATAATAGCAGGAGGAAGCAATTAGGCCCCTTAAGCCTGCTGCTCTATTCAATAAGATTATGGCTGATTTTCTAACTCAACTCAACTTTCCTGCACTGTCCCCATATCCCTTGTTTCCGTTAATATCCTAAAATCTAGCGATCTCTTTTTGAATATAAACAACGACTGAGCCCCCATACCCCTCTGCAGTAGAGAAATTCAAAGATTCATAACCTTATGAGTGAAGAAATTTCTCATTATCTCAGTCCTAAATGACCGACCCCTTATTCTGACATTGTGACCCCAGGTTCTAGACTCCCCAGCCAGGGGAAACATTCACGTGGTATCTATCCTGTCAAGCCCTGTAAGAATTTAGCATGTTTCAATTAGATCACCTCTCATTCTTCTAAACTCTTAACAATACAGGCCTAGTTTACTCAATCCATCCTCATAAGACAGTCCCCCTATCCCAGGAATCAACATGAGAACGTAACAACTAGGAGCAGGAGTAGGCCATACGGCCCCTCGAGACTGCTCCACCATTTAATAAGATCATGGCGAATCCGATCAAGGATTCAGGTCCACTTCCCTGTCCGCTCTCCATAACTCCATGTTTCCTTATCGGTTAAGAAACTTTCTATTTCTGTCTTAAATTTATTCAATGACTCAGCTTCCACAGCTCACTGAGGTAGCAAATTCCATAGATTTACAACCCTCTGAGAGAAGAAAATCCTCCTCATCTCAGTTTTAAATGGGCGGCCCTTATTCTGAGATTATTCCCCCTTGTTGTAGTCTAGTGGAAATATCCTCTCTGCATCTATCTTTTCAAGCCCCCTCATAATTTTATACGTTTCGATAAGATCACCTCTCATTCTTCTGAATTCCAATGAGTAGAGGTGCAACCTACTCAACGTTTCCTCATAAGTCAACCGCCTCATCTCGGGAATCGACCTAGTGAACCTTCTCTAACTGCCTCCAAAGCAAGTATATCCTTTCTTAAATATGTAAACCAAAACAGTACGCAGTATTCTAGGTGTGGCCTCATCAATACGCTGTATAACTATAGCAAGATGTCTCTGCTTTTATACTCCGTTCGCTTTGCAATAAAGGCCAAGTCCCCGTTAGCCTTTCTGATCACTTGGTGTACTTGCATTCTAGCCTTTTGTGATTCGTTCACCAGGACCCCCAAGTCCCGCTGCACTGCAGCATTTTTCAATTTTTCTCCATGTAAGTAATAACTTACTATTCGATTTTTTTCTGCCACAGTGCATAACCTCACTCTTTCCAACATCATTCTCCATCTGCAAAATTGTTGCCCACTGATTTAGCCAGTCTATGTCCTTTTGCAGTTTTTTTTTGTCCTCCTTATACTATGCCCCCGAGTTCTCGATTCTCCAGCCAGGGGAAATTACCTTTAAGTACCTACCCTGTCAGTTCCCCTCAGTGTCTTGTATATTTCAATAAGATGCTCTCTCATTCTTCTAAACTCCTAAGAGTATAGACCTCTAAACATAGAGAATATTATCGAGAAGAATTATTCAGGCAATTAGCTATTGAATAGATGTACTGATGCAGATAGTTATTAAAGATGCATTTAAGAGGAAGCTAGATAAGCAAATGAGGAAGATGGGAAAAGTGGATTAAGCTTATCGAGTTGGATGAGGAAGGACGGGGGGGGGAGGCTCGAGTGGAGCAGACAAGCTAACTTGGACTCGTTGGGCCGAATGGCCTATTGCTGTGCTGTTTATTCTATGTAATTCAATATAAAGAGATTTAGTGATGCATATAGTAATTAAATAGCTTCATTTATGCAGCTGGTTATTAAAGGTTTGGAGCCCTCTGCCACAAGGAGTAATTTTCTTTTCGAAATCTGTAAGCTGGTGGCATTTTTAGCAGAGGATACAGAACCATGGAGACAGTGGATTAGTTTGACAAGATTTGGATTGCTGTAGCAAAGGCCTGGCACAAACATAGTGGGCCGAATGGCATCTTTCAGTATTGAGGTGGAAGGCGGCCTACTTCAGCGCGGCAAACTTCAGCGGCTCTTAGGTTCAAAGAAGAAGACGTGCCAATCTGCACTTCCCTCAGGAAACCAGGAGCAGGTATCGCAGCGATCTGCTTTATTTCATTGGATTCACAAGTTAGGACCTGACCCTCGATTAGCCTTTATGATTACAGATACTATTACAACGTTTTTTAAGAGAGAATGTAGGCGAGGGAACGCAATCAGCGCTCTGTGATTAGAAATTAGGAATACAAGTGGACTAAAACTGTAATGGGAGTTGTATTCACTGGAGTTTAGAAGGATGAGAGGGGATCTCACTGAAACTTACAACAATCTGACGGGACTCGGCAGGTTAGATGCAAGAAGAATGTTCCCGATTTAGGGGAGGTCCAGAAACAGGGGACGCAGTCAAAGGATAAGGGGTAAGCCATTTAGTACTGAGATGAGGAGAAACTTGTTCACACAGCGAGTTGTTAACCCGTGGAATTCTCTACCACAGAGAGTTGTTGATGCCAGTTCATTGGATATATTCAAGAGGGAGTTAGATCAGGCCCTTACGGCTAAAGGGAGCAAGGGGTATGGAGAGAAAGCAGACAAGGGGTGCTGAGGTGAATGTTCAGCCACGAACTCATTGAATGGCGGTGCAGGCTAGAAGGGCGGAATGGCCTACTCCTGCACCTATTTTCTATGTTTCTATGTTTCAAGATATTTTTGTGGAGCAATATGTTATGCAACCAACAGGAGGACAAGCCTTACTAGATTTAGTAAGGAGTAATGCATCAGAATTAGTCAATAATCTAACAGTAAGGGAACATTCATTCAACAGTGATTACAATACGATCGAATTCATTGTTTGAAAAGAAGAACCGTAACAAAGTTACTAATATTCTACCTTTGGTGAGGCTAAAACTGAACAACTAATGCAAAATGCTGCAGTTGCTATTTGAATTTGAAAAAAATAAGCGCAGAAGTGCCTCCGTGTGCTTGATATATATCAGAAGTAATTCCCTTTCTTGTCCCTCTGTTCTCTCAGTCAGTGAAGAGTGGCGCCACATTCACTTTAATCCATACGTTTGTCACGTAACTATGCACACGAATGTTACCATGTCACTCCAAAGTCCTTGCCCGAAGTTACTTATGTACAGCAGGCTTTAAATTGTCCTTAACTGTGGGAGCGCCATTTGTGGTGGCTCTGGGAACTGTTCGTTTGGATGGATATTCTGGTGTCCATCACGGTTACTTCTGGAGATCATGAATATTTGAGCATGCCTTTTCCCCGGGAGAAAATGAGCTAGGTAGACTCTGCAGCAGGGAAGCTCACACTTGGTCTGTACAGGGATTCGGTATGAGCACCCGAATATTCTTGAGCTGGTCAATTATATTTGTAACTCTAATTATAATGTATACGTTTAAAAATTGAAATAACTCTAACCCATTAGTGAAGAAACACAGACTATTGATCGCTGCCCTAAATACCATGAGGCAACTGTTCTGTATTATTAATCAAGATGAATATATATGAAATCTATTATTTTAATTCAACTATTAACTGACAAAGTCGAATGATAGAGCAATTGCACCATTCTCGAAGACAAGACCAGGAACTGGCAGTTTTTGTAGCAGTGTCAAGAGTTCATGTAACGCGGTGCTAAATAGCTGCGCAGTAATACACGGCGGAGTCAGACAGCTGGGTGGGTGTGATGTTCAAAGGGATGTTTTTGTTCATTCTGTCCTGTACGGCAGAAAACCGCTTTATAAAGGCTGCTGCATTCTCTTCATTCCCAGCAGTGTGTCTGACGAGCATGTACTGAAGGCCTTTTCCCAAGTACTGTACATACCAGAATAGGTTAGCGGCTGTGTATGTGGCAGGGTAGTTACAGGGCAACACCGCCTTACCTCCTTCACTCGCTGCTGCTGCTGAAGGCCTTTGGGAAAGTTCACCCTGCCGGCTGGGTGCTGCAACCAAAGAGGAGGTTATCAACAGAACATTTCGATATAAAGTGTTTTTGTACCTTAGAGCAAACACACAAACTCAGATACACAATGACACACGCATTCAGACATCTCCCCGCTGATTCAGATATTAACTGCACTGCCAATGTGAAACAGAATGGGAAAGTCCAAAGCTTTAGCACCTCATTAAGCTGATCGCAGGCTGCGACCGATTTTATGAGCCTGCAGGTTGAAATCATAGTTCTATCTCCAGGGTCATACTGGTGCCAGTTAGGTTAATGGCTGCGATTAGCGAATGGTGAAATCACTCTGTCAGTTAATAGTTCAAGTTGAAATTATAGATATTATACGTATTCATCTTAACCAATAACACAGAACAGATGCCCCTGGTGTTTAGGGCAGCGAATAATAGCCTGTGTTTCACCAATAAGAACTGATACCTTGGGTTAGAATTATTGAAATTTATAAACATATTAATGAATATTGGAATTACAAATATAATTGGCTTGCTGAAGGACATTCGGGTTCGCAGACCAGTTCCGTGTACAGCCCAGGTGTGAGCTTCCCGACTGCAGACACCGCCTCACACATTTTATACCAGGGAAACAATGGTCTCAGTGTCCGGGAATAAGTGCGTTAAGCAGCCAGGGTCTCGGTCCCGCGGGTAGATGCACCTCTGCGGACCTGCCATGTTTACAGTAACCAGCCATGTTGCAGCTATTTGGAATAGTCTATGAACACTCACTGACGGGTGGGCAAATCCCGAGGAACCGCGCATCAATTTGACTCCGCCGTCAACAGTAGACACAATAAAAATTAGAAAATAAACAAAAGCTTCATTAATAAACAAAATAACTATTATAATCTTATGAAATACCTACCCGGTAGAACGGTTAGGAGGAAAAGTACTGCACTGACGGGCACTGTTGTGATCCATAACGCACTCTGTGAATTATGAGCTGTATTCATGTTTTATTCCATGTACAAGTACCAGACTGTATGGAGATATACGCTGCACATACAAGAAGGTTATTATACCCAACTACCGCGTTTGCGGTTACATGGACATGCATATAGCAATAATGGGAAAATGTAAATAACATCTGTCAGTTTTCAACACTGGGTGTCTCCCAAAAGCCGATAGGTCGGTGTTGAAAAGGGCGGGACAGCAAAAAAAGTGAAGATACTAGAACGGAGATCCAAATTAGCAACTACAGCCCAGCCCAGCGTCAGCGTCCATGGGCATCAATGACCATTGTTATTTGATGGACACCAATGACCATTGTTATTTGATGGACACCAATGACCATTGTTATTTGATGGACACCAATGACCATTGTTATTTGCTGGACACCAATGACTATTGTTATTTGCTGGACACCAATGACTATTGTTATTTGATGGACATCAATAACCATTATTATTTGATGGGTAGCAATGACCATTGTTATATGATAGGTAACAATAACCATTGTTATTTAATGGACACCAGTGACTATTGTTATTTGATGGACACCAATGGCCATTGATATTTAATGGACACCAATGACCATTGTTATTTGATGGACATCAATGGCCATTGTTATTTAATGGACACCAATGACCATTGTTATTTGATGGACATCAATGGCCATTGTTATTTAATGGACACCAATGACCATTGTTATTTGATGGACACCAATGACCATTGTTATTTGATGGACACCAGTGACCATTGATATTTGATGGACACCAATGACCATTGATATTTGATGGACACCAGTGATCATTGTTATTTGATGTACACCAGTGACAATTGATATTTGATGGACACCAATGACCATTATTATATAATGGACACCAATGACCATTGTTATTTGATGGACACCAATGACCATTGTTATTTAATGGAAACCACTGACCATTTTTATTTGATGGACATCAATGGCCATTGTTATTTAATGGACACCAATGACCATTGTTATTTGATGGACACCAGTGACCATTGATATTTTATGGACACCAATGACCACTGATATTTGATGGACACCAGTGACCATTGTTATTTGATGGACACCAGTGACAATTGATATTTGATGGACACCAATGACCATTGTTATATAATGGACACCAATGACCATTGTTATTTGATGGACACCAATGACCATTGTTATTTAATGGAAACCACTGACCATTGTTATTTGATGGGCACCAATGACCATTGTTATTTGATGGGTAGCAATGACCATTGTTATTTAATGGACTCCAGTGACCATTGTTATTTGATGGGCACCAATGACCATTGTTATTTGATGGGTAGCAATTACCATTGTTATTTAATGGACACCAGTGACCATTGTTATTTAATTGACGCCAATGACCATTTTTATTTAATTGATGCCAATGACCATTGTTATTTGATGGACATCAATGGCCATTGTTATTTGATGGACAACAATGACAATTGTTATTTAATGGACACCAGTTACCATTATTATTAGATGTGTAGCAATGACCATTGTTATTTAATGGACACCAGTGACCAGTGTTATTTAATGGACACCAGTGTCCATTGTAATTTGATGGACACCAATGACCATTGTTATTTAATGGACTCCAGTTACCATTGTTATTAGATGGGTAGCAATGACCATTGTTATTTGATGGGCACCAATGACCATTGTTATTTGATGGGCACCAATGACCATTGTTATTTGATGGGCAGCAATGACCATTGTTATTTGATGGGCACCAATGACCATTGTTATTTGATGGGCAGCAATGACAACTCTTATTTGATGAACACCAATGACCATTGTTATTTGATGGGCACCAATGACCATTGTTATTTGATGGGCACCAATGACCATTGTTATTTGATGGGCAGCAATGACAACTCTTATTTGATGAACACCAATGACCATTGTTATTTGATGGGCACCAATGACCATTGTTATTTGATGGGCACCAATGACCATTGTTATTTGATGGGTACCAATGACCATTGTTATTTTATGGGTACCAATGACCATTGTTATTTGATGGGTGCCAATGACCATTGTTATTTTATGGGTACCAGTGACCATTGTTATTTCATGGACAACAATGACCATTGTTATTGATGGGAAGCAATGACCATTGTGATTCAATGGACACCAATGACGATTGCAATTTGATGGGCAATAATGACCGTTGTGACTTAATGGACACCAGTGACCATTGTTATTTCATGGACACCAGTGACCATTGTTATTTGATGTGTAGCAATGAACATTGTAATTGGATGGTCAGCAATGACCATTGTTATTTGAAGGGTAGCAATGAACATTGTAATTTGATGGACAGCAATGACGATTGTTATTTAAGAACATAAGAACACAATAAATAGGAACAGGATTAGGCCATAGGGCCCTGCGAGCCCTTCCGCCATTCAACAGCATCATGGCTGATCTGATCATGGGCTCAGCTTCGCTTCCACGCCTGCTCCCCATAAACCCTGATCCCCTTATCGGTTAAGAAAGTGTCTATTTCTGTCTCAAATGCATTCAATGTCCCAGCTTCCACAGCTCTCTGAGGCAGCGAATTCCAAGGATTCACAAAACACGAAGAGAGGAAATTCCTCCTCATCTCTGTTTTAATTGGGTGGCATCTTATTCTGAGATCATGCCCTCTAGTTTGAGTCTCCCCCATCAGTGGAAACATCATCTCTGCATCCGCCTTGTCAATCCCCCTCATAATCTGATACGTTTCAATAAGATCACCTCTCATTTTTCTGAATTCCAATGAGTAGAGGCCCAAGCTACTCTATCTTTCCTCATAAGTACCCTCATCACCAGAATCAACCCAGTGAACTTTCTCTGCACTGCCTCCAAAGCAAGTATATCCATTCCTAAAAATGGAAAACAAAGCTGTACGCAGTATTGCAGGTATGGTTTCAGCAATACCTTGCATAGCTGTAGCAATATTTCCCTGCTTTTATGCTCCATCCCCTTTGCAATAACGGCCAAGATACCATTGGCCTTCCTGATCACTTGCTGTACCTGCACAATATACTTTTGTGTTTGACACACAAGTACCCACAGGTCCCACTGTAATGCAGCACTTTGCAATCTTTCTCCATTTAAATATTATCTTGTTATTAGATTTTTTCTGCCAAAGTGCACGACCTCGCACTTTCCAAAATTATACTCCATCTGCAAAACGTTTGCGCACTCACTTAACCTTTCTATGACCCTTTGCAGATTTTTGGTGTCCTCGTCACACATTGCATTTCCATCCATCTTTGTATCATGAGCAAACTTGGCGAGGTTTCACTCAGTCCCTTCTACCAAGTCGTTAATATAGATTGTAAATAGTTGGGGTCCCAGCGCTGATCCCTGTGGCACCGCACTAACTACTGGTTGCCAACCACAGAATGAACCATTTATGCCGACACTCTGTTTTCTATTAGTTAGCCAATCCTCTAACCATGCTGATATATTACCCCAACCTCGTGAACTTTTATCTTGTGCACTAACCTTTTATGTGGAAGCTTCCTTCTGCTCTGGTCCCTGGAGCTTGTGTTTTGTATATTCCCTTTCGCCTTTTCCTTCATGCTTTTGCAGACTTTGAAGATGGTAAGACATTGTATAAGCATTCCATTTTCTCAGGATGTTTACTGTATTCATTTTCGATACTGAGTAGATCAAAATGAGGTAATCCCATCCATCGAGGCTTCGCCAGCTCTTGGTAGAGGTGTCCAATTCGTCTCAGGTGCAGTGATGAACAGGGGCCAAGAGTCGGAAACATGAATCCATGTACGGACCTTGGGGCTTGTTAGAATTTCAAAATGCCATTTGTGTTTTGGGTCAAGGAACAAATTTGTGGGGACATGGAAGCCATTTGAGGGGTTTTGATAGAATAAATAGGGGCAATCTTTTTCCAGTGGCAGGAGGTGGGTAACCAAAGAACACGGTTAAAATAATTGTTTAAAACAGGGGTGGGATGAGATTTAATTTTTCATACAGCGAGTTGTTTTGATCTGGAATGCACTGCCTGAAAGGTTGGTGGAAGCAGATTGAATTTTAACTTTAGAAACAATTTGCAGAGCGACGGGTTCAGGGTGGGACTAATTAACAGCTCTTTCCAAGAGCCGGCACTGGCACGATGGGATGAACAATGCTAAATGATACAATGATATAGCTACAAGTTTATGTCGATCATTTTGCAGCAGTTTCATGCCGGCCATTTTGCAGCAGGTTCATGGTGGCCATGTTGTGACAGATTCATGGTGGACATTTTGCTGAGTCCCAGCTGAGCTATTTTGCTCGCAGTCAATCTCACCTTCTTGAGTATATTGCATATCCAGCTTCCCAAGTAAGACCCACACGATTCAATACAAAGACCGGTCACACCTGAAATGCCATTTGGAGGAGGCGAGATGTAGCGTCCAGGGACCTTTATACAATATTTGAAAACAATGAAGCCAGTTTTTATAAAAACAATGAGATCAGGCGTGTGCTGAATTAAGACAGTGCAGGGACAACAACAATAACTTGCATTTATATAAAGCCTTTTTTGTTATGAACTGTTCCAAGAAGATTCGCAGGATTGATTATCAGATAACATTTTACTTTGAGACATACTAGGAGATATTGGCAGAGTTGACCAAATCGTCAAAGGGGGAGGTTTTATGAAGTGCTTAAAGTAGGAAGGGCAGAGAGGTTTAGTGAGGGAATTCCAGAGCTTCGGGTCTAGGCAGCTGAAGGCACGGCCACCAATTGTCCAGTCATTAAAATAGGAGGTGCTCAAGAGGCCAACATTGGAGGAATGCAGAGATCTTTTAGAGTTGTTGGATCACTAGTTACAGAGTCCGACTCCATACTAGGAGAGGCACACTGTACACAGAAACATTTGTTAGTGTCTGACTCTATACTGGGAGAGACACACACTTTATACAGGAACACTTGTTACAACTTCCATCTTAACACTGGGATAGGCACACTGTACACAAGGACATTTGTTAGCTAGTCTGACTCCACACTGGGAGAGGCACATACTATTCACCAGGACACTTGTTACAAAGTCTGACTCCACACCGGGATATACACACTGTACGCAGGGAGATTTGTTACAGAGTCTGACTCCATGCTTGGAGGCACATACTGTTCACAGGAACACTTGTTACAGAGTCTTACTCATCACTGGGAGAGACACACACTGTACAGAGGAACACTTCTTAGAAAGCCTGATTCCACACCGGGATATGCACACTGTACACAGGGACTTCTGTTGCAGCGTCGCACTGCACACTGGGAGAAAGGCACACTGTATGCAGGGCGACTAGTTACAGACTCCACTTACAACTGGGAGGGACACCCAGGAATGCCGATTGCAATTGTCAATGTCTCACTCATCTCAGACTGAGCCCCATCCTAGGCCCTTCCTGTCTGTGCATTTCGTGGGTGCCCCATTGGCGCATATTCAGCCCCGGTTATCCTGCAGAAGCAGGTGCTGTGGGGCGGGGTGGCTGAGTCACGGGACCCTGTTGCTGGACCTCCGACGTCACAATGGGCTCAACTCGAGCGGAAAACCCTTAAAGGGCCATCAGGATTTAAACCTGTTGAGGTCGGTTAAAGGGGAGGGGCAGAAAAATCAGTCAACATTTTCCATATGAGAGCCGTGATGTTTATGAACTGAAATGTTCACAGTTTCACGCTTAGTCTGGGTCTGGATTCCTGCAGCGACCTCCGATGTCTCTATGAGTTTCAACTGAACGTATTCCCGCACAGGAAATAAACAGACTGAAGAACGGGCTTAATTTTTCAAAAATAATTACAAACAAATATTCCCCATAAGAGTGACTGATTCCCATTTATATTGTATTTATTACATTAACCGTTAATACAAACACTCACCAGGTCCGCTCCAGACTCCTGCAGGTCAGTATGAGCCGGCAGCGAGCGGGGACAGATTGGTCGGTGAAGGAGTTTGATTCCAGGTTCAGATGCGTCAGTGACGGGATTGAACCCCGAACATCAGTGAGAACCTCGGCACAAGAATCTGTGAGACCGACATCATCCTGCCTGGAGATTAGCAACAAAGATGAAAAGGGAGACAGACAAAGAGAGATAGAAAATAATAACATGATTTAGTGTTTTTCTTAAAACGATTGCTGATATTAATAAATGTCAGTGTTTATTAATAACACTATTACATATGCTAATAAATGTCAGTGTTTATTAATAGTACGATTACTGATAATAATGTATAGTGTTGTTTAATAACACTATTATATGTACTAATAATAATATACAGTGTTTTTAATAATACTATTACTCATACTAATGTACATTTTTTAACGTTACGGATGTTAATAAACACTACATTAGTAATACTATTACTGATACTAAAGTACAGTGTTTAATAATACCTACTGATATTAATAAACTCAGTACATTATTCGTATCAGTATTATTATTTTACACTGCACATTATTAGGATCAGTAATAGTGTTACTAATGAACACAGTACATTATTATTAGTAACACTATTACTGATAATCATTTATTATATTTATTCGTTCCTGGGATGTGGGCATCGCTGGCAAGGCCAGCATTTATTGCCCATCGCTAATTACCCTTGAGAAGGTGGTGATGAGCCGCCTTCTTGAACCGCTGCAGTCCGTATGGTGAAGGTATTCCCACAGTGCTATTAGGGAGGGAATTCCAGGATTATGACCTAGCGACGTTGAAGGAATGGCAATATAATTCCAAGTCAGGATGGTGTGTCACTTGGAGGGGAACGTGCAGGTGCTTGAGTCTCCAGGCGCCTGCTGCCCTTGTCTTTCAAGTGGTAGAGATCGCGGGTTTGGGAAGTGCTGCCAAAGAAGCCTTGGCGAGATGCAGCAAAGTAACTTGTTGATAGTACACACTGCAGCCACGGAGCACCGGTGGTGGAAGGCGTGGATTGTTGAGGTGTTGAATGGAGTGCCAATCAAATGGGCTGCTTTGTCCTGGTTGGTGTCAAGCTTCTGGAGTGTTGTTGGAGCTGCACTCATCCAGGCAAGTGGAGAGTATTCCATCACACCCCTGAAGTCTGCCTTGTAGGTGGTGGAAAGGCATTGGGGAGTCACGAGGCAAGACACTCGCCGCAGAATACTTAGAATACCTACTCTTGTAGCCACATCATTTATGTGGCTGGGTCAGTTAAATTTCTGGTCAATGGTGACCTCCAGGATGTTGATGGTGGGGGATTCAGCGATGGTAATATCGTTCAATGTCAAAGGGTGGTTGTTAGTCGCTCGATTGTTGGAGATGGTCATTGCCTGGCATTTGTGTGACGCGAATGTTACTTGGCACTTATCAGCTCAAGCCTGAATGTTGTCCAGGTCTTACTGCATGGGGCATGGAAAGCTTCATTATCTGAGGAGTTGCAAATGGAACTGAATACTGTGCAAACATCAGCGAACAACACCAATTCTGACCTTATGATGGCATGAAATTCATTCATGAAGCAGCTAAAGATTGTTGGGCCAAGGATGTTCAAGGGCTGTGATAATTTCTCTTCAATAACGACAACCATCTTCCTTTATGCTAGGTATGACACCAGTCACTGGAGAGCTTTTGTCCTGATTCCCATTGACTTCAATTTTAATACTTACTGAATAAAGTTCAGTGTTTATTAATAACACTGTTACTTATACTAGTAATATTGTACAGTGTTAGACATCCAGATATTGTAAACACAATCTCACACAGAGTGGTACTTACCACAATTCTTGTATTTTTCAGTCCGGTTCCCTCAGAGCGTCAGACAGCAGTCTTACTCCTGTATCGCCCAGATTTTTGTGACTGAGTCTAAACACAAATGTACAGAGTCTGAGAAACAAATTGAAGCAAACCCAAATCTGATACAATTCTCTCTCTCTCTCGGATATTACAGAAAGTATTGAAAGCATGTCAGGAAATTAAGAACCAGATTTTCCGGTCACTGACAATGAATCCCACTCTGTCCAACTCCCTGTACATTCAAGGCATGCCAGGAAATGCATCAATTCAATAAAGAGCTTATTTTGTGAAGGCTTGAAATGTCCCTCAGTCTGGGCTCATTCCCTGATGATCAGAAATATCTTCCTGGAGCACAGTGACCAGCCCCATCATGTTTCGGGAAACTTGTCTCATTTCTCCTGCTTCATAAATCTGGATTTTATTGGAATGGGGCGATTTTCCTGAATGAAACGATAAAGCGATTATTCTCTGTAGTTTATATTCTGTGCATTACCTGAATCTGTGTAAAATCTCGGGGTGCGTTATATTGTGAAATGGATCTAACTGCTCCTGTAAAATGCATTCCCACACGATTTTATGTAACAACGAGGTGTCATCCCGTCCTTTTAACAGTTTCATATGTCCCTGTACTCCTAGTTGATAGGGGAGGCGGGCCTCTCACTTTATTCCCCATTAAAATGGCTCTACATTTAGTTCAAGTGGAACTGGCCCGAGAGCTTGGGGGAAATATTCACACAAAGGGGGCAGATTATGGGAAATTCCTGGTCAAGCTGGATTCCGAGCTAGGGGTCTGAATCCAAGACCTCCTGACTCAGAGGCGCGAGTGCTGTCAGCTGGGCGAAGAGAGGGTGCTTGTATTGGAGAGCGTGAAGGCCTGTTCATTGATGGGTTACGGTAACGTTCTGCCACCTGCGGAGAGAGATCAGCTTGCCCATTGGCAGTTCACTGCCCAAAAGCTGGGCTTTGCTTTTTGTTACTGAATGTTTGGTGCTTCTGCTTCCCTCTCCTACGCAGGTCGACAGTCCAGTCCAGCTTGCACCTACACCTCGGGAAAAGGGTGCGATGCTACGACATATGAACTACTGCAGTTAATGTCAGCCTATGGGTCAGGAACCTCCTCAATGGGCGCCTCTTAGGCAGAGCGAAAAACAGAAATATAGCTGATTTATTGCAACTAAATTATCAGGCGATTTCAGTGACCTGTATTTATTGATCCAGTAAAGAATGTGAAATTCCTACTTGTGCACAAGGATCCTTTTAATTTCTTTAGTCCTCAGGGAATTACTAACCGATCCTCTAATAATTTTTTTACTTGAGTTGAATCTGCTGCTCTCTGTTTTAACTGAACTGTTGGTTTCCCTTCATTAAAAAGAAAGAAAGGAACACTTGCTTTTATATCGCGCATTTCATGATAACTGGACGTCTCGAAGCGTTTGCAGTCAATGAAGTACTTTTGGAGTGTAGTCACTGTTGTAATGTATGAAACGCGGCAGCCAACTTGCACAGAGCAAGCTCCCATAAACTCCCACAAACAGCAATGTAATAATGTCCTGATAATCTGCTTTTGTTATGTTGATTGATATATATATATATATATATATATATATATATATTGCAAGGACACCGGCGATAACTCCCCTGATCTTCTTCAAAATATTGCCATGGGATCTTTTACGTCCATCTTAGAGGGCAGACCTCAGTTTAATGTTTTATCTCAAAGACAGCACCTCCGACCATGCAGCACTCACTGAGCCCTCAGCACTGTACTGGTTTGTCAGCCGAGATTTTTACAGAGCAATAACACAATCCTTGGGTCTTCACTCAACGGTTAGAGACAAATAAAACGTTTTGTCAACACCCGACATTTGTACAGTTCAGGTCCCAGCCGCTTGAGTCCTTCATACTGAAGTGTACCCGATCGAGGCGATTTATTGCATTGAAGAATCCAATGACATGAGACAGCACCATAAAGTAAATTGGGCTCAATAGAAATCCATTAAATGTAAGTGCTTCCACATATACGAGTGTGCCCCGAGAGAATGCCATATTCTGAGATTCAAACACGTAGTGCAATGTGTTCAGGAGATCCCTTCAACGAGTTTTAATCCATGTGTTTTTAACCTTTCCTTCAAACTTCTCCATCACCCAGTCAATCATTTGGCCGATTTTTGATGAAGAAATGGACCCAGAAACTCCTCCAGGTGCCGAGCTGCTCCTGGGTAAGTGAGACCAGCAGCAAAAAAGAAAGATATCTTAAATCGCCCAACATTCTTGCTGTGGGCTTCACTGGAGAGTTTCCAGATGTCCGCGGGAACTTGAGTCAGGAATTGTGCGAGTGCAGCTACAAACTCTTGGATGGTGAGGTGAGGGAATGTGTGCACCAAGCTCTGCGTTGAATCATGTTTCTCCAAATGTTCCATCATGAATCCAGACAGGAATTGGGATGGTTGCAGATTGTACTCGATCAAATCTCCATCTCTGAACAATCTTCTTCTCGGAGACTCCTGTGAAGGCCATCTCACCGATCTTCAGTAACACATCACGGGGGCTTTCAATCTCTCGGCCATGGCTTCTCAGAATGTTGTAAATATAGGAGGAATATAGTTGGGTGGCTGTCTTGAGAACTTACTGCTGTTTTCTGTCTCTTTGTGTAAAGAAAGGTCCCAGTGACAGCCCGAGAATCCAGCAGTAGGAAGGGTTGCAGCTCATGGTGTACAGGATGTTTTCTCCTCCACGTCTCTGAATATAGCTGCTGCCACCACCTGATCTTCAAAATGCCTGTTGAAATAATCCTTCTGTTTTTACCAACAAATCCCAGGATTTCTGCCCAGACACTAATCTCAGCCTTTTTCAATAAATGCAATGCAGTGGGACGGTTTGTCGCGAGCACTGAACATCCTGGGAGCAGATTGGTGCTGTATTAAACTGTACACAATGTCAGACACTTCACACCAATCTTCAGCATTTTGCACATGTGCTTAGGTTCTGTATTTCTCCGACTATCAGCAAAATCAATTCTCTCCTTGAATTCATCCGAACCGTCGAATATGAACAGCAATCTCTCTGGGTTCTTCTAGCGCTCTCCCAGAATATTCCCAAAGTAAGGATAGAGATCCAGTATCAGATTCCTCAAGTATATTCTATAGCTAATAGAATTCAAATCCCGGAATTTAATATTGAAAACAAATTGAATGTGTTAGTATATTTTCTCAGTGGCCTAGCCATAGACAACTTTTGGTACCAATGTTATCTTTCCAATTCCTGGTACTCTGCTCACTGCTGATGAACTCGCAGAATTTGAGTTTCTCTGGGAAGTATTGCTCTGGAACAATTGACCAGTTCGAATTTCTTTCCAGACGATGTTTCTCTCTCCACTCTTCATGGTCTTGGCCTCTAGCCAGCAGTTCATGTTCTACAATTGTCCGATCTCGAACAGTAGGAATGACCGTTAGCTTAGCGTATCGATCTACCAGCTACAAAACATCAAACTTCTCCTTTATTAGGATCGTGTTCTCTCTCAGTGTTTCAGCTTGTATCCGGAGTATTTCCTTGTGTTGCTGTTGAATAACTTCAATTGGAGTAGACAGAAAGTGGTTCTCATTGTTAGCTGCATTGTCATAAAACAACTTCACAATACTATATTACTAAAATGTTGCAAGATTTAATTCACAGCTTCAAATTAAAACTCGGCGAATGAAGGTGAACAACGGCCAAGAAAGTTTCAAGTCCTCATTTGCTTCAAATATTTAAGTCACAAACTCCATTCCCTATCCACTAATTCCGTCTCTCTCCCCGGCAATTGTCAAAGCCTCACCAAGTCTGTTCGCAACATTGGTGTCATATTTCATCACGAATTGAGCTTCAAACTCCATATCCTCTACATAACAAAGACTGCCGAATTCAATCTCTGTAATATCGACCGTCTGCGCTCCTGCCTCAGCTCATTTGCTGCTGAAATCATCCATGTCTTTTATTACCTACAGACTCGACTATTCGAATGCTCTGCTGGCCGCCCTCCCACCTTGACCCTCTTTAAATTTGAGCTCATTCAAAACTCTGCTGCCCTTAGCCTAACTCACAGCAAGTCCCGTTCACCCATCACCCCTGTGCTCGTTGACAAACGAGCGCTTAACAGGAGTGTTATGAGACAAAAATAACTAAATTTGACACCGAGCCACGTAAGAAAAAATTACGGTAGATGAACAAAAGCTTGGTCGAAGAGGTAGGGATTAAGGAGGTTTTAAGACAGGAGTTACATTGCTGTTGTTTCAGGACTCGTACAGTTTGTCTGGGATATTACCTGCGCTTCTATTGTCACGTGATCACAGCGAAGATTTCTGCTATTCTAAAGGTACAGAGGGAAATTTGAAAGAGGATTTAAGGTATTAGGGGCAGGATTTTCGGCTTGCTGCCGTCTCGATTTTCACTCTGCAGTGGCAGTAATGGCGGAGGGATGCATTTCTGCGCAGCTGGTGAGTTTCCAGTGTCCCGCCGGGATATTCGGTGCAGGCTTTGCGGCGGAGCAGAGCTATGCCGCCTGGGAGAGGTGAGCCGGTGTGCAACGCCCCCAGTTACGACACCGGCTCGATCTTTGGTTGTCACCCAACTGCAGCGCCCCCTAGTGTGAAGAAAGCTGCTTCCAGAGATCTCATAATCCAGTGAACTCTGTGGTGAGATGTTTGCCTTAATCGACATTCAATTGATTTCAGTGCTCTGCAGTGGGAATGACGTTGTGCGCTTCACTTGTGAAATCAACGAGCTCTCTAAGCAGCCAATCACGTTGCAGAATATTCATAGCCAGGAAACCACTAATGAGAAGCTGCTTTCTTCCGGATTTTCGTAAAATTTTACAGAAAGCATTACACATTTACATGGGCATAGTGTCAGCTATAGCTCAGTCGGTAGAAGTCTCGCTTCTGAACCAGAAGGTTCAAGTCACACATCAGGGACTTGAGCATGTTAATCTAGGCTCACGCTCAAATGCAGTGCTGAGGGAGTGCTGCACTGTCGGAGGTGCCGTCGTTCAGAAAATCCATTCAACAGAGGCACTGTATGCTCTCTCAGGTTGATGTAAAATATCCCTTGGCAATATATCGAAGAAGAGCAGGAAAGTTATCCCCGGTGTCCTGGCCAATATTTATCCCTTTATCAACATAATGAAAACAGATTATCTGGTCATTATTACATCGCAGTTTGTGGGAGTTTGCTGTGCACAAATTGGCTGCTGCGTTTCCTACATTACAACAGTGAATACATTCCAAATTTAATTCCTTCGCTGTAAAGTGCTTTGAGACGATCGTGGTCATGATAGGGGCAATATAAATGCAAATCTTCTTTCTTTCAACAAAAAGCTGAAACATCATAAGCAAACTTATTAAAACAATAGGGGTAAAGTCCCAGCCTTGCCGGGTCCATACAGAATTCGTATGGACCCGGCTAGGCCTCGCAAAGTCGGCTTTTCCGATCTGTCAAGATTTCGCGTGGCAGATCCTCTGCATCCCCACAGGAAGGATGTTATCCCCACAGGAAGGATGTTCGCATGGGTGGAATTGGGCTATCCACCAGCCCACCGAACGTCCTTGAAACTTTTACACATGGTAAAAGCAGGTGCACAGCCTACTTTACCAGCGTAAGAGTTTAAAAACATATCAAAATTAAGTTTATTACACATTGCTACAGAAAAATCCTTGTCTATTAAGGTCAGTTTATTTTAAACGCTATTACATTAAAAAATTACGTTAAAAAAATCCCCCAAATATTTTTTTTTCGAATACATCTAACTAATTTTAATTTCAATTAATTTTAAATATGTGAGGGTTTTTTTTATTTGTAATGTGTTCATGTATTTTAGGTTTTAAGCTCATTGATAGTAATGGAAACATGGAGAAACAGACTTCCCATCAATATCAATGAGAATTCAGCAATGATTGGTAGTCCAGGCCCACGTGACTTCCAGCTTTTTTGTGCGCGTGAGGAAGTCCCCTTCCCGTAGGAGAATCCAATCTATGTCTTCGAACGGAAACTAAGGCGCCTCTGGAGTCACTAGGTACATTCGTAGAAAAAGTTCAGATCTGTGGCATTCATCCGAAGGAAGCCTCCTATCGGATTTTTGGCCCATAAAGATATTAAAATGTAAAGCTTTTGTCATAATGTCGAAATTGATACGCCACAAATATAAAAATTAGTTCTTCAGGGCCAGAACGGATATTAAGCAGTCGACACGCTATTAAAACACCAGATACACATATTCCTACAAGTCTTCATATTTAATGGGGTGTTTAACAGTGATATTACAGTGGAAAGCTCTAGTGTTCATCCGTTTCACTGATTTCACTGATTTCCAGCTATGAGGATTTCCACAGCGCAGCCAATGTTGAAGCAGCGAATGAGTGTCCACAATTTCACCGATTCCGTATTTTGACGCACATGCGCTACATCCTGTGGTTGCTGTAGTTTCAAAGGTGCAATAACGGCAAATGTTGTTAGTTTGCCAAAGCTTACTCAACACAAATTCTGGCCCATAAGAATTAAATGACTATTAAACATAGAAACATAGAAACATAGAAAGTAGGTGCAGGATTAGGCCATTCGGCCCTTTGAGTCTGCAGCACCATTCAATATAATCACGGCTGATCATGCAACTTCAGTACCCCATTCCTGCTTTCTCTCCATACCCCTTGATCCCTTTAGACGTAAGGGCCACATCTAACTCCCTTTTGAATATATCTAACGAACTGGCCTGAACAACTTTCTGTGGTAGAGAATTCCACACGTTCAAAATTCTCTGGGTGAAGAATATTCTCTTGATCTCGGTGCTTCGACTGTGACCCTTGGTTCTGGTCTTCCCCAACATCGGGAACATTCTTCCTGCATCTAACATGTCCAATCCTATCAGAATTGTATATGTTTCTAAGAGATCCCCTCTTATTCTTCTAATTTCCAGTGAATATAAGCCTAGTCGATCCAGCCTTTCTTCATATGTCAGTCCTGCAATCCCTGGAATCAGTCTGGTGAACCTTCGCTGCACTCCGTCAATAGCAAGAATGTCCTTCCTCAGATTAGGAGACCAAAACTGCACGCAATACTTAAGGCGTGGTCTCACCAAGGCCCTGTACAACTGCAGTAAGATTTCCCTGCTCCTATAATCAAATCGCCTCGCTAAGAAGGCCAGCATGCCATTTGCTTTCTTTACTGCCTGCTGTACCTGCATGCCTACCTGCAATGGCTGAAGTACCATGACACCCAGGTCCCGTTGCACTTCCCCTTTTAGTAATCTGTCGCCATTCAGATAATAATCTGCCGTCTTGTTTTTACCACCAAAGAGGTTAACCTCATATTTAACCACATTATACCGCATCTGCCATGCATGTACCCATTCACCTAACATGTCCTAATCACCCTGCTGCTTCCTAGCATCCGCCTCGCAGCTCGCACTGCCACCCTGCTTAGTTTCATCTGCAAACCTGGAGATATTACATTCAATTCCTTCGTCTAAATCATTAATGTATATTGTAAATAGCTTGGGTGCCAGCACTGAACACTACGGCACCCCATTAGTCACTGCCTGCCATTCTAAAAAGGATTCGTTTCTTCCCACTCTTTGCTTCCTGTCTGGCAACCAGTTCTCTATCCATGTCAATACATTACCCTCAATTCCCTGGGCCTCAATTTTGCTCACCAATCTCTTGTGTGGGAAGTTGTTTACAAGCCTTTTGAAAGGCCAAATGCACCACATCCACTGGTTCTCCCTTATCCACTCTACTAGTTACATCCTCATAAGACTCCAGAAGATTTGTCAAGCATAATTTCCCTTTCATAAATCCACGCTGATTTGGACCGATCCTGTCACTGCTTTCCAAATGCGCTGCTATTTCATCTTTAATAGTTGATTCCAGCATTTTCCCCACCACCGATGTCAGGCTAACTGGTCTACAATTCCCTGTTTTCTCTCTCCCTCCTTTTTTAAAAAGTGTGGTTACGTTAGCTACCTTCCAATCGATAGGAACTGAAACAGAGTCCATGGAATGTTGGATAATGACCACCAATGCATCTACTATTTCCAGCACCACTTCCTTAAGTACTCTGGGATGCAGACTATCAGGCCCTGGGGATTATCAACCTTCAGTCCCTTCAATTTCCCTAACAACATTTCCTGACTATTAAGGATTTCCCTCAGTTCACCCTCCACGCTAGACCCTCGGTCTCATAGTATTTTCGAGTGGTTATTCGTGTCTTCCTTAGTGAAGACAGAACCAAAGAACTTGTTCAATTGGTCTGCTAGTTCCTTGTTCCCCATTATGAATTCACCTGATTCTGACTGGATGCGACCTACATTAGTCTTCACTAATCTTTTTCTCTTCCCATATCTATAATAAGATAGTGTATACACTTTTAAACCTTGCTTATCATATTTCACATTTTATCTTAATCCTGAGTGCACGTGTCAATTTTTATTTCATTCTCTATAGAATTTATAAAAAGGTCAATTATAATCTATGCAGTTTACTTCGTGGTTTGCTGACTGTGCGAATATGAGAATAAGAATCTAAATTAGGCAGTGGAGCAAAGAGATCTGGGTGTACAGATACACAGATCATTAAAAGTAGACGCACAGGTTAATGATTCCATGAAAATGCACTAGTGTTCATTTCTGGAGAGATATATTGACAAGCAGATAAGTTATTTTAAACCTGTATCAAACCGTGGTTAGACCACACGTGGAGCACTGTGCAGAGTTCTGATCGACGTTTTATAACGGTTATTTAGGCACAGGCAAAATTGCAAAAAAGATTCATGAGATGAGAAGGATGATACCAGAACTGGGAGGATCTATTCATAAGGAAAGGCTGAACAGGCTCTGGCTTATTTCTGCAGTTCATAGAAGGCTGAGAAGTGACCTGGTAGAGTTCTTTAAGATTATGAAAGGGTAGATGTAGGGAGGTTGTTTCCACTTGTGGGGAAGGACTAAAACTCGGGGCCATAAATATAATATATTCACTTATGAATCCAAAGGGGAATTCAGGAAAAATGTCTTTACCCACAGACTGGCGAGTGTGTCGAACTCGCTACACAGGGAGTGGTTGAGATGAATAGCATAGATACATTGAAGGCGAATCTAGATAATAACCAAGAAAGGATTAGAAGGATATGCCATTAGGGTTCGATGAAGAGGGGTAGGAGGAGATTCGTTTGGAGCATGATTCCCGCATAGACAAGTTGGGCTAAACTGCACAGAAGACACATTTCCTTCTGTGCTGTAGACCCTGTGTAACTCTACGTGATTATGTCATGGTACATCAGTCATTGAAGGTTGGCATGCAGGTACAGCAGGCGGTTAAGAAAGCAAATGGCATGTTGGCCTTCATAGCGAGGGGATTTGAGTACAGGGGCAGTGCAGTGTTACTACAGTTGTACAATGCCTTGGTGAGGCCACACCTCGAGTATTGTGTACAGTTTTGGCCTCCTAAATTGAGGAAGGACATTCTTGCTATTGAGGGAGTGCAGCGAAGGTTCACCAGATCGATTCCCTGATGGCGGGACTGACATATCAAGAAAGACTGGATCAACTGGCCTTGTATTCACTGGAGTTCAGAAGAATGAGAGGGGATCTCATGGAAACATTTAAAATGTTGATGGGTTTAGATAGGTTAGATGCAGGAAGAATGTTCCCAATGTAGGGGAAGTCCAGAAGCAGGGGTCATAGTCTAAGGATAAGGGGTAAGCCATTTAGGACCGAGATGAGGAGAAACGTATTCACCCAGAGAGTGGTGAATCTGTGGAATTCTCTACCACAGAAAGTTGGTGAGGGCAATTCACTAAATATATTCAAAAAGGAGTTAGATTTGTCCTTACTACTAGGGGAATCAAGGTGTATGACGACAAAGCAGGAATGGGGTACTAAAGTTGCATATTCAGCCATGAACTCACTGAATGGCGGTGCAGACTCGAAGGGCCGATTGGCCTACTCCTGCACCTATTTTCTTTGTTTATATGTTTCTATGTATGTAGTGTTCACGGTTCCGTTCCATCATGGGAAATGCATTACATTTTCCAATAGATGTCTGCATTACACTTGAAAACATGTTCTATTTCAGGAAACATCAACGTGAAAGCGAATTGTTTGTTCAGATGACTGTAACTAATATGCAAGGTGAAACAATCTAATTGTATCTCTGGGGTTTAACACAAATCATAAATAAGGGACCATTTACATTGGAAAGATCTCAAGCAGATCGGCTCTTACAAAAAATGCATTCACCAGCAAATGGTCAGATATTTGCGATTTACTATCCTGTCCTTGCAGCTATCGGGGTTCCAGGTGAGATATGAAGGTAATTCTACAGCTCAGCATTTAACTGTCTGGACTGGGATTTTCTGAATGTGTTCTCAATGTTTTTCTGTGACCCAACCTTCTATTTTTATTAGGAAGGGTATTTTATTGAAATTCTTAAATGATCCGCATCTGCAAGTAATTTTCAACCAGCCAGACCCGCACCACCTGGAGGTTATACATTTATGTTCATACAGTGAGTTAGCATTTTCAAAATTGGACTGGTGTGAGCACCCGCACAGAATGAAATAGACCTGCCTGAACACCGAGCTGACAATCGGAATGTAACTGTGTCTGGATACTGACACAGTGACAGACCTACCCGAACACCGGGCTGACAATCAGCCTGTAACCTTCTCTAAATACTGACACACAGTGGGGAAGTCCAGAACCAGGGGTCATAGTCTGAGGATAAGGGGTAAGCCATTTAGGACCGAGATGAGGAGAAACTTCTTCACCCAGAGAGTGGTGAACCTGTGGAATTCTCTACCACAGAAAGTAGTTGAAGCCAATTCACTAAATATATTCAAAAGGGAGTTAGATGAAGTCCTTACTACTCGGGGGATCAAGGGTTATGGCGAGAAAGCAGGAAGGGGGTACTGAAGTTTCATGTTCAGCCATGAATTCATTGAATGGCGGTGCAGGCTAGAAGGGCTGAATGGCCTGCTCCTGTACCAATTTTCTATGTTTCTATGTTTCTATGAGACAACCCGAACACCGAGCGACAATCAGACTGTAACCGTGTCTGAATACTGACACAGTGGCAGACCTACCCGAACACAGAGCTGACAATCAGACTGTAACTGTGTCTGAATACTGACACAGTGACAGACCTACCCGAACACCGAGCTGACAATCAGGCTGTAACCATGTGTGAATACTGATAAAAGATAGAAAGAAGAAAAGTAAAAGTGGAGGGCAAAAGGGGCCACATTACAGCAACATTCTAAACGGGCAAAGGGTGTTAAAAAGTCAAGCCTGAAGGCTCTGTGCCTCAATGCGAGGAGTATTCGGAATAAGGTGGACGAATGAACTGCGCAGATAGCATTTAATGGATATGATGTAATTGGCATCACAGAGACATGTCTCCAGGGTGACCAAGGCTGGGAACTCAACATCCAGGGATATTCAACATTTAGGAGGAATAGACAGAAAGGAAAAGGAGGTGGGATGGCGTTGCTGGTTAAAGAGGAAATTAATGCAATAGTAAGGAAGGACATTGGCTTGGATGATGCGGAATCTGTATGGATGGAGCTACGGAATGCCAAAGGGCAGGAAACGCTAGTGGCAGTTGTGTACAGACCAACGAACACTACTAATGAGGATGGGGACAGCATCAAACAAGAAATTAGGATGCGTGCAATAAAGGTACAGCAGTTATCATGGGCGACTTTAATCTACATATTGACTGGGCTAACCAAACTGGTAGCAATACGGTGGAGGAGGATTTCCTGCAGTGTATTAGGAATGGTTGTCCAGAGCAATATGTCGAGGAACCAACTAGAGGGCTGGCTATCCTAGATTGGGTGATGTGTAATGAGAAAGGACTGATTAACAAACTTGTTGTGCTACGCCCCTTGGGGAAGAGTGACCATAATATGATGGAATTCTTTATGAAGATGGAGAGTGACACAGTTAATTCAGAGACTAGGGTCCTGAACTTGGGGAAAGGTAACTTTGATAGTATGAGACATGAATTTGCTAAAATAGACTGGCGAGTGATACATAAAAGGTTGACGGATAGGCAATGGCAAACATTTAAAGATCACATGGATGAACTTCAACAATTGTACATCCCTGTCTGGAGTAAAAATAAAATGGGGAAGGTGGCTCAACCTTAGCTAACAAGCGAAATTCAGAATAGTGTTAAGTCCAAGGAAGAGGCATATAAATTGGCCAGAAAAAGCAGCAAACCTGAGGACTGGGAGAATTTTCTAACACAGCAGAGGAGGACAAAGGGTTTACTTAGGAGGGGGAAAATAGAGTATGAGTGGAACCTTGCTGGGAACATAAAAATTGACTGCAAAAGCTTGTATAAATATGTGAAGAGGAAAAGATTAGTGAAAACAAACGTCGGTCCCTTTTATTCAGATTCACGTGAATTTACAATGGGGAACAAAGAAATGGCAGACCAGTTAAACAAATACATTGGTTCTGTTCTCACGAAGGAAGACACAAGTAACCTTCCAGAAATATTAGGGGACCGAGGGCCTGGTGAGAAGGAGGAACTGAAGGATATCCTTATAAAGTGGGAAATTGTGTTTGGGAAATTGATGGGATTGAAGGCCGATAAATCCCCGGGGCCTGATAGTCTGCATCCCAGAATACTTAAGGAAGTGGCCATAGAAATAGTGGATGCATTGGCGATCATTTTCCAACATTCTATCGAAGCTAGATCAGTTCCTATGGACTGGAGGGCAGCAAATGTAACACCACTTTTTAAAAAATGAGGGAGAGAGAAAACGGGTAATTATAGACCAGTCAGCCTGAGATCAGTAGTGTGCAAAATGTTGGAATCAATAATTAAAGATGAAATAGCAGCGCATTTGAAAAGCAGTGACAGGATCGGTCCAAGTCAGCATGCATTTATGAAAGGGAAAACATGCTTGACAAATCTTCTGGAATTTATGATGATGTAACTAGTAAAGTTGACAAGGGAGAACCAGTGGATGTGGTGTATTTGGACTTTCAAAAGGCTTTTGACCAGGTCCCACCCAAGAAATTGGTGTGCAGCATCAAAGAATATGGTATTGGGTGTCAGGTACTGACGTGGATAGAGAACTGGTTGGCAGACAGGAAGCAGAGAGTCGGGATAAACGGGTCCTTTTCAGAGTTGCAGGCAGTGATTTGTGGGATGCCGCAGGGCTCAGTACTCGGACCCCAGCTCTTTAGAATATACATTTGTGATTTAGATGAAGTAATTGAGTGTAATATCTCCAAGTTTTCAGATGACACTAAACTGCGTAACGGTGTGAGCTGTGAGGAGGACGCTAAAAGGCTTCAGGGTGATTGGACTGGTTAGGTGAATGAGCAAATGCATGGCAGATGCAGTATAATGTGGATGAATGTGAGGTTATCCAATCTGTGGTCAAATCACGAAGGCAGAATATTATCTGAATGGTGGAAGATTAGGAAAGGGGGAGGTGCAATGAGACCTTGGTGTCATGGTTCACCAGTCGTTGAAAGTTGGCATGCAGGTGCAGCAGGCAGTGAAGAAGGCAAATGGTACGTTGGCCTTCATAGCGAGGGGATTTGTATTGGAGCACGGAGGTCTTACTACAGTTGTACGGGGCCTTGGTGAGGCCTCATCAGGAATATTGTGTTCAGTTTTCGTCTCCTAATCTGAGGAAGGACGTTCTTGCTATTGAGGGAGTACAGCGAAGGTTCACCAGACTGATTCCCGGCATGGCGGGACTGACATATGAGGAGAGACTGGATCAACTGGGCCTTTATACATTGCAGTTTAGAAGGATGAGAAGGGATCTCATCTAAACTTACAAGATTTTGACGGGACTGGTCAGGTCAGCTCCAGCATTTCTTTCTTCACTGAAAGAGCTTTAAAAGATTACAGGAGGTCCACAATAAAACGATTCTGTGCTTTACAATTATATTTAAATTCATCTGTTTGTATCCATTGCTTTGAATTCGGCGTCAGTTTAATGCTCATCTGTCATTGCTCTGGGGATCTCCTTCACAATCGGGCTGACTTTCTTCCATCTACTGCTGCTGTCTCGGTGTAATCGGTTCAAACTGGTTGTAAATGAAGATTCTTTTATAGCATTTTGAGTGTAAATGTTGCATTGTTATAAATTAGCAATGTTGCTGGGCCTTATTTCCAGTTATCTAATTTGGTACAGAACGATTCATAATGGCTTTAGTTTCTGAAGTGCGAATCTACGGATAACTTGGCTATCCCTTGTGTTAAAGTTGATTTAATTCAATTACTGAGGCAACTCGAATGATGCATTCAGATATGTATATCTGTGTACTGGTCTGATACTTGTTTGGTACAAATGACGCGCACGTTTCCTGGACAGTAACTATTGAGTGTTAGTGATCTTATTACACAACATGACCTGAAAAATAGATTTATTTCTAGACGTGACAGTGTTCATTAAAGTAAGTTTCCATTAGAGCTTTCATTGCATACTTACAAACGTTTAATAATTAAGAAGCTACTCGCTAAATGTAATAAATACTTCAAGGAATTACGCACAAGATTAGGTAATGGTAACTTCATGTTGATAACTACCTGCAGCAAACTATCAGTGACTGAGTGTAAGTAGTGCATTTACTGATAGTGTGTTAGTTCAGCGTTATTGACAACCGTTAACTATGAATGAGAAATTCGCAGTTTCTATTAATTACGCTGTCGAACCATCAGAAGATTATGGGTTGAAGTCCACTCCAGAAGGTTCACCACAAAATCAAGGCTGACACTCCAGTTCAGTGCTGGGAGAGCGTGGCACTGTCAGAGGTGCTGTGTTTCAGATGAGACGTAAAACCGAGCCCCCATCTGCTCTCTCAGGTAGATGTTAAAGTTTCCATGGCAAGAAGAGCAGAAGAGTTATCGCCGGATTCCTGGCCAATATTTAACCCTCAATCAACACATCTAAAACAGATAATCTGTTCATCATCACATTGCTGTTTGTGGAAGCTTGTAATATGGTAATTGGCTGTCCCGTTTCTTACATTACGAAAGTGAATACACTTCGAAAAGTACTTAATTGGCTGTAAAACGTTTTGAGACATCGTGAGGTCGTGAAAGATGCAATATAATTGCAAGTCTTTCTTTCTTTTTGTCGCCATCGTTCAGTGAAATCTTGTCCTGCTCTTGGAATGAGCTACTCTGGGATTCTCTTTTTTAAATGCTATTCAACTCCACTTGTTACTTCTATTCTTTGCTAATGTTCCAGACCGTTGCCCTCTCCAGTCAACCCTCCATTGCTATCCATGGCACCGGTCCAAAGACCGGGATGAGGGACTTCAATTACTTGCAGAGACTAGAGAAACTCGGCTTGTGGCCCTTGGAGCAGAGAAGGTTAAGGGTAGATATAATCGATGTGTTCAAAACCATGTAGGGCTTTGACAAACTAAATCATGAGAAACGGTTTAAAGTGGCAGAAGGTTCGGGACCCAGAGGCCACAGATTTAAGGTGATTGGCAAATAAAACAGAGGTGAGATGAGGAATCATTTTTTATGCAGCGTGTTGTTGTGATCTGGAATGCAATGCTTGAAACGGTGATGGAGGCAGATTCAATAGTAACTTTCTAAAGGGAATTCGATAAGTACTCTAAGGTGGAAATAGCACGGTTCCGAGAGGAGAACAGGGGATAGCTCTGTCAAAGAGCCTGCACAGGCACGATGCGCCGAATGGTTTACTTCTGTGCTGTATCATTCTCTGCTTGGCCCTCGGCCTCCAACTTCAGATTGGAGCAATCCCTTGGTCATTTTACTGGAGCCGGTCAACCAGTGGCTCATTTGCTCCTCCATGATGTTTCCGTGTAACTCCTAATCCCATCTTCAAACCGGGAGCCAAAATCCAAATTTAACCCGACCGTTCATCATCCCTGGTGGCACGGTCCACATTCACCACCTCTGAAATGATTCACAATATTTAACGTGTCTTTTACAATCTGCTTCTTGTTGCATGTCCGATTCTGAATGGGTGGCTCCCATTAAACAATCCGTCACCACCTATCCCGCAGGCTATAAGCTCATCCCCGACTGTCACTTAGTGGCTCCCATTAAACGCTCCCTCAACACGTTTCACGCAGGTTCTAGACAGACCCCGGCTCTCACTGAGTGGCTCCCATTAAACGCTCCCTCACCAACTATGCCGCAGGTTATAGGCTCACCCCCGGCTGTCATTGAATGACTCACATTAAAGGCTCCCTCACCACCTATCCAATGAGTTATAGACTCATCCCCAGCTCTCACTGAGTGTCTCACACTAAACGCTCTCTCACTACCTATCCCACAAGTTATGGACTAACACCCGGCGCTCACTGACTGGCTCACACTAAACGCTCCCTCACTACCTATCCCACAAGTTATGGACTCACCCCCGGCTCTCATTGAGTGGCTCCCATTAAACACTCCCTCACCACCTATCCCACAGGTTATGGACTCACCCACGGCTCTCACGGAGTGGCTCACACTATACTCTCCCTCACCTTCTATCCCACAGGTTATGGACTCACCCCCAGCTCTCATTAAGTGGCTCTCATTAAACGCTCCCTCACCACCTATCCCGCAGTTTATTGGCTCACCCCCAGCTCTCAAGGAGTAGCTTACACTATACGCTCCCTCACCACCTATCCCGCAGTTTATAGGCTCATCCCCGGCTCTCAAGGAGTGCTTACACTATACGCTCCCTGACCACCTATGCCACAAGTTATAGATTCACCCCCGGTTCTCACTGAGTGGTTCCCATTAAACACTCCCTCACCACCTATCCCGTAGGTCATAGACTCATCCCCGGCTGTCACTGAGTAGCTCCCATTAAACGCTCCCTCACCACCTAACCCACAGGTTATGGACACACCCCCGGCTGTCACTGAGTGGCTCATGTTAAACGCTCCCTGAATACGTATCACGCATATTATAGACTGACCACGGCTCTCACTGAGTGGTTCCCATTAAACGCACCCTCACCAAGTATTCATCAGGTTATAAACTCACCCCCGGCGGTCACTGAATGGCTCCCATTAAACGTGCCCTCACCACCTATTCAATGGGTTATAGACTCACCCCCAGCTCTCACTGACTGGCTGAGACTAAACGCTCCCTCACCACCTATCCCGCAGTTTATAGACTCACCTCAGCTCTCATGGAGTGGCTCACACTATATGCTCCCTCACCACCTATCCCACAGTTTATAGGCTCACCCCCGGCTCTCACTGAGTGGTTCCCATTAAACGCTCCCTCACCACCTGTCCAATGGGTTATAGACTCACCACCAGCTCTCACTGAGTGGCTCACAATAAATGCTCCCTCACCACTTGTCCCGCATTTTATAGACTCACCCCTGGCACTCATTGAGTGACTCCCATTAAACGCTCCCTCACCACCTATCCCGTAGTTTATAGACTCACCTCGGCTCTCATGGAGTGGCTCACACTATACGCTCCCTCACCAGCTATCCCACAGTTTATAGGCTCACCTCCGGCTCTCACTGAGTGCTTCACATTAAATGCACCCTCACCACCAATCCCACAGATTATGTACTCGCACCCGGCGCTCACTGACTGGCTCCCATTAAACGCTCCCTCACCACCTATCCCACAGGTTATGGACTCACCCCCGGCTCTCACTGAGTGGCTCCCATTAAACACTCTCTCGCCACTTATCGCGCAATTCATATACTCACCCCCAGCTCTCAAGAAGTGGCTCACACTATACGCTCCCTCACCTTCTATCTCACAGGTTATGGACTCACCTCTGGCTCTCACTGAGTGGCTCCCATACAACGCTCCCTCACCACTTATCCTGCAGTTTATAGGCTCAACCCAGCTGTCACTGACAGGTTCTCTGCAGTGCCGCCATTACAGTGATACTGGATACCATGACACTGTCTAATGGTCAAGGAACAACTGGACCGAGTGCTGGGAGTTGTGCCCTGGCCAACATTTGTCCCTCAATCAATATCACAAAGGTGCAGTTTGCTGGTCAATGATCTCATTGCCTTTTTTCACCGCCCATTAGCAGAATGGCTGCTCCATTAACCAGATAGCAACAATCGTAATTTGGAGTCATTCCATATGGGAATTTTACGATTCTCCTGAGGTGTAAATAGCAGTCGATCGCACTCTTTCTACCATCAATTTTCAAGGTGACATTATGTTTAGCTTGTCCTATTTAATGTTGGGATAAATTATTCATTAACTATTAGTGTATGTCTGTTCTTTACTATGGTCAGTTTCGCTCTCCTTCTCTTTTTGTGCCGAGTTCAGGCGATTATAGCCTCAAGTCTATCGAGCAAAACGCTTTCCCTGCGATTCCATATTGTTCCGTATTTAGTAAAGCTCTGCTGATCTGGCAAATTGATTGGTTTCCATCAACTGATCAGGTAATGAACTCAGAAACCATGTCCAGTCAAACTAAGACTTTGAATGGCTATGGAGGCTGGGTTACTGAAGATAATTAAGGCGGAGATAAACAGATTTTTGAGCGATAAGTGAAAGAAGGTTTCGGGGGGGTGGGCAACGAAGTGGAGCTGATCCATGATCAAATCAGCCATGATCTTATTAAATGGCGGAGCAGGCCCGGGGGAGGGGGGTGCGGTGGGAGGCAAATTGCCTACTCCTGCTCCTATTTCATATGTGCTTATGTTCTTATGATGGTAGTCTGAAGTGTAATTTCCATTTTGCTCCTTTTTGCAGCGAACATCGCAGCGATTGTGATCCTGTCCCGAGGAAGGTGCGGTCTCTCCAGGTGTATCACTCGGTACCTGGTGTTCATGGCGGTGACCGATCTCCTGGTCATTATCACCGCTGTGATATTGAATAGAATTGGTGGTATCTATTTCCGGATTAGCATTCTGTCCACCACACCAGCGTGCAGCATCAGCACTGTGCTCATTTATTCATCAAGAGACAGTTCTGTCTGGTTAACGGTTGCGTTCACCTTTGATCGATTTGTGGCCATTTGTTGCCAGAAGCTGAAAACAAAATACTGCACCGAGACAACGGCGGCTGTGGTGATAGGAGCGGTCTGTGCCCTGAGTTGTTTAAAAAACATCCCTTTCTACTTCACGTATGAGCCATTATTTACTATTAATAAGGTGGCCTGGTACTGCAACATAAAACTTACTTTTTATGTTTCACCCGCTTGGACAGCGTTTGACTGGCTGGACCGTATTCTAACCCCGTGTGCACCGTTCCTCCTGATGTTACTGCTCAATGCTGTGACCGTCAGATACATTCTAGGGGCTAGTAGGGCCCGCAGGAGACTCCGGGCCCAAAACAATGGAGAGAGTCAGAGTGATCCAGAGATGGAGAGCCGGCGAAAGTCCATAATTTTACTCTTCACCATCTCGGGAAGTTTCATCCTGTTGTGGTTGACGTATGTTATCAATTTTCTCTATGTCCGAATTGAAAACAATAATTATTTCACAGGTTTTAATTTCAATGACCCCAAATTTATTCTGCAGGAAAGTGGAAACATGCTTCAGCTCTTAAGCTGCTGCACTAACACGTTTATTTATACAGTGACTCAGAGTAACTTCAGACAGCAGTTAAAGAACGCGCTGAAATATCCATTGAATCTAGTTGTTAAATTACTTCTATAACGAAACTAGCTATTCCAGCACTCAACCTCCATTAAGCTCTGCACTGTAGTCTTTCGTTCCAATTCTCCAAACCCGCTGGTCATTCCTATTCTCCACAGTGGAAACATACACTTTATCACCCAATTTAATGTTGTAAACTGATTTATTTTATTTCCAAGTGACCCGTCATGTCCTATGGATGCTGACACTTACCTTAGTGCAGTAAGTCAGTTGTATCTTTAGGAATAGATTGGTTTTTGAGGTGGATGCACTCAGCCGTGGTAGCCCTCTTGCACCTCAGTTAGAAGAATGTGGGTTCAAGTCCCATTACAGGCTGACCCGCCAGTGCAGTACTGATGGAATGCTTCTTTGTCAGATGGTGCTGTCTTTCAAGTGAGATTTTAAACCGAGGTTCCGTCTTCCCTCTCAGGTGGATGCCAAGGATCTGAGTGTATTATTTTCAAGAAGTGAGTAAATGTTCTGCCGATGCCCTGACCAATGCTTATCGCTCAACAAATATCACCAAAACTGATTATCTGCGCCTGTATTTATTTCTCGGTAGGTGGAACTTTGCTGAGTGCAAATCCGCTGCCACGTTTCCCTGCATTACAACAGTGACTACACTTCAATATAAAGCACCTTGGAACCTCCCTGGGTGTGAAGCTCCATGGAACCTTCTTGGGAGTACATCGCCTTGGATCCTCCCTGGGAGTAAAATACTTTGGAACCTTCCTGGGTGTAAAAAACTTTGGATCCTCCCTGGGTCTGAAATACTTTGGAACCTCCCTGCGAGAAAAACACTTTGGAACCTCCCTGGGTGTAAAACACTTTGGAACCTCACTGGGTGTAAAGCTCCAGGGAACCTCCCTGGGTGTAAATCGCCTTGGAACCTCCTTGGGTGTAAAACATTTTGAAACCTCCCTGTGGGTGTCAAACACTTTGGAACCACCCCCCATCCCGGGTGTAATGCTCTTTGGAACCTCCCTGGGTGTAAAACACTTTGGAACCTCCCTAGGTGTAAAACACTTTGGAACCTCCCTGGGAGTAAAACACTTTGGAACCTCCCTGCGTGTAAAACACTTTGGAACCTCCCTGGGTGTAATGCTCTTTGGAACATCCCTGGGTGTAATGCCCTTTGGAACCTCCCTGGGTGTAATGCGCTTTGGAACCTCCCTGGGTGTAATGCGCTTTGGAACCTCCCTGGGTGTAATGCTCTTTGGAACCTCCCAGGTTGTAAAACACTTTGGAACCTCTCTGCATGAAAACACTTTGGAACCACCCTGGGTGTAAAACACTTTGGAACTTGCCTGGCTGTGAAACACTTTGGAACCTCCGGGTGTAAAACACTTTGGAACCTCGCTGGGTGTAAATATCTTTGGAAACTCCCTGGGTATAAATCTCTTTGGAAGCTCCCTGCGTGTAAAACACTTTGGATCCTCCCTGGGGATACATATCTTTGGAAACTCCCTGGGTGTGAAGCACTTTGGAACCTCACTGGGTATGAAACACTTTGGAACCTCCCTGAGTATAAATATCTTTTGAACCTCCATGGGTGTATATATCTTTGGAACATCTCTGGGTGTAAAGCACTTTGGAACCTCCCTCGCTGTAAAGCTCCATCATACCTCCCTGGGTGTAAAGCCCTTTGGAATCTTTCTAGGTGTAAAGCACTTTGGAACGTCTCTGGGTGTAAAGCCCTTTGGAACCTCCCTGGGTGTAAAGCGCTTTGGAACCTCCCTGGTTGTAAAGTTCTTTGGTACTTTCCTGCATGTCACACTCTTTTGGTCAACCCTGGCTGCAACGCCCTTTGGAGCCTCCCGATAGGTTGGACAGACAAGTTCATTACTGCTCCCAGATGAGAACAGCTTCGTTGTTCTATCCTCCTAGTGCCCACCGCTCAGCCGCAGTCCTTTGTCTGTACAGCTGAGATTGGACATTGCATCAGGAAAGGGAAAAGGATTGAAACTGCAGCGAGTGAGTTGTGTCCCGAAAATGGAATACTGTTACTTTGCCTCTAGCAGAGATAAGCTTTAATTTTATTATCCCTCTTTCGTTCTCCTTTTTACCAAATTTGCTGTCTCCACTTTAAACACAAGTAGCTGTATCCATTAATGAGAGAGCTACAGGCCCGAATCTTAAACATAACACTGCCAGCTCACTTGGATGTACAAAATGTCCCTCGTTGTTTTCACTTGGAATAGCCTAAACGGGCAAGGAATAATTGCTCCATTACTGATACAGTAAATATAAGAAAATATATTCTCCATCGCTAGTTCTAGCGAAATTGAAAGAATGTTTGTACAATATTTCGCTAGAAATCTCCGAAAAATAAAACTGTAAAGTGTCTACAGACAAAAGTGGGACTACATCTCGGTCGCAGCTTTTTCGTAATGTTGTTCTGTTGCATTAATCGTTGATTAATGTAAACAACACGCACTTTTACATCGCAATCTCTGCCTGTTGTAATTTGAAGAACAACTCTTCAGTCTTACATGTGATGAACCTCCCCTATCCATTCCAGCTGCCTCTGTTCCAATGAAATGATAAGAATATATACACTGAGACTGTGAAATAGGAACGTGAAGGGTAAGTGTTAGAGAAAACATGGTGATGTACTGGGCCAACGGATTACCAGGCACTGACTGGCACTTGTTCAATGTATAAATATACACTGTGAACTTTATGGCTTTAAAGGAATGTTTGCAATTCACCAAATCAACACGTTTCTCTTCCGTGTGCTATTCGCTGATACCAAAAAATAACTGCTTCATGTCATTCTGGCTAATATATCATTCCTCTTGCGCGGTGCACAACAACAATAAATTACATTTATTCAGCGCCTTTAACATAGTAAAGAATCTCAAGGCACTTCACAGGACCTTTATCGAACAAAATGTGACAACGAGTCACTTAAGGAGATATTAGAGCAGGTGATCAAAAGTTTGGACAAAGAGGTAGGGTATAAAGAGCGAGTTAAAGAAGGAGAAGGCGTCAGAGAGGCGTAGATGTTTAGGGAGGGAATTAGAAAGCTTATGCCTTTTCAGCTGAAGGTATAGCTGTCAAAGGTTGAGCGATTAAGAACACAAGAAATAGGAGCAAGCATAGGCCATTTGGCCCGTCGAGCCTGTTCCGCCATTTATTAAGATCATGGCTGATCTGATCACGGAATCAATTCCAATTCCTTGATCGCTCCCCATCACCCTTTACACCCTAATCACTCAAAAATCTGCCTATCTCCGCTTAAAATTATTCAGTGACCCAGCCTCCACAGCTTTCCTTGGCAGAGAAATCCAGAGATGTAAGACACACTGAGAGAAAAATTCCTCCTCATTTCCGCTCTGAATGGGCGACCTCTTATTTTAAAACTATGCCCCCTAGCTCTTGAATAACCCACGAGGGGAAAAATCCTCTCTGCATCTACCGTGACGAGCCCTCTCAGTATCTTGTATGTTTCAATAAGATCAACTCTCATTCTTCTAAACGCCAAGGAGTATATGCCCAACTTGCTCAAACTTTCTTCACAAGTCAACCTGTTCATCTCAAGAAGCAACCTAGTGAACCATCTCTGAATAGCCTCCAATGCAAGTATATCGCTGCTTGTATAATGAGACCAAATTCGTACACAGTACTCTAGGAGTGTTCTCACCAATACTTTACACAGTTTTTGTAGGACTTGTCTGCTTTTATACTCTTTACACCTTGCAATAAAGGTTAACATTCCATTTGCCTTCCCAATTATTTGCTGTATCTGCATACCAAATTTTTATGTTTCATGCACACGGACCCCAGTTCACTCTGTACTGCAGCATTTCGCAATTACTCTCCATTTAAATAATAATTTGCTTTTTTATGTTTCCTGCCAGATTTTCGGTGTCCTCCTCACAATTTGCTTTCCCACCCATCATTTTATCATTAGCAAACTTGACAACATTACATGGACCCTTCATCCAAATAATTATTATAGATTGTAAATAGTTGAGACACTTGCACCGCAGTCTTTATCATTTGCCAACCGGAAAATGTTGCATTATTCCAGACTCTATGTTTTCTGTTCGGTAGCCAGTCCGCTATCCATGGTAATATATTTCCCCAAGCCCCGTGCACTCTTATCTTGTGCAGTAACCCTTTATGTGGCACTTTATAGACTGCCTTCTGGAAATCCAAACACATCACATCCACTGGTTCCCCCTTTTATCTCCTCAAACAACTCCAGAAAATTTGTCGAACATGATTTCCCTTTCATAACACACAGCTGACTCTGCTTGACTTTATTATTGGTTTCCAAATGTCCTGCTATTGCTTGCTTAATAATGAACTCCAGCAATTATCCAACGACAGATATTAGTCTAACTGGTCTATAGTTTCCTGCTTTCTATCTGCCTCCTTTTCAAATAGGGGTGTTGCATTGGCGGTTTTCCAATCCACCGAGCCCTCTACAAACTCCAGGATATTTTACTAGATTAGAACCAATGCATCCAGTATCTCCGCAGCAACTTCTGTTAAGACCCTAGGATGCAGGCCACTAGGTCCAGATGACTTGTCCATCTTTAGTCGCCATATTTTACCGAGTGCTTTTACTTTAGTGATAAGGATAGTTTAAGGTTCCTCCCTCCCTATACCCCCTTGATTATTTTTATTGCGATGTTTTTATTCTACCATAAAAACCGATACAAAATATGTATTCAAAGTATTAGCCACTTCCCTGTTCCCCATTATTTTTTCACCAGTCTCATCATGTAATGGACCAATGTTTACTTTTGCTACTCTCGTCCTTTGTTTATACCTGTTGAAGCTCTTACTGTCTGTTTGTTTATATTTCTTGCTAATTTACTCTCATAATCTATCTTTCCTCTCTGAGTATTTTTTTTAGTCATCCTTTGCTGTTAAAAAAAATTCCCAATCCTCTGGCCTCCCAGTTACCGGAGATATTCAAGAGGCCAGAACTGGAGCAGCGCAGAGATCTCGTAGGAGAGTCGGGTTGGAGGAGACTACAGAGGTCGGGAGAGGCGAGACCGTAGAGGGATTGGAAAACAAGAATTAATGTTATAAAATCGAGCATTTATCAGACGAGGAGCCAACGTAGGTCAGCGAGCACAGGGATGATTGGTAAGCAGGATTTATAGCGAATTAAGCCATGGACAGCAGAGTCTTGGATGATCTAAAGTTTACGGTGGGGTAGAATGTAGGTAAGCTGCAAGGAGTGCATTGCAAAGTCAAGTCTAGATGTCAAAAAGCAATGGCTCATGTTTTCAGCAGCAGCTGAGATGAGGCAGAGATAGATTTTGCGAAGTTATGGAGTTCGGAGTAGGCGGTCGTGGTGATGGATCAGTAATGTGGTAGGGTGCACATCCAATGTTCAATTATGGCACCAAGATTACGATCAGTCTCGTTCAGGCTCAGAAAGTTACCAGGTAGAGTCAGTAATTAGGGAACGGGGTTTGTGCCAGAGACCAAAGACAATGATATTTATTACTGGATGTAGCACAGGCTGTTTGACAAATCTGAGAGAGTTTAGGTGTCGAGAGACCAGATGATGAGGTAAAGCGTGGTGTCATCAGCATACATGTGCAATCTGTAATATTGTGTTCGGATATAATCGCCGAGGGGCAGCACGGAGATGGGAAGCATGAGTTGCCAAGGATAGATACTTGGGGAACTCCAGAGTTAACAGTGCTGGAATGGGAATTGAAAGAGGTCCACAATTGAACACAATACACTAAATGTGTTTTACCTACAGTCTTATATATGTACTTGTACTTCCACCTTTTTGTATTCCAGTTCGCTTGTAATAACTTGAGATAATGGCCAATATTCCATTAGCCTTTCTGAATATATTTTGTGCCTGTCCACTGAATTGTAGTGCTTCCTGTACGTGGGAACCTCTCTGTTACTCTCAGGTTCCAAGCTTCTCACAATTTAGTAAATACTCTGATCTATCTCTCTTAGGTCCAATTGGATGATCTCAAACATACTCACATTAAACTCCAACTGCCACAGTTTTGACCGGTTTTGGATTATATCTCAATGTATTGGCATTAAGTATGATCTCATTGAAAGACGTACGATTCTCAGAGGGTTTGATAGGCTAGATGCTCAGACGGTGTTTCCCTTGCCTGAATGATCGAGAAATAGGATGTTTCATCTCAGGAACAAGGGTCGACCATTGAGGACTGAGATGAAGAGATTTTGTTTCGCTCAGAGGGTTGCGATTCTTTGGAATTCTGTAACGCAGAGGACTGTGGATGTTCAGTCATTGATTATATTCAATGCATAGCGTGATAGATATTTGGACGCAAATGTAATCATGTGATATGGGGATCAGGTGGAAAATTGGGGTTGAGATCGAAGAACAGCCATGATCTTATTAATTGGCGCTCAGGTTCAAGGGGCCGTATGGTCGACTTCTGCGCCTATTTATTATGTTCTATGCTATTCAGCATTCCTTGCCAGACTTTGCATCAATACTGTTCAATTCCAATAGAGTGCTTTCCCATTCATCTCGCATTGTAGGCGTGTGATCTCCATTGGGCTGGGAAATCATTTTTCCCCTTGCAGATTAGGTCAAGGAGCTATATCCAGGAACTGTGGGTTTTAGACTTTGCAACCAGATCGCATAATGCCCTCACCCCACATCAACATAAACCAGTTAACTGCTAGATTTGCATTTAAAATGTATTTCACATGGCTTCCTCCTGAATTTCGTGCAGGAATTTCCTGGATCGTAGTTACTTAACAATCACGCTGAACGATGAACCAGTATATGCCTCAATCTGGGCGCCAGTAACTTTCGCCCAAATTTGCATGGATCTTACAAGAGAGCATATACCCCATCCGATTTGATTCCCATTAACAAATAAATAAATTAGGGCGGGCTGTACAATCAACCTAGTGCAGGATTTGATGCCCTGTAGAGGTTACAAGTTTTAATCTTGTTTTAATAAAGCTGTCAAAACTATACACCCGCAGCTAACCTTTGACTGCAGTGCATGCGTATGTCAATAATCAAACTTGTTAATAAATTAAACCTAATTTTCCACCAATCTTTGTTGTTTCTTGATATGGGCAACTGTCAGAAATCCAAATGTGAATTTTGCTACTGAAATATTTGACACCGATCCGCATTAGGAGAAATTAGCGCAGGTACCAAAAGCTTGGTCAAAGAGGTAGGTTTTAAGGAGCGCCTTGAAGGAGGAAAGGGAGGTAGAGAGGCGGAGAGGTTTAGGGAGGGAGATCCAGAGCTTGAAGCCCAGGGAACAGAAGGCACGGCCAACAATGGTTGTGCGATTATAATCAGGGATGCGCAAGAGGGCAGAATTAGAGGCTGGAAGAAATTAGAGAGATTGGAGAGGCGATGCCATGGAGGGATTTCAAAATAAGGATGGTAATTTTGAAATTAAGGCATTACTTAACCAGAAACCAATGTAGCTCAGTGAGCCCAGGGGCGATGGTTGAGCAGGAAACGGGCAGCTAAGTTTTGGATACCTATCGTTTATGTAGGGTAGAATGTGGGAGGCCAGCTATGAGTGCATTGGAACAGACACATCTAGAGGTAACAAAAACATGGATGAGGGCTACAGCACCGGATGCGCTGAGGCAAGTGCTGTGGCCACGTCGTCAGAAGCTCATTTCAGGGTCAGAATATGATATCAAGGTTTGCTTCAGTCTCAGACAGAAGTTGGGCAGAGGGATGGAGTCAGCTGCTCCAAGGAAATCACGTTTAACACATTTATTTGAGTTTGATATTCTTTTATCATTTCCTCATTAATGTATTTCAGCATGTGCCCGACGACTGAGTTCAGGTTACCTGGCCTGTAGTTCCCTTTTATTTTATCTTTGCTCCATTTCTTTAATAGTGGCGTTATATTTATTACCTCCCAATCCACTGGGCCATTCTATTATCAGAAAAGTTTGGAAGATGACAACCAATGCATCCACTATCTCTGCAATCACCCCATTTAGAACCCTAGGGTGTAGGCAATCCGGTCGAATGGATTTGTAGGCCTTTAGTTATTTTGGTTTCTCAAGTACTTTTTCTCTACTGATATTAATGAATTTAAGTTCCTCACTCTTAATATTCCCTTGTTTTTCCATTGCTTTTTTATGTTTTTGTGTCTACTACTGTGAAGGCAGAAACAAAATATTTGTTTAAAGTCTATGCCATTTCATTATTTCACCTGTCCCAGCCTGTAAGGAACCAACACTTACTTTTGCTACTCTCTTCCTTTTTACATACTTGTAAAAGGTCTTACCATCTGTTTTTATCTTTCTTGCTACTTACTCAACATTTACCAAAAGATGTAGTAGAAAAACATCTATAAACTAGAAACTAGATGTCATAAAGATTAATCGTTGCGGAATACAAAAGGTCCGATGATGTCTAACCAATCAGCTTAATTTATTTGAGGAAGTAAATAAAGGGTAATGCAGTAGACGTAATGGCTCGGATTTTGCGGTTGCAATTGCAGCGAAACTGTCAGCGTTCACCACGTTTATCCTGTGAATCTGACAGCAACTTCTGTCTGATTCCTTCTCTTTCTAGACTACTCTTTATTCTAACGTGCCTTATCTCCCAGTTATATTCGTGACATGTTTCTCCTCTCTGACACATCACCCTTGTTTCCCTCCCTCTGCCAAATAGGTTTGAACAGTAACAGTGTTACTGTGGCCTCCTTTCATGTTTGGCTCTTTGTTTCACCATGGCAACTCCACAACAAGCTTTTCATAGAATCTCTTAAAATCGCTTTCGGCCTGTATAATTTCTATTTGAATCCAGTCTAATGCATCCAACCCATTCGAGTAAAAGTGACTCACATCTGCTTGTTCCATTCACTGTATTCAATTCCCATGCGTGAAAATCAATGTTAATTTGTTTGTTTAAATAACTGACAAAAATAAATTTATGATGTGATCAAATCGTCTCTCGGACGAGTAACACCAGATATAAACAAAGGTACCTTTTTATGTGTCACAGAGAATGGCTCACAGAAAATGCATGGACCACAAAAGAGCCTGATTTATACCATTTACTACATCGTTCTTGCAGCTCTCGGAATCCCATGTAAGTTATTGTATTAATTTATTATTGATACAAATCGATTACTTGTTGGAGTTAAGTTATAATTGTCTCGTTGTCTTAACCACCAATTCCTCCCTTAAAGTTGTATCCTTTCAGACAATAATGTATCCCAGCTTTCTGTTTTTTATTTTTTTGAAACAATTCGTTAACTTCCGATTCACACTCTTACACACACTCATACACACTCATGCACACAATGGATACAGGATTATTCTCCTTCACAACCGATTTGCAGCCTCGTATCTGAACCCGATAGGTTCATTTTATGGAACACAGCACTGATAGCCTTGCCGTTGTTTCTACAGGAAAATCCGAGACATTGTGTCTTACTTCTGATCAGTGCCTTGAAATGAGGTTTAAAAGCTTTGGCCCTGACTTTGCTAAAACAATTAAAGGCGAGGCTATCAGCGCTTACTCTTATTAAAAGTAAATCGGACATCAACTTGCAGCATCCACACATGCAGAATCAAATGCTGAAATCAGAAAGTTGCCATCCGAGTTGCTTGGCTCCTACAGGAGCTTCCTGTATCCTTTAACCGGTACTTGCTGACAGACTCGGCTTTCAAATACACGGCGTGAAGTAGGAATAGTTATGTGATAGATACACACTTTACACCGCAGAATCATTTATGGTAAGTCAATTGATATGTAAATTATTTTTAACGGCGAGATAATTATTAATGACTGTCAAGCTATCTCTCTGGGCTGTAACATAACGTTTACATATGCAGAGTCCTGTTCCTTCAGTTGTTAATTTTTGTTGGAGATGTTCAATAAGTGTAAAAGATAAATATTTGTTATTTCTTTCACTTTTATCTCTCTCCCTTTATCCTAGCTTTCGTTGCTTCAATTTATTTCGCTTTACCTGATTGGTTTTGAAGTAACTATTCTAACTACACTTCTTGGTTCAGATTCTGCGGATTGTTCGATCTGATTGGTTAATTGTGGACAGCGTTCAACGAACAACGCTAGCCGTTCATTGTACTTACACTTGCCCACAGACTTTATATGGATTTTTGCACTGGAACTTTTGGTCTGCAGAAATCCAAAACAGCGCCGATCAGTGTGTGTAGAGGACCAGTAACTGCGTATCTCCTTAACCAACCAGACTGAAAAAAATCCTTACACAGACATGCCAAGTTTGATCCAGGAAGTGTAAGTTATAATAGGTAATTAAAAGCCAAGTCATGGACACAAAGCAAAAGAAAGTGATGGAAAAAAAGGAGAGGATAAAGGAGAGCCACGGATTTTGCAGTTAGCTGCCCTCAATTAATACTGCCCACAATCATCCAGCGATCACTGTGGCATGGATTCCACCTTTCCCAACATTAATTTCATTCTGGTGTTACCTATAGGGGATCACTGGCGTGCAGCGACAGTGATGTCATCAAGCAGGCTAAGAAGACGGTGACAATGAATAATTCTTTAAACAGCAACCCAGGAAGTAGAAAGCATGGATTATCATTCACTTTTTAATCATTTAATAGCAAGCGAAAATGATATTGGGACATACTCATGGCATTAAGAATGAAGCTGAAATATAAATTAAAAAAACTTAAAATATATATTTTATTAATTTAACAATCTAGGCTCTTTTTCACAATGCAGAAATGTAACATTCTACAACGTATTTATCCAATGCAAGAGAGCGTTTTCAACAGTAATTATGACTTGCTATGCCTTTAAACCCGCCGTTCGCCGCATTCAACAAGGCATAACGTTTTCAGTTTTTTAGATGCGATATTAGAGTGTAAAAGTGGAAGTTCACGTTAATTCCGATGATTTTAAGATTTCTTTCTTCGAGAGCTTCATCAGTGCATCCGATGGAGGAGCAGCGTATTACTTGCAGCAACTTCCAGATTTCGACATTTAAATCTGCGTCTTTGGACACGAGAAGGTGCAGAAAAGTTTTACAAGAATGATTCCACAGATGAGGGACTTCAGTTACCTGGACAGACTAGAGGATCTGTGGTTGTTCTCCTTAGAGCAGAGATGTTTGGCAGGTGATAGAGGTGTTGAAAATCATGAAGGTTCTGCACAGAGCAGATCGAACGAAACGGTATGCATTGGCAGAAGGATAGAGAACCAGAGAACACAGATTTAAGGCGATTGGTAAAAGAACCAAAGGCAATATAAGGAACAAACTTTTTCGCACAGCTACTGGTTAAGATCTGGAATGCACTGCCTGAAAGAGTGGTGGAGTCACCGAGGCCGACCTGGTTGGGAACACCAGCAACTACAGCGGAGATAAGATGAGCTAGCCCAACGCAGGGAGCAGCATAAGCCGTCCTGAGAGGAAGACAAAAGCAAAGTGGGTGACAAAACCGACTTCACAGCAACTCAGGTAGCTGGTTGTTGGCGTAACTTGGAGTGACATCGAGCCAAGCGGCGAGGTCAGGGCCCAGAAGAGTTTGGCGAACAATGGAAAGTTTCGGAGGTTGGCGAGCAGCGTGAGGTCCGGAGGACGGTAACCAGTGGGAGTTCTGGATGTCACCGATCAGCACAAGCTCCGCAGGTCGGTGAGCAGTGGGAGCAGTGGCAAGGTTCGGAGGTCGGCCAGCAGCAGGAGGTTCGCAAGTCGGCGATTAGGGAGAGGACAGGAGGTCGGCGAGCTGTGGACATTAGCGAGGAGCGGAGGACGGGACCAGCGAGGCCTGGAGATGGGAAGTGGCGAGGAATAGATGTTGGGAACAGCGAGGTCAGTACCCATGAGCAGCAACTTCGAGTTCCATGAATACGAGGGAGACAGAAACTGCTGGACCGAGAGACGAAGACAGTTGGTGTATGCATGAGTGTACGTACTATACCTTTGCAGCAGAGCGTGGTCTTCAGTCACCTTGTATCCCCTTGCCACTTGGCCAAGACCTTGCTCTGCCAAGCCCGTGTGATAGCTGGTGTGCAACCGCAACCCGATTTTAAAATATATCACATACAGGCATTTTCCTCCCTTCAAAAGGAAGTACTGGACCTGGAACGTCAGGACCCTCATGGACAACTTCAACAGTGACAGACAGAAGTGTTGCATTACTGTCGTTGCCCGGGAACTCTGACGTTTTAATGGACACATCACCGCATTAAGCGAGATAGCGGCTAGGGGAAAGCCAGCTCAAAAAACAAGGCGGTGGGGACAGCTTCTTCAGGAAAGATAAACCATAAGAAGAATACCGGCTCCGTAGTGTTAGCTTCGCCATAAAAAAATGAGCTAGTCGGCCGTGTCAGAGACTCCCCTTGCTGGATAAACGAAAGCATCATGATTCTTTGCCTCACCCTAGCCCAGAACCAGGGTGCTACGGTCTACAGAGCGTACCCCCCAACCCTGGAAGCAACAGACGTGACCAAAGAGTAATTCTACTCCAGGCTCGAACAATCCCTGTCCCTCGGCTCAGCGGGTGTATTGTATAGGGTTAATCATATAGGGTTAATGATGATATTTAGTCATCTTGAGTGTGTTTCTGTCCCAGGCCTCATGGAATGATAAGCAGAGAAACAGAGAGAGAGAGCTTGAGGTCTCATGCTTTGTGGACGAGCACCTGCGGCTTTATAGATTAGGAGTTCGCCATAAGCCACATGCACATGTTTTGCTCAATAGTATGTTATTGGATAATATAAAGGTACAGCACTGTCCCGTAGCTCTTCGAACTTCACCTTGGACCGAAATTCGCGAGCTGTGCCGGGACCCGCAATGCTCCAGACCAGCCGTCCCTTGAGGAGTTCTGGACGAGCAGAAGGCCGTGAGCTTTGTTACTTTGTATCATACTTCTCTTTTGTTCGTAAACTGTATTTTTAATGTTTATTTTCTCTCAGTAAACGGTATGTTATTCTTTACGTCATTTGCCTTGTCTCTTATTTAACATTCATCCAGATCCCGAATCTGAGTCTATTATTATCAATCCAAAACATTTTGGCGTCACAAACAGGATCTGGTAAAATGCTTAAGAGAAAAGACGAGAAGCAGTCTCCTCCTGCGAGAGAGAAGTATAGAATACCAGGGTGGGGAACGAGGGATGAGGGTTTTGGCTCTCTTGCCAAGGTGCTAGCCCGGTTTGGACCCCGGCAACATGGGGATACGCCGTTATTGGAACAGAACAAAGGTAGAGCCGTACCCCACGCAGTACTGCCTCTCCTGGACGAAGAGGGCTTCCCACAGGAGAAAAATAGTCTCCCACAAATGGAATGGATTTTGTTGATAGCCTTAAGGGCGATGTGTAAACAACTGAAGGAAAGTGAGACAGAAAACCTACCGCTAAAAACAGCTGTTAAGGTTTTGGAAAGTAAAAACTCGACCCTGACTGAAGCAGTCCACACTGCACAAGAGCGGGTGGACAAGGTCAATGAACAAACAGAATCTTTAATATGCCGTCTGGTGACAGTACAAATTAAAAAGAAAGCTAGACGACGGAAATTACAGCTGGATTCGAAATATATCGTTTGTATTTGCTGCTGCATGTGGTATGGGCTTGCTCAATCCGATCCCAGTGAGTGTTTAAAAGCCCATTGAAAATCATATGGGGAATGTATACAAGCTGGAAGAAATGGAGAGGAGGGGGGAACGGGAGAAACTAAAGACCCTCCCCCATACGCTGCGAGCACGGAAGCTAGAACCCTTATGACAAATAAGACGAAACAGTAAGATGGGGAACAACCGGTAACCACTAGAGGGGTGCATGACTTCACCACTGATGAGTTACAAGAAATGGTTACTACTGGGGTCCAGCAAAACTATCCCTATGCCGTTGATTGGGAAGGGGAGGTAAAACCTTGAAATACTATGGCAGAGTGTGCAATACAGTTACGCAACATGGCAACACAGGGAAGAATATATCACCAACAATCTGGGGGCCAGATCACGAGCTCTTTACGGCAGGAAGGCGGAACAGCCTGATGAAGAGTGGCCCTCCTATGATGAGGGGTGCGCTACACGCATTATTGGGACCAGCCCAAGGGCAGCGGGTGGCGCACGCCTGCCTATTTTTAGGACAGTTAGAGGATGTAGAAGATCCCCTCGACTAGGGGTGTTGCCGGAATCCAGGGGCACCCCCCGTTACAACCATATCAACCCAAGCTCCCGGGGATCTGAGGCCACACATTCTGATTACTTACCTGACAGGGGAGTAACCATAATCAGCTTTGTTGAATGACGAAAGACTTTGTGAATGACTGTCTGTGAATGAAAGCGCTTTTGTGTTTTTTTGACTGCGGAATGAATTTTTCATATGTCTGAAAGCCTGTTTGGAAAAATAGTGGAGCTGCCTGTTTGTTTTAGCTCCACCCATTTTTTCAAACAGAGTGAAAACATGTTTAACCCTTCGTAGTGTTGTCCTGTATGTGGGAAGTCTTCAGAAAGTGTGAACCATACAGCGGACACCATACAAGAGCTCTTGGGGGCGGGTATCATTGGACACGCAGTGTCCCCCTACAATAGTCCTGTTTGGCCTGTGCAGAAACCCGACAAAAGTTGGAGAATGACTGTGGACAACCGACAACTGAACAAATTTACCCCTCCCCTGGCAACCGCTGTCCCAGATGTAGCAACTATAACAGAGCGACTGTCTGAAGAAGGTGCGGAGTGGTATGCGGTAATCGACCTGGCCAATGAGACACACAAGGTCAGGCGAGCGCAGGAAAGCTCCATAATGCGCTGGAAATTGTATTTCGTAGACAGAGCAAGTACAGGAATAGAAGGAATCACCAGAGTACATGATCATGTGGATGAGTGCCTACATATAGCTGAGAGTGAACTTACGCAGTCGTCTGTCAGTTTAACCAAAGAGTCACCGGTCTCCTGGGGCGTGTCTTTTGAACAGTTAACACCTGAAGAACGTAGCCATGCCTGGTTCACAGATGGCTCAGCGGTCTGGCGAAACCGCCTTCGGTGATGCCGAGCCGCTGCCTTCAATACAAAAACCCAGACAAATGTGTATGATGAGGGCGTGGGAGGCTCCAGCCAGCTCGCAGAACTAGCAGCTGTAGTCCTTACGTTAGAAGAGGAACAGCAACAAGTAAACATATATACTGACTCATGGGCAGTAGCCAATGGCATGGCGAGCTGGATGCAAAACTGCCATGAACATAACTGGCAAATAACTGGCAAAGACTTGTGGGGAAAGCACTTATGGGAACAAATATCGTTCAAAGCCCAGAAGATGAAAATAGCTGTATATCATGTGGACGCTCACATGAAAAACACTTCAAAGACCTCTGAATATAAAAGCACCATTGATAATATAGCCCGGGTACGGGCTGTCAAAGAGGCGGAAGAGGAAGAATATGGCATAGGCAAGTGGACCCACCACAAATCTGGACGTTTGTGCATTCAGGGTACGATAAAATGGGCACGAAATAGGGGGTTACATTTGATTACGGAAGGTGTTAAACAGATCATAAACACCTGTGAAATTTGTCAAAAGGTGAAGCATTTTCCCTACAATGACAAACCGGTGCCCATATTAAGAGAGGGACTCAACCAGCACAAATATGGTAAATTGATTATATAGGACCTTACCATTGCAACAAAGGTTCCAATATTTCGTCACTGCTGTCGATAACTATTCTGGACTTTTGATAGCTTATCCAGTGACTAAAGCGAATCAACAAAGTACGATTAAACGACTGGAGAATTTAAACGTATACTACGGAGAGCCAGCAGAAGTACAGTCCGATAATAGGTCGCACTTCACAGGTCAAGCAGTGCAACAGTGGGTGTTAGACAACGGGATCTATTGGATGTTTCACATACCTTACTATCTGCAAACAAAGGGTTAATAGAACGCATGAATGGTCTACTTAAACAACAGATTAATATTAATTCCCACTAACACCTTGCAAGGGTGGTTAAAGGTCTTACCACAAGCAGTGCACAATCTGAATCACCGACCATTAAGCGGTGGGAGCTCCCATAAGCCACATGTTAAGAAAGTTAGTGTCCCTACTATTGAAAAGGAAAATCAGACTCAGGACTCAGTTTGTGAAGGCGGAAAAGTGGTGGTGCAGTACCCCCAGAAACCCTTACAAGCAGGAGAAATCTTAGCGAAAAGAGAAGAAAACACTTATTGGGTGTTCCTGACTGGTCAAGATATTCCTCGCTGTGTTGACAAGGGTAAATTGACTAAACGAGGCTGAATTAACATACCTATGCTTCCTCCCGCAGGAATTCTGCCCAAAATGGCGAAATACCAACTCATGCTGGCCAGTCTCTGTGTCTCGTTATCTGTGACCGTGCTACTCCATCCTCAAACACAGCATGGGATGGCTGTATAGGGTGGCGGTTAGCTAACACTGGTCGTATGCACGACAATGACTAACCTTCCTCCCACTGCAGACCTAACTCGTTTAGCTCAATTTCTAAAAGCTAACACTGATCGTCATTTGACTCGTCGTGTTATTACTGATATTACTGCTTGTATGTATTCTTTGGTGTAGATTGCGTGTGTTGCTTGTGCCTACTCAACGTGTAACTGATGCATTACGCCTTTAACTTGATTATATCACTTAGAATGTCTAGATATCAAGGGTGGATTGTATTTTATAGGGTTAGTCATATACGGTTAATTATGATATTTAGTCATCTTGTGTGTGTTTCTGCCCCAGGCCTCGTGGAATGTTATGCAGAGAAACAGCGAGAGAGAGACCTTGAGGTCTCATGCTTTGTGGACGAGCACCTGGGGCCTTACAGATTAGGAGTTGGCCATAAGCCACATGCACCCATGTTTTGCTCAATAATATGTTATTTGATAGTATAAAGGTACAGCACTCTACCGTAGCTCTTCGAACTTCACCTTGGACCGTGATTCGCGAGCGGTGCCTGGGCCCCAATGCTCCAGACCAGGTGTCCCTTGTGGAGTTCCAGACGGGCAGAAGACCGTGAGTGTTGTTGCATCTTATCATACTTCTCTTTTCTTCGTAAACTGTATTACTAATGTTTCTTTTCTCTCAGTAAACGGCATTTTATTCTTTACTTCATTTGTCTTGTCTCTTAGTTAACATTCATCCAGATCCCGAACCTGGGTCTGTTATTATTGATCCAAAACAGCGGGCGACAATCTAATCCTCCTCAGCGAAATTAACGCCAGAGTTGGAAAGGACACAGACCTCTGGGGATTTGTGTCCTGCAGAGAGGGAGTAGGGAAAACCAACTCCAACAGCACCCTCCTCCTGACGAAATGCTTGGAACATGGCCTTGTCATAACCAACATCTTATTCCATCAAAAAGACAAATATAAGACTTCATGGCAACACCCTCACTCCAAGCATTGGCATCTGTTAGACTATGTCATCGTCCGAGCAAGGGACCGCAAGTTCATGCGCATCACCCACGGCATGACAGGAGCTGACGACGGCTGGACGGCCCACTTCTTAATCCGCTCTGTCATCACCATTAATGAAGCTCCATAATAGCAACGGCAACAGAAGCAATGCGGCAGGAAAATCAACACTGGAGCACTCAAAGACCCGACTAAGAAAGTTCTATTCAGCCAGCGCCTCACTGCCAACCTGACGACTACCAGTGATCCAGAGGCACAGAATCTCCACAATGCCTGGTCTGCCCTCAAGGCCTCTATAATTAGCACCTGTGAAAAGACGCTCGGTCATTCGACCAGGAAATACCAAGACTGGTTGTACGAGAAAGATCAGAGATCCGGTAGCTAATAGCCGACAAGTTTAAGGCATTCTTGAACTCGAAATAGCAACACAACTCAAGAGCAAGAAAGCAAATCTACTGACGTCTGAAGAAGAGGTCTGACAAAAAACTCGCGACCTAAAAACAGATGATGTGTGGAGAAATGCAGGAGATTTAGCAACTAGCCGACAACCACGACATGCAAACACTCTTTATCGAAGTCAAGACCACCTACAGCACAAGCACCCAAGGACCTACCCCACTGAGGGCCAAGAACGGAGCATTACTCGTGAAGGACAGAGAGGGTGCGGGGGGGGGGGGCGGGGGGGGTCACTGCCCGCTGGAAGTTGCACTTCGATGATCTCCTTAACCAAGACACTGTCTTCGACGAGAGTATCCTCGACTCCATAACCTCAGCACTTGCCCAGCCCGGCATGAGGTTGAAAAGGACATCTGACAACTGAAGAACAAAAAAGATTCAGGAGCAGATGGAATCCCCGCTGAAGCGCTAAAGTATGGTGGAAAAACATTCTTGGCGCGAATCCATAAACTCATCTCTCTTATTTGGAAGGTGGTGAGCATGCCAGGGAATCTCAGAGACGCTGTGATCGTGACCATCTTCAAGAAAGGTGACAAGACCGATTGTGGTAATTACAGAAGAGTTTCCATGCTATCTGTCAAAGGGAAAGTCATCGCGAGAATCCTCCTCAATCGCTGTCTTGAAGTGGCTGAACAGCTCCTCCTAGATTTGCAATGTGGATTCCGCCCACAAATTCCAGAAAAATGCAGGGACAGCACAAACCTCTGTACATGGCGTTCTTTGATCTCACAAAGGTCTTGGACACTGTCAAGTGCGAAGGGTAATGGCGTGTCCTGCTGAAATTCGGCTCGCCTCAAAAGTTCGTCACGATCCTCCACCTGCTTCACAATGACATGCAAGCCGTGATCCTGACAAATGGATTCATCCCAGACACAATACACGTGCGGACCGCTGTCAAGCAAGGCTGTGTCATCGCAACACCGAACTACCCAAGCTTCCTTGCTGCAATGCTCAATGTCACATTCAATAATCTCCCCGCGGGAGTGCAGCTAATCTGCAGAATAAACGGGAAATTGTTCAACATCCATTTCCTCCAGTCCAGGTCCGAGGTCATCCTATCCTCGGTCATTGAATTACAGTAATCTGCAGAACAAACGGGAAATATTCAACATCCGTTGTCTCCAGTCCAGATCCAATATATTCCATCGTCTGTCATTGAATTACAGTAATCAGACGACATTTGTGTTTGTGCACACTCGGAGGTCGAACACCAAACCGTCTTCAACACTTTCACTGAGCGCACCAAGTATAGGCCTTATAATACACATCCATAAGGCAAAGGACCTCAATCAATCTGCTTCCGTCAAACAGTACTGCCCCGTGATTATCAAGATCCACGAGGAAGCCTTGGACCACATGGACCTTTTTCCTTACCTCTGGATCCTACTATTGACAAGGGCAGACGTGGATGACGAAGTCCAGGACCTCAAGTCCGGCAGTAAGGTTACAGTCTACCCAAAAGTAGTGATACCCGTCCTATTGTATGCTACAGAGACACGGACCGTGTACAGTAGGCACCTCAAAGCACTGGAGAAGTACCATCAGCGCTGCCTCTGCAAGATCCTGCAACTCCATTGATAGAATAGACGAACCTACGTCAGTATTCTTGCTCAGGCCAACATCCTTAGCATTGAAGCATTGACCCTGCTTGATCAGCTCCGATGGACGGGCCACAGCATCCGCATGCCCGATGCTAGGCTGCCAAAACAAGAGCTCTACTCAGAGATGCGACACGGTAAGCGAGTCCCAAATGGGTGGAGGAAATTCTTTAAGGACACCCTCAAAGCCTCCTTGAAAAAGTACAATATTCCCACCGACACCTGGGAATCCCTCTCACAGAAGCGCTCAAAGTGGAGGAGAAGCATCCGGGAATGGCCCGAATACCACCAATCTCTTAGCTGCGAGCACATGGAAGCCATGTGGAAACAGTGGAAGGAGCACATGGCAACCCAAGCAGTCCATCCACCCGTCCCCCTAACCATTATCTGACGCACCTGTGACAGACACTGTCGGTCCCACACTGGACTCATCAGTAACCTGAGACCTCATATTAGCGTGGAAGAAAGTCATCCTTGAGTCCAAGGGATGCCAAAGATGAAGTAGAAATACAAATAAACAAAGTTCCACATTGGAGCCATCTTGACTTTGCGTGCTTTATTGATGTCGTAACTGAAGTCCCTCATCCCTGGAATCATTCTCGTAATTATTTTCTGCACCCTCTCTAAGGCCTTCACATCCTTCCTAAAGTGCGGTGCCCAGAATTGGAAACAATACTCCAGCTGAGGCTGAACCACTGTTTCAAAGAGGTTCATCATAATATCCACACTTTTGTAGTCTGTAGCTCTATTTATGAAGCTGAGAATCCCTTAAGCATTTTTAGCTGCTTTCTCAACCTGCCCTGCCACATTCAACACTTTCTGCACATATATATCCCCAGGTCTCTCTGTACATGCACCCCCTTTAGGGTTGTACCACTTACTTTATAAGGCTTCTCCTCATTATTTCTACCTCTGTAGCTTCGCATTTTTTCTGTGTTAAACGTCGAATACCACATGTGTGTTCTCTTCACCAGCCTGTCTATATCTTCCTGACGTCTATCACTCTCCTCCTCACTGTTCACTATATTTCCAAGTTTAGTTTCATCTGCAAATCGTGAACGAACCCTTTGTACACCCACATATAAGTCATTAATATATATGAAGTAAAGCATTGCTCCTAGGTCCGACCGCTGAGGAACACCACTGTATACCTTCCTACAGTCCGAAAAACAATCACTCACCACTGTCACGTAGTTAATTTCGTGTGCATGCTGCCAGTGTCTCTTTTATTCCACGGGTTCAATTTTGCAGGCAAACCTATTATGTGTCACTTTGTCAAACGTCTTTTGGAAATCCATGTACACTACATCAATCCCATTGCCCTCCTCAACCCTCTCTGTTCCCTCTTCAAAAGCCTCGATCAATTTGCTTAAGCACGATTTGCCTTTTACAAAATGCATACTGGCTTTCCTTAATTAATTCACAGCTATCCAAGTGACTGTTAATTGTGTCCCTGATTATTGTTTCTAAATGCTTCCCAACTACCGCAGTTAAACTGACTGGCCTGTAATTGCTAGGTTTGTCTCCACTCCCTTTTTGAACATGTTGCAACATTTGCAATTCTCCAGGCCTCTGGCATCACCATCGTACCTATGGAGGATTGGAATATTATGGGCAGTTCCTCTGCGATTTCTACCCTCAATTCCTTCAGCATTCTGGGATGCATACCATCCACTCCTGGTGATAGATCTATTTTAGTATATCCAGCCTTTCTACTACCTCATTCTTTACCAATATTAACGTATCAAGTGTCTCCACGACCTCGTCGTTCACTAAGTCTGTGGCAGCATGCTCTTCCTGAGTGAAGAAAGATGCAAGTTACTCATTTAGTGTCTCAGCCATACCCTCTGCCTCCACACATATTCTCTCATCGGCTCCACCCCATCTCTTATTAACCCTTTATGATATATTTTGGCTGCCATTCCATTCTCATACTCTCTGTTTGCCCCTCATTTTCTTTTCCATTTCTCCTCTCATCTTTCTATATATATTTGCAACCTCATATCTGATTTACACGCTATTTTTCTGCTTCATCATCCAGGGAGCTCTGACTTTAGTTTCTTTACGTGCAAATGTACCTCGGCTGTACCGAAACTATTTCCTCTTTAAAGTACGCCCATTATCCCACTCTAGTTTTGCCTGCCAATATATCATTCCAGTTTACCCGGGCCAGATTTCGTTCTCATCCACTGAAATTGGCCTTCACCCAGTTGAAGACTTTTTACATTAGTTTGCTCCCTGTCCTTTTCCATAGCTAATCTAAACGTTATGATACTATGATCACTGATGGTTAAATGTTCACTGACTGCCATTTGCTCCACTTGACCAACTTCTTTCCGCAGAACAAAATCCAGCAATGCCTCCTCTCTCGTCGTGTCGTAAACATACTGATCAAAAAAGATCTCCGGAACACACATCAGAAATTCTTCCCCTTCTCTGCCCATAACACTAACTTGATCCCAGTCTATATTAGGTTATTTGAAGTCCCCCATTATTACTAGTCTATAGTTCTTGCACCTCTCAGTAATGTATCTGCAAATTTGGTCCTCTATATCTTTACCACTATTTAGTGATCTATAGATAACACCTAGTAGTGTAATGGCATCTATATTACTTCTTATCTGTAGCCATATAGATTCTGTCCGGGACTCTCCAGACATCCTCCCTCTCCAGCTCTGTAACATTCTGCTTAACCAATATTGCCACTTCCTATCTTTACTTCCCTATCTTTCCTGAATACCTTATAAACAGGAATACTTAATACTCAATCCTGCCTTTTTTTTAGCCAGATCACATTTATTGCCACAAAATCATATTCCAATTTCTGGCTATTTGTGCCTCCAGTTCACTTAATTTGTTTACTAAACTTCGTGCATTCACATAAGAACATAAGAAATAGGAGCAGGAGAAGGCCATTCAGCGTATCGAGACTGCTCCGCCATTCAATAATGTCATGGCTAATCTGATCTTGGCCTCAATTCCCCTCCCCAGCCCGGTCCCCATAACCCTTTACTCCCTTACATACATACATTGTAAAGCCATCCTGTATTCTCTCTTATTTTGACCCCACCAGATACTTTACTATTTCGTACTTTAGTGCTCTCTGCCTCTCCCAATTCTTTGGACACTTTCTTTCCCCTTTCTAATGTTACATCCTGGGGCCTATCGCCCTGCCAAATTGATTAAACACTCCCCAACAGCAATAGAAAACCTTCCCGTGAGGATATTGGTACCAGCTGTTTTGGGGTGCATTCACTCGGGCCTGTAGAGGTCCCACCACCCGCTGAACCGGTCCCAGATTCCCCAGAAATTTGAAGCCCTCCCTTGTACACCATCTCTGCAGCCATGCATTAATCTGCTCTATCCTCCAGGTTCTATACTCACTCGCCGTGGCAGCAGGAGTAGTCCGGAGATTAATACCTTTTGGTTGTTATGAGTGAACCACATTGCTGTGGGAGTGGAGTCCATGTAGGCCAGTCCGGGTAAGGACGGCAGATTTCCTTCCCTAAAGGACCTTTTTGAACCAGATGGCTTTTTACGACAATCATTGCGATAAATTGGGCGTTAAGTGGGCGTTAAGCAGGCAAAAAAATTGGAGGTTCCAGCCCCCTCTATACATTAGAGCATCGCAGACTTAGAGGCGATCTGATTCAGCTCTATAAGATAATAAAGAGAATAGACGGTGTTCCAGCTGACAGTTTATTTGAATTAAATAGGTTAGGCGGGACAAGCAGTCACATATTTTAATTTTATAGAATTAGATCGAGGTTAGACGTCACGAAGTAGTTCTTTCGCCAGAAAATAGTAGACTTCAGGAAAAAGCTGCCATTTCATTTGGTGGATGCACACTCACTGAATTTCTTCAAGTGAAAGCTGAATTTGTTTCTTGCTGCGGTGGAGTTTAACTCTTTCAAAGCGTAGGTTCTGCAGGGAATTCAAGTCGACAGTGATCTCCTGAGCTAGTTTCGATCGCTTATATGGATCAGAGAGGAATTTCCCAGATTTTTCCCCACAAATTGGCCCGTGCTTTTTATCTGGTATTTCGCAGCTCCCAGGAGATCACATGATTTGGGTGGGGTGAAGTGGAAATGTTGTGATACATACGCTATTGCAATTGTATGTGGAAGGCTTGATGGACCAAATGGTCTTTACCTGCCTGTCATTGTGGCTTTGTTCATATGTTCCTATGTTCTATCCAATTAGTCACACATTAGGGAGGTGTTGCTACAGTTGTATAGGGCCTTGGTGTACAGTTTTGGTCTCCTAACTTGAGGAAGGACGTTCTTGCCTTTGAGGGAGTGCAGCGAAGATTCACCAGACTGATTCCCGGGATGGTGGGACTGACCTATCAAAAAAGACTGGATCAAATGGGCTTGTATTCACTGGAGTTCAGAAGAGTGAGAGGGGACCTCATAGAAACGTTTAAAATTCTGACGGGTTTGGACAGGTTGGATGCAGGAAGAATGTTCCCAATGTTGGGGAAGTCCAGAACCAGGGGTCACAGTCTAAGGATAAGGGGTAAGCCATTTAGGACCGAGATGAGGAGAACCTTCTTCATCCAGAGAGTGGTGAACCTGTGGAATTCTCTACCACAGAAAGTAGTTGAGGCCAATTCACTAAATATATTCAAAAGGGAGTTATAGAAGTCATTACTACTCGGAGGATCAAGGGGTATGGCGAGAAAGCATGAAGGGGGTACTGAAGTTTCATGTTCAGTCATGAACACGTTGAATGGCGATGCAGGCTAGAAGGGCTGAATGGCCTGCTCCTGCACCGATTTTCTATGTTTTTTCTATGTTACACCCGGGCTCTTTCCCCATAAACCTGCAAATATTTCCCCTTCTGTATTTATCCAATTCCATTTGGAAAGTTACGATTGAATCTGTTAACGCCACACTTTCATGCAGTGCATTGCAGGTCATAAAAATTGTTGTGTAAAGGAAACGTTCCTCACATCACCTCTGGCTCTTTGCCCAATCACCTTAAATCTGTGTCCTCTGGTTACAGAAACTTCTGCCAGAGGAAACCGTTTCTCCTTTTCTCCCCATCTATTAAATCTCCTCTAAACCGTCTCTTCTCTAAGGTGAACAACCCCAGCTTCTCCAGTCTCTCAACACAACAAATGTCCCTCGTCCCTCCGACCAATCTAGTAAATCTGAATCCTCTCTACGGCCTTGACATCCTTCCCAATGTGTGACGCTCAGAATTGAATACAATTCTCCAGCTGAAACTTAACCAGTGTTTTATAAATCTTTTCCAGAAGTCAACACCAATGTTGCTCTTGCTGTGATGGGGTTAAGAAGTGCGAGGCTAATCCAGTCAGTTGGATGTGTGAATGAGACCGATGAGCTGAAAGAAGTGCAGTTGGAGTGGACAGACAGGAACATGCAGTTTAATCGGGTGCAAACACTCCTGCACAGCTCACACACCACTTGCTGCTCACTTGGAGCAAGAGGCAAATATTAATTGCAGCAATTCATTTGATTTGATTTTAAATAGCTTATTTTATAAACTGTATCATATTTCTGTAACTGCAGTTCCCAGCTCAGATTCTTCCTCGGAGCATTTGGGACTCACCTGGTAGCGTAATGAGTGGTGATCGATTGTCCTAGGAACCAACAGGAATATTGGTCAGAGGTCGGAGGGCCAAGGGAGCAGCGTGTTCTGAAACCAATCGTGGTGCCTGATTGGCCATTCTGGTGAGTCAGTATTAACCCCTGCTAAACTATTTATCTTTTGAAAGTTAAATCGAGGTTTCTGTTGTCAAGGGAACTGTTTAGCATCTCTCATTCTTTCATTTGCCTGGAGTTCCTATTATGAGTTTCAGTCAGCTCAATGCCAAGTGGACCAGATGTTTAAAGGCCATACATTTTCCGATGTCCATGTCACTGTTATTTAAAGGTACAGAGGTTGATTTCCCCTCGTTATGCATCTGTTGTGATATTTAGAGGGACAATGTCTCAATATGCTGCACCTTTCGGAGGTAAAGTAATGTCTTTCCTGTTAGTACTGAGTCAAATTCTGCACTGGGGAAGAGGGCTGGTGGCTTCAGAATTTAAAATTCTCATCCTCTTGTTCAAATAGCTCCATGGCCTCGCTCGTATGTCTTTGACCTCCTCCAGCCCCACAACCCACCTTACTGAGGAGAAACAGTTTGCAGTGAGAAGAGTCGATAAGCAGAGGCCACAGATTGAAGGTAATTGGTGAAAGACCAAGAGGTGACATGAGGGCATAAATTACACAGCGAGATGTTAAGACATGCAAGGCAGTGCCTGAAAGGCCAATGCAACTAGATTCACTAGCAATTTTTAAATGGGAATTGGGTAAAAATTTAAATTGGAAAATAAATTGCAGGCGAGACATGGAAAGATAGAAACACAGAAAATAGATGCAGGAGCAGGCCATTCGAATCTTCGAGTCTGCACCACCATTCAATAAGATCATGGCTGATCATGCACCTCAGTACCCCTCTCCTGCTTTCTCTCCATACCTCTTGATCCCTTTAGCTGTAAGGGCCATATCTAACTCTCTCTTGAATGTATCCAATGAACTGGCATCAACAACTTTCTGCGGTAGGGAATTCCACAGATTAACAACTCTGAGTGAAGAAGTTTCTCCTCATCTCAGTCCTAAATGGCTTACCCCTTATCCTTAGACGATGCCCCCTGGTTCTGGACTTCCCCGACATCGGGAACATTCTTCCTACATCTAACTTGTCCAGTCTCGTCAGAATTTTATATATGTTTAAATGCGATCCCCTCTCATCCTTCTAAACTCCAGTGAGTATAGGCCCACCCGATCTAATCTCTCCTCATATGTCTGTCCTGCCATCCTGAGAATATGTGACCGCCCATTTAAAACTGAGATGAGGAGGAATTTATTCTTTCAGATGGTTGTAAATCTGTGGAATTCAATGCCCCAGAGAGCTGTGGATGCTGGGTCATTGAATATATTTAAGGCGGAGATGGACAGATTTTCGCGCGATAAGGGAATAAATGTTTATGGGAAGCGTGCAGACAAGTGGAGCTGATTAAATGATCAGATCAACAATGATCTTATGAAATGGCGGACCGGGCTCGAGGGGTCAAATGGCCTACTCCTGCTCCTAGTTCTTGTGTTCTTGTGTAAACAGGATAACGTTATTGTAAATGGTAACATTGGACACGATAACCTGTACACAGGAGGATAACGTGAATGTAAGTGGCAACATTGAACATGATAACCAGTACACAGGGTAATGATAGTGTTAATGGTAAAAATGGACATCAGCTTAGCTCAGTGCAATAAACTTAATTAATTATTCAATTGAATATAACGAACACACTGGCTAATACAAGTGGTTAATTGTTAAATTGGTCATGATAACGAGTGCACAAAATACAAAACTACAATTACTGTATAATTTGGAAATGATAACGAATACAGAAGAGAATGATGTTGCAGATAATTGTGAAATTCGGGTTGAAATCCAATACACAGAGTAACAAAAATAAAGTTAATCATTCAGTTGGACGCAATAACTATTACAGAGGGGAATAAAGTTACAGTTAAGATGGAGATGGACACATTTTTGAGCGTTAAGGTAATAAAGGGTTACGGGGAGCGGGTAGATATGTGAAGCTGAGTCCATGATCAGATCCGCAATGATCTTATTAAATGGCAGAGCAGGCTCGAGGGCTAAAATTGCCTACTCCTGCTCTTATTTCTTGTGTTCCTGTGTACACAGGGTAACGTTCGAGTAAATGGTAAAAATGGAGATGATAACCAGTACACAGGAGGATAACATCACTGTTAATGCTAAATTTGGACATGATAACTAGTACACAGGAGGATAACGTCATTGTTAATGGTAAAGTTGGACATGATAAACAGTTCACAGGGGGATAACGTTACTGTTAATGGTAAAATTGGACATGACAACCAGCACAAATGATAAGTAAATCTCAAGGGGAATAAACCTAGATAACTATTCAATTGAATATAAGGAACACATTGGTTAATAAATGTAGTTAATTATTAAATTGGTCATGATAACGAGGGCAAACGGGATAAAACTACAGTTAATTTAATGATAACGAATACACAGGAGAATAATGTTACAGATAATTGTGAAAGTTGGCATGATATCAAATACGCAGGGTAATAAAATTAATGTCAATCGTTAAATTGGACCGGTTAACTATTACACAGTGGAGTAAAGTTACAGTTAATTGTTCAATTGAATATAACGAGCACAGACCTAATTAAATTAGTTAGTTGTTAAATTGGACTTGCTAATTAATGCACAAAGGGATAAAGTTGCAGTTATTTTAAAAATTGAGTTAAAGAAGACAGATGAAGTCAGATAAAAAGACAGAGTAATTGAGGCAGAAGGAGAGGGAGTGCACGTGAATCACAATGAGACATTGAGAGAAGGAGACAGAGAGGGCGAAGATAGAGAGAGAGAGAAAGAGAGAGACAGAAAGGAAGAACGAGAAACATAGAGAAACATTGAGAGAGATATGGAGAGAGACATGGAGAGAGACATTGAGAGAAACATTGAGTGATATATTGAGTGAGATATTGAGAAGCACATCGAGTGAAACATTGAATGAGACATTGAGTGAGACATTAAGGCGACATTGAGAGATTCTTTGAGAGACACATTGAGAGACACATTGAGAGAGATATTGAGGGAGACATTGAGGGAGACATTGGGGGAAACATTGAGAGAGACATTGAAAAAGCCATTGAGGGTGGCATTGAGAGAGACATTGATAGAAACATTGAGAGATACATTGAGAGATATATTGAGAGATTCATTGAGTGTGGCATTGAGAGAGTCACTGAGAGAAACATTGAGAGATACATTGAGAGATATATTGAGAGATTCATTGAGGGAGGCATTAAGAGAGACATTGAAATACATTGATCGAGATTTTGAGAGAGACATTGAGAGAGGCACATAGAGAGGTATCGAGAGACACATTGAGGATGGCATTGAGGCAGGTATTGAGAGAGATATTGAGAGAGACAGAGAGGGAACATTGAGACCGACATTGAGGGAGACATTGCGAGAAGCATTGAGAAAGACATCGAAGGACATATTCATGGAAACATTGAAGGAGACATTGAGGGAAACATTGAGAGAGACATCGAGAGAATCATTGAGAGAGACGTTGAGGGAGACAGTGAAAGATATATTGAGAAAGTCATTGAGCGAGGCATTGAGGGAGACATTGACAAACACCTGAAGGGAGATATTGAGAGAGACTTTGAGAGACACATTGAGGGAGACATTGAGAGACACATTGAGGGAGACATTGAGCGAGTCATTGTGTGAGAAGTTGAGAGAGACATTGTTGGAGGCAGTGACAGTGACATTGAGGGCGATGTTGCGGGAGACATTTAGCGAGACATTGAGAGAGACATTGAGAGGTACATTGAGACATACATTGAGGGAGACTATGAGAGAGACATTGAAAGAGAGATTGAGGGAGACATTGAGAGACACTGAGGGAGATATTGAGCGAGTCATTGTGTGAGAAGTTGAGAGAGACATTGTTGGAGGCAGTGACAGTGACATTGAGGGCGATGTTGGGGGAGACATTTAGCGAGACATTGAGAGAGACATTGAGAGGTACATTGAGACATACATTGAGGGAGACTATGAGAGAGACATTGAAAGAGAGATTGAGGGAGACATTGAGAGACACTGAGGGAGATATTGAGTGATACAGATAAACGTAGAAACATAGAAACTATGTGCAGGAGTAGGCCATTAGGCATTTCGAGCCTACACCATCATTCAACATGATCATGGCTGATCATGCAACTTCAGTACGCCATTCCTGCTTTCTCTCCATACCCTTAATCCCTTCAGCTGTAAGGGCCACATCGAACTCCCTTTTGAATATATCTAACGAACTGGTTTCAACAACGTTCTGTGGTAGAGAATTCCACAGGTTCACAATTCTTTGAATGAAGAAGTTTCTCTTCATCTCGGTCCTAAGTGGCTTACCCATTATCCTAAAACTGTGATCCCTGGTTCTGGACTTCCGCAGCATTGGGAGCAATATTCCTGCACCTAACATGTGATATCCCGTCAGAATTTTATATATTTCTATGAGATCCCCTCTCATTCTTCTAATTTCCAGTGAATATAAGCCTAGTCGATCCAGTCTTTCTTCATATGTTAGTACTGCCATCCCGGGAATCAGTCTGCTGAATCTTCGCTGTACTCCCTCAAAAGCAAGAATGTCCTTCATCAGATTAGGAGACAAAAACTGTACACAATATTCAAGGTGTGGCCTCACCAAGGCCCTGTACAACTACAGTAAGATCTCCTTGCTCCCATACCCACATTATCTCGCTATGATGACCAACATGCCATTTGCCTTGCATGCCAACTTTCAATGACTGATGTACCATGACACCCAGGTCACCTTGCAGCTCCCATTTTCCTAATCTGCCATCATTCAGATAATATTCTGCCTTCGTGTTTTTGCCACCAAAATGGATAAGCTCACATTTATCCACATTATACTGCATCTGACATGCATTTGCCCACTCACCTAACCTGTCCAAATCAAGCTGCATGCTCTAAGCTTCCTCCTCACAGCTCACTCTGCCACCCAGTTTAATGTCATCTGCAAACTTGGAGATATTACACTCAATTCCTTCATCCAAATCATTAATGTATTTCGTAAAGAGCTGGGGTCCCAGTATTGAGCCCTGCGGCACCCCACTAGTTATGCCTGCCATTTTGAAGAGGACCCCTTTATCCCGACTCTCTGCTTCATGTCTGCCAACCAGTTCTCTATCCACGTCAGTACATTACCCCCAATACCATGTGCTTTAATTTTGCACACCAATCTCTTTTGTGGGACCTTTTCAAAAACCTTTTGAAAATCCATATACACCACATCCCTTGGCTCTCCCTTGCCCACTCTACTAGTTTCATCCTCAAAAAAATCCAGAAGATTTGTCAAGCATGATTTCCCTTTCATAAATCCATGTTGACTTGGACCAATCATCGTCACTGCTTTCCAAATGCGCTGTCATTTCATCTTTAATAATTGATTCCTACATTTCCTCCCTACTGATATCAGACTAACCGGTCTATAATTACCCATTTTCTCTCTTCCTCCTTTTTTAAAAAGTGATGTTACATTAGCAACCCTCCAGTCCATTGGAACTGATCCAGAGTCGATAGACTGTTGGAAAATGATCACCAATGTATTCAGTATTTCTAGGGCCACTTCCTAAAGTACTCTGGGATGCAGACTATCAGGCCCTGGGGATTTATCGGCCTTCAATCCCATCAATTTTCCGAACACAATTTCCCGCCTAATAAGGATATCCTTCAGTTCCTCCTACTCACTAGACACTCGGTCCCCTGGTATTTCCGGAAGGTTATTTGTGCTTTCCTTCGTGAAAACAGAACCAAAGTATTTGTTCAACTCGTCTGCCATTTCTTTGTTCCTCATTATAAATTCGCCTGCATCCGACTACAAGGGAACTACGTTTGTCTTCACTAATCTTTTTCTCTTCACGTATCTATCGAAGCTTTTGCAGTCAGTTTTTATGTTCCCGGCAAGCTTCTTCTCGTATTCTATTTTCCCCCTCCGAATTAAACCCTTTGTCTTCCTCTGCTGAATTCTAAATTTCTCCCAGTCCTCAGGTTTGCTACTTTTTCTCGCCTATTTATATACCTCTTCCTTGGATTTATCACTATCTTTAATTTCCCTAGTTAGCCACGGTTGAGCCACCTTCCCCGTTTTATTTTTTACTCCAGACAGGAATGTAAAATTATTGAAGTTCATCCATGTGATCTTTAAATGTCTGCCATTGCCTATCCACCGTCAAGCCTTTAATTATCCGTCTATTCTAAACAATTCTCTTCTCATACCATCGAAGTTACCTTTCCCTAAGTTCAGGAGCCTAGTCTCTGAATTACTTGTGTCACTCTCCATCTTAATAAAGAAATCTACCATTTTATGATCATTCTTCCCTCAGGGGGCTCGCACAACAAGATTGCTAATTAGTTATTTCTCCTTACACATCACCCAGTCTAGGATGACCAGCCATCTCATTGGTTTCTCGAAATATTGGTCCAGAAAACCATCCCGAATACACTCCAGGAAATCCTCCTCCATCGTCTTGGTACCAGTTTGGTTAGCGCAATCTATGTATAGATTGAAGTCTCCCATGATAACTGCTGTACCTTTATTGCATGCATCCCTAATTTCTTGTTTGATGCTGGCCCCAACCTCACTACTACGTTTGGTGGTCTGTACACAACTCCCACTAACGTTTTCTGTCCTATGCTATTCCGCAGTTCGACCAATACAGATTCCACATCATCCAAGCTAATGTCCTTCCTTACTATTGCATTAATTTCCTCTTTAACCAGCAACGCTACCTTACCTCCGTTTCCTTTCTGTCTATTCTTCCTGAATGTTGAATACCTCTTGTTTTTGAGTTCCTAGCATTGGTCATCCTGGAGCCATGTCTCTGTGATGCCAATTATATGATATTCATTATGCCTGTGCAGTTAATTCGTCCACCATATTACGAATACTCCTCTCATTGAGGCACAGAGCCTTCAGGCTTGACTTTTTAACACACTTTGCCCTTTTAGAATTTTGCTGCAATGTGTCCCTTTTTGATATTTGCCTTGGTTCTCTCTGCCCTCCAATTTTACTTTTCTTCTTTCTATATTTTGCTTCTGCCCCTGTTTAACTACCCTCTGTCTCCCTGCATAGGTTACCATCTCCCTGCCATATTAGTTTAACCGCTCCCCAACAGCACTGGCAAACACTCCCCCGAGGACATTGCTTCCGGTCCTGGCAAGGGTCAGACCGTCCGTTTTGTGGTCCCAGCTCCCCCAGAACCGGTTCCAATATCCCAGGAATTTGAATCCCGCCCTGCTGCACCACTCCTCAAGCCACGTATTAATCTGAGATATTCTTAGATTCCTACTCTGACTAGCACGTGAAACTGGTAGCAATCCTGAGATTACTACCTTTGATGTCCTACTTTTTTCATTTAACTCCTAGCTCCCTAAATTCAACTTATAGGGCCTCATCCCGTTTTTTTTACCTATATCGTTAGTACCAATATGCACCACGACAACTGGCTGTTTACCCTCCCCCTTCAAAATGTCCTTCACCTGCTCCGAGACACCTTTGAGCCTTGCACCAGGCAGGCAACATACAATCCTGGAGTCCCGATTGCAGTCGCAGAAACGTCTATCTATTCCCCTTAAAATAGAATCCCCTACAACTATAGCTCTCCCACTATTTTTCCTGCCCTCCTGTGCAGCAGAGCCACCCACAGTTCCATGAACGTGGCTGCTGCTGCTCTCCCCTGATGAGTCCATCCCCCTCAACAGTACCCAAAGCGGTGTAACTGTTTTGCAGGGGGCGATGACTGCAGGAGACCCCTGCATTCCCTTCCTTCCACTGCTCTTCCTGTTGTTCACCCATCCCCAATCTGGCTGTGTACCCTTTACCTGCGGTGTGTCCAACTCACTAAACGTGCAATTCACGACATCTTCAGCATCACGGATGCTCCAGAGAAAATCCACCCGCAGCTCCACTGCCACAATACGCTCTGTCCGGTGCTACAGGCGGAAACATTTCGCGCACATGTAATCGTCAAGGACACTGTGACCTCCCACGAAGCACAGGAGAGCACAACATGTGCCCCAGTTCTCCTGCTATGACTTAACCCTTAGATTAACTTAATTTTCAACAATAATGATAAAGGTTACCTGCTGCTAAAGGAAAGAGGCAGAGGCAGAGACTGAGATACATTTCACAATTCAATTTCTTGATATTTGAGAGTGTCACAGAGAAAAATGCAGATTCAACAGTTAACAATCAGGTATCACCGAGCAGGATGGGAGAAAATCAGTGTTAAATCAAAGACTTATCTGGAGTGGGGCTCGAACCGACGTGATTACAAATTCAGTGGATCTTAAGTCCAACGCTTTAAGCACTCTGAAATCCTGGTCCTGTAAGTATGCGGATTCTGTCTCTGTGAGAAATTGGGCTTCCCCACAGACAGACATATACACATAGGATTTCAGTGAGCATTTGTGAACATTTTTAGTAATATTGACACGGGGCCAACTCTCCTATTCTCTTTCGAGTTGGTATGAAAAAGAGAGAGAGCGAGAGTGATAGGGAATTCAATTGTAAGGGGAATAGATAGGCGCTTATGCGGCCGCAACCGGGACTCCAGGATGGTATGTTGCCTCCCTGGTGCAAGGGTCAAGGATATCTCGGAGAGGGTGCAGGACATTCTGAAAACGGAAGGTGAACAGCCAGTTGTCGTGGTGCACATTGGTACCAACGATATAGCTAAAACAAAACGGGATGAGGTCTTACGAGACGAATTTAAGGAGCTGGGAGATAAATTAAAAAGTAGGACCTCAAAAGTAGTAATCTCGGGATTGCTACCAGTGCCACGTGCTAGTCAGAGTAGGAATCGCAGGATAGCTCAAATGAATACGTGGCTTGAACAGTGGTGCAGCAGGGAGGGATTCAAATTCCTGGGGCATGGGAACCGGTTCTGGGGGAGGTGGGACCAGTACAAACCAGACGGTCTGCACCGAGGCAGGACCGGAACCATTGTCCTTGGAGGAGTGTTTGCTAGTGCTGTTGGGGAGGAGTTAAACTAATATGGCAGGGTAATGGGAATCAATGCAGGGAGACAGAGGGAAACAAAATAGAGACAGAAGCAAAAGACAGAAAGGAGATGAGTAAAAGTGGAGGGCAGAGGAACCCAAGGCAAAAAATAAAAAGGGCCAATTGCAGCAAAATTCTAAAGGGTCAAAGTATGTTAAAAAGGCAAACTCTGTGCCTCAAGGCGAGGAGTATTCAGAATAAGGTGGATGAATTAACTGTGCAGATAGCAGTCAACGGATACGATGTGGTCGGCATCACAGAGACATGGCTGCAGGGTGACTAAGGCTGGGATTTCAACATCCAAGGGTATTCAACATTTAGGAAGGATAGACAGAAAGGAAAAGGAGGCGGATTGAAATTGCTGGTTAAAGAGGAAATTAATGCAATAGTAAGGAAATACATTAGCTGGGATGATGTGGAATCGGTATGGGTGGAGATACGGAATACCAAAGGGCAGAAAACGCTAGTGAGAGTTATGTACAGACCTCCAAACAGTAGTAGTGATGTTGGGGAGGGCATCAAACAGGAAATTAGGGGTGCATGCAATAAAGTTGCAGCAGTTATCATGGGTGAGTTTAATAAGCATATAGATTGGGCTAACCCAACTGGAAACAATACGGTGGAGGAGGATTTCGTGGAGTGCATAAGGGATGGTTTTCTAGGACAATATGTCGAGGAACAAACTAGGGGGGAGGCCATCTTAGACTGGGTGTTGTGTAATGAGAGAGGATTAATTAGCAATCTCGTTGTGCGAGGCCCCTTGGGGAAGAGTGACCATGATATGGTGGAATTCTACATTAGGATGGAGAATGAAACAGTTAATTCAGCGACCATGGTCCAGAACTTAAAGAAGGGTAACTTTGAAGGTATGAGGCGTGAATTGGGTAGGATAGATTGGCGAATGATACTTAAGGGGTTGTGAGTGGATGGGCAATGGCAGACATTTAGAGACTGCATGGATGAACTACAACAATTGTACATCCCTGTCTGGCATAAAAATAAAAAAGGGAAGGTGGCTCAACCGTGGCTATCAAGGGAAATCAGGGATAGTATTAAAGCCAAGGCAGTGGCATACAAATTATCCAGAAATAGCAGCGAACCAGGGGACCGGGAGAAATTTAGAACTCAGCAGAGCAGGACAAAAGGTTTGATTAGGGCAGGGAAAATAGTGTACGAGAGGAAGCTTGCAGGGAACATTAAAATGGACTGCAAAAGCTTCTACAGATATGTAAAGAGAAAAAGGTTATTAAAGTCAAACCTGGGTCCCCTGCAGTCAGAATTAGGGGAAGTCAAAACTGGGAACAAAGATATGGCAGACCAATTCAACAACTACTTTGGTTCGGTATTCACTAAGGAGGACACAAATAACCTTGCGGATATAAAAGGTGTTAGAGAGTCGAGTAAGAAGGAGGAACTGAGGGAAATCTTTATTGGTCGGGAAATTGTGTTGGGGAAATTGATGGGATTGAAGGCCGATAAATCTCCAGGGTCTGATGGACTGCAGAGTACTTTAGGAGGTGGCCTTGGAAATAGCGGATGCATTGACAGTCATTTTGCAACATTCCATATACTCTGGATCAGTTCCTATCGAGTGGAGGGTAGCAAATGTAACACCACTTTTTGAAAAAGGAGGAAGAGAGAAAACAGGTAATTATAGACCGGTCAGCCTGACATCGGTAGTGGAATCTATTATTAAGGATGTCATGGCAGCGCATTTGGAAAGAGGTGACATGATAGGTCCAAGTCAGCATGGATTTGTGAAAGGGAAATCATGCTTGACAAATCTTAAATTTTTTGAGGATGTTTCCAGTAGAGTGGACAAGAGGGAACCATTTGATGTGGTGTATTTGGACCTTCAGAAGGCTTTCGACAAGGTACCACACAAGAGATTAATGTGCAAAGTTAAAGCACATGGGATTGGGGGTAGTGTGCTGACATGGATTGAGAACTGGTTGGCAGACAGGAAGCAAAGGGTAGGAGTAAATGGGTATTTTTCAGAATGGCAGGCAGTGACTAGTAGGGTACCGTAAGGTTCTGTGCTGGGGCCCGAGCTGTTTACATTGTACATTAATGATTCAGACGAGGGGATTAAATGTAGAATGTCCAAATTTGCGGATGACACTAAGTTGGGTGGCAGTGTGAGCTGCGAGTTGGATATATGACTTGGATAGGTTAGTTGAGTCGGCAAATGCATGGCAGATGAAGTATAATGTGGATAAATGTGAGGTTATCCACTTTCGTAGTAAAAACAGAGAGACAGACTTTTATCTGAATGATGGCAGATTAGGAAAAGGGGAGGTGCAACGAGACCTGGGTGTCATGGTACATCAGTCATTGAAGGTTGGCATGCAGGTACACCAGGCGGTTAAGAAAGCAAATGGCATGTTGGCCTTCAAAGTGAGGGGATTTGATTACAGGGGCACGGATGTGTTACTACAGTTGTACAGGCCTTGGTGAGGCCACACCTGGAGTAATGTGTACAGTTTTGGTCTCTCCTAACTTGAGGAAGGACATTCTTGCTATTCAGGGAGTGCAGCGAAGGTTCACCAGACTGATTCCCGGGATGGCGGGACTGACATATCAAGAAAGACTGGATCAACTGGGCTTGTATTCACTGGAGTTCAGAAGAATGAGAGGGGATCTCAACAAACGTTTAAAATTCTGACGGGTTTAGACAGGTTGGATGCAGGAAGAATGTTCCCAATGTTGGGGAAGTCCAGAACCAGTGGTCACAGTCTAAGGATAAGGGATAAGCTATTTTGGACCGAGATGAGGAGAAACTTCTTCACCCAGGGAGTGGTGCACCTGTCGAATTCTCTACCATAGGAAGTTGTTGAGGACAATTCACAAAATATATTCCAAAAGGAGTTAGATGTAGTCCTTATTACTAGGGGTATAAGGGGTATGGCGAGAAAGCAGGAATGAGGTACTGAAGTTTCATGTTCAGCCATGAACTCATTTAATGTGGTGCAGGCTCGAAGGGCAGAATGGCCGACTCCTGCACCTATTTTCTATTTTTCTATGTCTCTGATTAACGCTCTTGGAATTTTCACATCCACCCGATGGTGCAGACGGAGCTTCAATTTAACATTTCATCCGAAAGTCAACAGCTTCAACAATGCAAAATTCCCAACGTACTGCATTTGCGTGTCAGCCAAGATTATATGCTCAACTCTCAGGAGTGGGACTTGAACACAACCTCCAGATTCAGTCGAGAATGCTGCCACTGAACCAATGCCGATACATAAGTTCACAACCGTATTATTTTAAACAATTATTTTTTAAAAGTTCCAAGACATACCAAATTCATGGTGATGATATCCACAGACAGTTGCACATAGACAGTATCATACATGCAGAGAGACAGACACAGAGACACACACACACACACAAAACCAGAAATATACACACACCGACGGACATGCAGAGTGCCTTAGACATACAGAATGATAGACAGCCAGAACCACTGTCGCTAATTTGGCTGATTTTTGCGTTTTTCTATCCCTATGTATCGTGAATATTGCAGATTAATGAAAACAAGAAAAAAAATGTCAGTGTTGAAATGTGTGGGACGTTATTCCACCAAACTCAGGATCAGTTTTGCAGGACCTGATTAAATTGTGAAATGGAATGAAAAATGCTGAGATACGTAGTCAACAGGATTCGCATATGTGCCAGGAAACCACAATGGATTTGCAGTCCATCACCTTATTCACTCGGCCACGACCACTGGTTAGCTACCTATTTAAATGTTACTCAGATAATACTCAGTCATCCATCTCTGTGCAGCAGACGGCCACAGAACCCTGAAACAATCTCCGTTTGCTAAAAATCTGGAAGAGGCAATCTGCTCTTGTTTTATTTTTACTGTTCTATATTACTCTGGAACTTTTCAACATGAATCTATGCCAAGAAACAAAAGTAAAACTCTGCATATTGAGATAACTGCCTTCTCGTCAGGGAATTAAACCCCGCTCCCCAGCGTGACAGGTGGGGATACTCACCACTGTACTACCGAGGAATTGACAGAGATGGATGCTGTCAGAGCCAGAATCGAGCTGTGATCAAAACTGGACACCATGAGAAGCCGACCAACACATTGAGAGGCAGAGACCAACCGACAAACAGGGAGAGACAGACGGCGAGATAGAGACAAAGAGAGACAGAAAGTGTGAGTCTGAGAAGGAGAGGCAAACTGAGTGAGAAAAAGCCTCAAACACACACATATACACAGATATATTTGTGTGCTCTATAAAGAGAGAGAGGGAAGGAGTGAGGGAAAGACAGTGATAAATACAATGACAAGGAGAGAGACAGATAGAGAGAGAGAGAGAGAAAGATAGAGAGAGAGACAGAGGTATAAACAGAAAATGATGGAAATACTCAGCAGGTTAGAGACAGGAACTAACAGAGACAGGCAAAGAGAGACAGACAGTCAGAGATATAGACAGACAGAGATGATGGGAAAGCGAGAGACAGTCAGACAGAGAGACTGAGGGAATCCCATTTGAACAGAACTGGACACCGTGAGAAAGAAGAGACAGAGATAAACAGCGAAATAGGGAGAGACAGACAGTGAGATAGAGACAAAGAGAGACAGAAAGTTGAGACTGAGAGGGAGAGGCAGACTGAGTAAGAAAAAAGACTCAAACACATATATATATACAGTGATGTGTGTATATGTGACCTATTAAGAGAGAGAGGGTAAGAGTGAGAGAAAGACAATGATACAGTCAGTGACAAGGAGAAAAACAGACAGAGAGAGAGAGATAGAGACTAAAACAGAAAATGATGGAAATACTTCTCAGCTTACAGGCAGGGACTAACAGAGACAGGCAAAGACATGGACAAACCGAAATGATGGGAAAGAGAGAGCCAGTCAGACAAATAATTTGAGAAAATCCCATTGGAACAGACGTGGGCACCGTGAGAAAGAGACAGATTGAGAGACAGAGGCAAACAGAGAAACAGGGACAGACAGAGTGAGTCAGACTGAGAGATACAAAGATTCAAACGTACAAAAACATACACAGCTCTCTGAAGAGAAAGAGAGGCAGAGACCGAGCGACACAGATACATTTCACAATTTCATTTCATTATCGGTTCAGAGTGTCACATAGTTACATAAAATTGCTGATTCAACAGATGAAAATCCGGTATCACTGATTAGAATGGGAGGAAATCCGTGTTCAATTAAAACGATACCAGGAGTGGGGTACGAACCCACGCGGAAAAAAAACCATTGAATTTTAAGTCCAAAGCCTTAACCACTCAGATTTCCTAGTCCGGTGAGACCCTGCATTCTGTCTCTGTGAGCATCTGGGCTTCAACCCCAACCCCACATACAAACACATGCACATCGGCTTCCAGTGAGCATTTACGAACATTTTTAGTGATAATGACACGGGGGCAACTCTCCAATTCTTTTTCTAGTAATGCCATGGGACCTTTCATATCCACCCGTGCGTGCAGACGGAGTTTAATTTAACATTTCATCCGAAAGTCAACAGCTTCAACATTGCAAAATTCCCCAAATGTTGCACTTGAGTGCTAGCCAAGATGATATGCTCACGTCTCAGGAGTGCGACTTGAACATACAAACACCGAATTCAGTCGAGAATGCTGCCACTGAACCAAAGCCGATACAAAAGTTCACAACCGTATTATTTTCCCCAAGTCTTTTTTATAAGTTCCAGGACATACCAAATTCATGGTGATGATTTCCACAGACAGTTGCACATACACAGAGATATATATAGAGATAGATAGACACAGAGACACACACACACATAACCAAAAATATACACGCACCAACGGACATGCACAGATGCCTTCGTTATCTCGAGGGATAGACAAGCTGAATCACTGTCGTAACTTTGACTGATTTTTGCGATTTTTTAAACGGATGTATCGTAAATATTGCTGATTAATAAACATGAGAAAAAAAATGTCAGTGTAGAAAGGTGTGGGACGTTATTCCATCGATCTCAGGATCAGTTTGGCAGAGACCTGGTGAAATTGAATGAAAAATGCTGAGAATCATAATCGGCAAGATTCGAACCTTCGCTGGAAAACCCCAATGGATTTCTAGTCCATCGCCTTAACAACTCGGCCACGACTACTGTGTTGCTGCTTTTGTAGACGTTACTCAGAAAAATCTCAGTCATCCATCTCTGTGCAGCAGACGGCCAAAGATTCCTGAAAAAGTCTCCATCTGCTCAAACTCTGTAAGAGGCAATCTCCTTTACCTGTATTTTTACAGCTCGATATTGCTCTGCAACTTTTTAATATGAATCTCTTCCAAGAAACAGAAGTACAATTCTACATTTTGAAACAACTGCCTCCCCGTCAGGGAATTGAACCCCGGTCTCTCGCGGGACCGGCGGGATATACCCACCAAACGAACGAGGAACTAATGGGTACCAGATCTGTCAGAGCAGGAATCGAGCTGTGAACAGAACTGGACACCATGAGAAGTCGACAGATTGAGAAACAGAGACAAACCAACAAACAGGGAGAGACAGACAGCGAGATAGAGACAACGATAGACAGAAAGTGTGAGACTGAGAAGGAGAGGCAGACTGAGTGAGAAAAAGACTCAAACACAAACATATACAGAGATGTATGTGTGTGATCTATTAAGAGACAAAGGGAAAGAGTGAGAAAAAGACAATGATAAAGACAGTGACAAGGAGAGAGACAGGTAGAGATAGGGATGATAGAGACTAAAACAGAAAATGATGGAAATACTTTTCAGGTTAGAGACAGGCAAAGAGATGGACAGACCGAAATGATGGGAAAGAGAGAGACAGTCAGACAAAGAGTCTGAGAGAATCCCTTTGGAACAGAAGTGGACACCGTGAGGAAGAGACAGATTGAGAGACAGAGATAAGCAGAGGAACAGGGACAGACAGAGTGAGTCAGACTGAGAGAGACAAAGATTGAAACATACAAACACATACACAGCTCTCTGAAGAGAGAGAGAGGCAGAGACCGAGCGACACAGATACATTTCACAATTTCATTTCGTTATCAGCTCAGAGTGTCACATACCTACAGAAAATTGCAGATTCAACAGATGAAAATCCGGGATCACTGATCAGAATGGGAGGAAATCCGTGTTAAATTAAAGGATAGAATAAAAGGAAAAGGAGGTGGGGTAGCATTGCTGGTTAAAGAGGAGATTAATGCAATAGTTAGGAAGGACATTAGTTTGGATGATGTGGAATCTATATGGGTAGAGCTGCAGACCACCAAAGGGCAAAAAACGTGAGTGGGAGTTGTGTACAGACCTCCAAACAGTAGTTGTAATGTTGGGGAGGGCATCAAACAAGGAAATTAGGGGTGCATGCAATAAAGGTGCAGCAGTTATAATGGGTGACTTTAATATGCACATAGATTGGGCTAACCAAACTGGAAGCAATACGGTGGAGGAGGATTTCCTGGAGTGCATAAGTGATGGTTTTCTAGACCAATATGTCGAGGAACCAACTAGGGGGGGGGGCATCTTAGACTGGGTGTTGTGCAATGAGAGAGGATGAATTAGCAATCTCGTTGTGCGAGGCCCCTTGGGGAAGAGTGACCATAATATGGTGGAATTCTGCATTAGGATGGAGTATAAAACAGTTAATTCAGAGATCATGGTCCAGAACTTAAAGAAGGGTAACTTTGAAGGTATGAGGCGTGAATTGGCTAGGATAGATTGGCGAATGATACTTAAGGGGTTGACTGTGGATTGGCAATAGCAGACATTAAGAGACCACATGGATGAACTACAACAATTGTACATTCCTGTCTGGCATTAAAATAAAAAAGGGAAAGTGGCTCAACCGTGGCTATCAATCAGGGATAGACAGGCTGAATCACTGTCGTAACTTTAATTGATTGTTGCGTATTTCTCTCCGTATGTATCGTGAATATTGCAGTTTAATAAAAATGAGAAAAAATGTCAGTGTTGAAAGGTGTGGGACGTTATTCCATCGATCCCTGATCAATTTTGCAGAGACCGGGTTCAATTGTGAAATGGAATGTGAAATGCTGAGATTCGTAGTTATCAGGATTTGAAGCTGCGCCAGAAAAGCCAATGGATTTCGAGTCCAGCGCCTTAACCACTCGGCCACGACTACTGCATCTGGGCCTTGTAAACGTTACTCAGAAAAAACTCAGTCATCCATCTCTATGCAGCAGACGGCCAAAGAATCCTGAAAAATACTCCGTTTGCTAAAAGTTTGGCAATCTCCTCTACCATTATTTTTACTGTTCTATCTTGCTCTGGAACTTTTTAACATGAATCTCTACCAAGAAACAGAAGTAAAATTCTACGTTTTGAAAAAACTGCCACCCAGTCAGGAATTGAACCCCAGTATCCCACATGATAGGCAAGGATACGCACCACTATACTAACGATGAATTAAGGCTGATTCGCTCTGTCAGAGCAGGAATCGAGCTGTGAACAGAACTGGACACCATGAGAAGTCGACAGACACATTGAGAGACAGAGACAAACCGACAAACAGGGAGAGACAGACAGCGAGATAGAGACAACGAGAGACACAAAGTGTGAGACTGAGAAGGAGAGGCAGACTGAGTGAGAAAAAGACTCAAACACATACATATACAGAGATGTGTGTGTGTAATCTATTAAAAGAAAGAGGGAAAGAGTGAGAGAAAGACAATGATAAAGACAGTGACAAAGAGAGAGACAGATAGAGACAAAAACAGAAAACGATGGATATACTTATCAGGTTAGAGACAGGGACTAACAGAGACAGGCAAAGACATGGACAGTCCGAAATGATGGGAAAGGGACAGCGGGTCAGACAAAGGGAATTCCACTTTGAACCGAAGTGGACACCGTGAGAAAGAGACAATTTGAGAGACAGAGACAAACCGAGAAACTGGGACAGTCAGCGTGAGACCAAGACTCAAACATCGAAACACATTCACAGCTCTCGAAAGAGAGAGAGAGGCAGAGACCGAGCGACACAGATACATTTCACAATTTAATTTCATTATCGGCTCAGAGTGTCACATCGTTACAAACAATTGCAGATTCAACAGATATCACTGATCAGAATGGGAGGAAATCCGTGTTAAATTAAAGAGACAGCAGGAGTGGAGTACGAACTCACGCGGGAAAAACTCATTGAATTTTAAGACAAACGTCTTAACCACTCGGCCATCCTGGTCCTGTCAGCATCTGGATTCTGTCTATGTGTGCATGTGAGAACCTGGGCTTCAACCCCAAACCCACATACGCACACACACACACAGAGGCTTTCAGTGAGCATTTCCGAACATGTTTCGTCACATTGACACGGGGGCAACTCTCCTATTCTTTTTCGAGTAATGCTCTGGGACCTTTCACATCCACCCGAGGGTGCAGACGGAGCTTCAATTTTACATTTCATCCAAAAGTCAACAGCTTCAACAATACAAAATTCCCTAAGTGATGCACTTGAGTGTTAGCCAAGATTCTATGCTCAAGTTTCAAAAGTGAGGCTTGAACACACAAACTCATGATTCAGTCGCGAATGCTGTCACTGAACCAAAGCCGATACAAAAGTTCACCACCGTATTATTTTTCCCAATTCTTTTTTTAAGTACCAGGACATACCAAATTCATGGCGATGATTTCCACAGACAGTTGCACATACACAGAGACGTATATACAGATAGACAGACAGACACACACACATATATAACCAAACAATTACACGCACCAACGGACATGAACAGATGCCTTAGACATTTCGAGGGATAGACAGGCTGAATCACTGTCGCACCTTTGACTGATTTTTGCGTTTTTCTATCCGCATGTATCGTGAATATTGCAGGTTAATATAAATGAGAAAAAATGTCAGTGTTGAAAAATGTGGAACGTTCTTCCATCTATCTCAGGATCAGTTTTGACGAGATCTCGTTACATTGTGAAATGGAATAAAAAATGCTGAGAATCGTAGTGGGCAGGATTCGAACCAGGGCAGTGAAAATCCAAGAAGTTTCAAGTCCATCATCTTAACCATTCGACCACGGATACTGCTTCTCTGCCGTCTGAAAAGTTTCTCAGAAAAAACTCAGTCATCCATCTCTAAGCAGCAGACGGCCAGAGAATCATGAAAAAGTCTCCGTTTGCTGAAAATCTGGACGAGGCAATCTCCTCTACCTGTATTTTTACTGTTCTATATTGCTCTGGAATGTTTTAACATGAATCTCTACCAAGAAACAGAAGTAAAATTCAACATTTTGAAAAAACTGCCTCACCGCGTGAGAGGCGAGGATGCGTAATACTCTACTAACGAGGAACTGACGAATATCAGTTTTGTCAGAGCAGGAATCGAGCTATGAACAGAACTGGACACCATGAGAAGTCGACAGATACATTGAATGACATAGAAACATAGAAACATAGAAAATAGGTGCAGGAGAAGGTTATTAGGCCATTCGAGCTGCACCGCCATTCAATGAGTTCATGGCTGAACATGCAAATTAATTACCCCATTCCTGCTTTCTTGCCATACCCCTTGATCCCCCTCGTAGTAAGGAACACATCTAACTCCTTTTTGAATACATTTAGTAAATTGGCCTCAACAACTTTCTGTGGTCGAGAATTCCACAGGTTCACCACTCTGAGTGAAGAAGTTTCTCCTCATCTCTGTCGTAAGTGGCTTGCCCCTTATCCTGAGACTGTGACCCCTGGTTCTGGACTTCCCCAACATTGGGAACATTCTTCCTGCATCTAACCTGTCTAAACCCGTCAGAATTTTAAACGTTTCTATGAGATCCCCTTTTATTCTTCTGAACTCCAGTGAATATCAGCCCAGTTGATCCAATCTTTCTTGATATGTCAGTCACTCCATCGCGGGAATCAGTCTGGTGAACATTCGCTGTACTCCCTCAATAGCAAGAATGTTCTTCCTCAAGTTAGGAGACCAAAACTGTACACAATACTCCAGGTGTGGCCTCACCAAGGCCCTGTACAACTGTAGCAACACCTCCCTGCCCCTGTACTAAAATCCCCTCGCTATGAAGGCCGACATGCCATTTGCTTTCTTAACTGCCCGCTCTACCTGCATGCCAACCTTCAATGACTGATGTACCATGACACCCAGGTCTCGTTGCACCTCCCCTTTTCCTAATCTGTCACAATTCAGATAATAGTCTGTCTCTCTGTTTTTACCACCAAGGGGATCACCTCACATTCATCCACATTATAATTCATCTGCCATGCATTTGCCCACTCACCTAACCTATCCAAGTCACTCTGCAGCCACATAGCATCCTCCTCGCTGCTCACACTGCCACCCAACTTAGTGTCATCCGCAAATTTGGAGATACTACGTTTAATCCCCTCGTCCAAATCATTCGTGTACAATGTGAACAGCTGGGGCCCCAGCACAGAACCTTGCAGTACCCCGCTAGTCACTGCCTGCCATTCTGAAAAGTATCCATTTACTCCTACACTTTGCTTCCTGTCTGACAACCAGTTCTCAATCTATGTCAGCACACTACCCCCAATCCCATGTGCTTTAACTTTGCACATTAATCTCTTGTGTGGTACCTTGTCGAAAGCCTTCTGAAAGTCCAAATATACCACATCAACTGGTTCTCCCTTGTCCACTCGACTGGAAACATCCTCAAAAATTCCAGAAGATTTGTCAAGCATGCTTTCCCTTTCACAAATCCATGCTGACTTGGACCTATCATGTCACCTCTTTCGAAATGCGCTGCTATGACATCCTTAATAATTGATTCCATCATTTTACCCACTACTGATCTCAGGCTGACCGGTCAAAATTCCCTGTTTTCTCTCTCCCTCCTTTTTTAAAAAGTGGGGTTACATTCGCTACCCTTCAGTCGATAGGAACTGATCCAGAGTCTATGGAATGTTGGAAAATGACTGTCCATGGTTCCGCTATGACAGAGTCAAACCGACAAACAGGGAGAGACAGATGGCGAGATAGAGACAACGAGAGACAGAAAGTGTGAAACTGAGGAGGAGAGGCAGACTGATTGATAAAAAGACTCAAACACATACATTTTAAGAGATGTGTGTGTGTGTGATCTATAATGAGAGAGAGGGAGAGAGTGAGAGAAAGAGAATGATAAAGACAGATCGAGAGAGAGAGATAGAGACAAAACCAGAAAATGATGGAACTACTTATCAGGTTAGAGACAGGGACTGGCAGAGACAAGCAAAGAAAGACAAACAGACAGAGACAGAGACAGAGACAGATAGAGAGAGACGATGGGAAAGAGAGGGGCAGTCAGACAGAGAGGGATGATGGGAAAGAGAGAGCCAAATAGACAGGGAGAATGAGAGAATCCCATTGGAGCAGACCTTTGTCACCGTGAGAAAGAAAGAGACAGATTGACAGACAGAGACAAACAGAGAAACCTAGAAACTTAGAAAATAGGTGCAGGAGTTGGGCATTCGGGCCTTCGAGTCTGCACCACCATTCAATAAGATCATGACTGATCATTCACCTCAGTATCCTTTTGCTGCTTTCTCTCCATACCATTTGGTGCTTTTAGCCATAATGGCCATATCTAACTCCCTCTTGAATATATCCAATGAACTGGCATCAACAACTCTCTGCGGTAGGGAATTCCACAGGTTAACAACTCTCAGAGTAAAGAAGTTTCTCCTCATCTCGGTCCTAAATGGCCTGCCCCTTATCCTTAGACTGTGTCCCCGAGTACTGGACTTCCCCAACATGGGAACAGTATGCTGCATCTAACCTGTTAAGTCCCGTCAGAATTTTTTATGTTTCTATGAGATCCCCTCTCATCCTTCTAAACTCCAGTGACTACAGGCCCAGTCGATCCAGTCTCTCTTCATATGTTAATCCTTCTATCCCGGGAATCAGTTTGGTGAACCTTCGCTGCACTTCCTCAATAGCAAGAAAGTCCTTCCTCAGATTACGAGACCAAAACTGAACACAATATTCCAGGTGAGGTCCCACAAAGGCCCTGTACAACTGCAGTAAGACCTCCGTGCTCCTATACACAAATCTCCTAGCTATGAAGGCCAACATACCATTTGCCTTCTTCACCGCCTGCTGTAACTGCATGCCAACATTCAATGACTGATGTACCATGACACGCAGCTCCCGTTGCACCTCCCCTTTTCCTAATCTGCCGCCATACAGATAATATTCTGCCTTCGTGTTTTTGCCACCAAAAATGATAACCTCACATTTATCCACATTACACTGCATCTGCCATGCATTTGCCCTCTCACCTAACCTGCCCATGTCATCCTGCAGCCTCTTAGCATCCTCCTCACAGTTCACGCCGCCACCCCTGTTAGTATCATCTGCAAACTTGAAGATATTACACTCAATTCCTTCATCTAAATCATTAATGTATATTGTAAATAGCTGGGTTCCCAGCACTGAGCCCTGCGGCACCCCACTAGTCACTGCCTGCTTTTCTGAAAATGAACCGTTTATCCCGATTCTCTGCTTCATGTCTGCCAACCAGTTCTCTATCCTCGTCAGTACATTACCCCCAATACCATGTGCTTTAATTCTGCACACCAATACATGTGTGGGACCTTGTTGAAAGCCTTTTGAAAGTCCAAATACACCACATCCACTGGTTCCCCTTGTCCACTATACTAGTTACATCCTCAATAAATTCCAGAAGATTAGTCAAGCTTGATTTCCCTTTCATAAACTCTTGCCGCTTGGACGGATCCTGTCACTGCTTTCCAAATGCACTGCTATTTCATCTTTATTAATTGATTCCTACATTTTCCCCACTACTGATGTTAGGCTAACCAGTCTATAATTATCCGTTTTCTATGTCCCCTCTTTTTTAAAAGGTGGTGTTACATTAGCTACCCTCCAGTCCATACAAACTGATCTAGAGTCGATAGACTTTTGGAAAATGATCACCAATGCATCCGCTATTTCGAGGGCCACTTCCTTAAGTACTATCAGGCCCTGGGGATTTATCAGCCTTCAATCCCTTCAATTTCCCAAACACAATTACCTGACTCATAAGGATTTCATTCAGTTCCTCCTTCTCGCTACATCCTTGGTGCCCTAGTATTTCTGGAGAGTTATGCGTGTCTTCCTTCGTCAAGACAGAACCAAAGTAATTGTTCAACTGGTCTACCATTTCTTTGTTCCCCATTATAAATTCACCTGAATCTGACTGCAAGGGACCTACGTTTGTCATCTCTAATCTTTTTGTCTTCACATATCTATAGAACTTTATTATGTTCCCAGCAAGCTTACTCTCATAATATATTTCTCCCCTCATAATTAAACCCTTTGTCCTACTCTGCTGAATTCTAAATGTCTCCCAGTCCTCAGGTTGCGGCTTTTTCTGGCCAATTTATATGCCTCTTCCTTTGATTTAACAATATCCTTAATTTCCTTTGTTAGCCACGGTTGAGCCACCTTCCCCGTTTTATTTTTACTCCAGACACGGAAATACAATTGTTGAAGCTCATCCATGTGGTCTTTAAATGTTTGCCATGGCCTATCCACCGTCAACCCTTTAAGTACGATTCGCCAGTCTATTCTAGCCAATTCACGTCTCATACCATCGAAGTTACATTTTTTTAAGTTCAGGACCCTAGTCTCTGAATTAACTGTGTCACTCGCCACCTAAATAAAGATTTCGACCATATTATGGTATCACTCTTCCCCAAGGGGCCTCGCACAACAAGATTGCTAATTAGTCCTTTCTCATTACACATCACCCAGTCTAGGATGGCCAGCCCTCCAGATGGTCCTTCGACATATTGGTCGAGAAAACCATCCCTAATACGCTCGAGGAAATCCTCCACCACCGTATTGCTTTCTTTATGGTTAGCCCAATCTACATGTACAGTAAAGTCGCCCTTGAATATCTTTATGGCACGCATCCCTAATTTCTTGTTTGATGCTGTCCCCAACCTCACTACTACTGTTTGCTGATCTGCACACAACTCCTCTAGCGTTTTCTTGCCTTTGGTATTCCGCAGTTCCACCCATACATGTTCCACATCATCCAAGCTAATGTCGTTCCTTATTAGTGGCAATTTCCTCTTCAACCAGCAACGCTACCCCACCACCTTTTCATTTCTGTCTATGCTTCCTGAATGTTGAATTCCCAGCCTTGGTCACCCTGGAGCCATGTCTCCGTGATGCCAATTATATCATATTCATTAATTGCTGCTTGTGCAGTTAATTCGTCCACTTTATTACGAATACTCCTCGCAATGAGGCACAGAGCCTTCAGGCTTGTTATTTTAGCACACTTTGACCCTTTAGGATTTTGCTGTAAAGTGGCCCTATTGGATTTTTGCCGTGGGTTTCTCTGCCCTCCACCTTTACTTTTATTCTTTCGCTTCTGCGCACATTCCACTTCCCTCTGTCTCCCGTCGTCCTGCCATATTACTTAAAACACTCCCCAACAACACGAGCAAACACTCCCCCTTGGACATTGGTTCTGATCCTGCCCAGGTGCAGACCGTCCGATTTAGTACTGATCCCACCTCCCCCAGAACGGGTTCCAAAGTGCCAGGAACTTGAATCCCTCCCATCTGCACCACACTTCAAGCCACGTATTCATCTGAGCTATCCTGCGATTCCTGCTCCGACGAGCAGGTGGCACTCGTAGCAATCCTGACTTTGCGACCTTCGAGGTCCGACTTTTTAATTTAACTCCGAGCTCCCTGAATTCAGATTGTCGGTCCTCAGACAGAGTGAGTCAGAGAGTGACAGAGACTCAAACACATAAAGATATACAGAGCTCTCTAAAGACAGAGAGTGAGAGGCAGAGATACACAATCCCATTTCTTTGTCAGTTGAGAGTGTGACAGAGTTTCAGATTCAACAGAAGGCATTCGGGTATCACTGAGCAGGATGGGAGAAAATTGGTGTTAACTTCAAGTGTTACCAGAAGAGGGGCTCGAACGCACGCGGGTATAATCCCATTAGATCCTAAATGCAACGATTTAGCCACTGGGCCATTCTGGACTTAGGAATCTTCACATTCTGTCTCTGTGGAAATCTGGGCTTGAGCTCCACCCTCACAGACACACGCATGCACACAGGTTTTCAGTGAGCATTTCCAGTAATATTGACACGGAGGCAACTCATATTCTTTTTCGAACAATGCTGAGGGTACATTCACATTCACCCGAGAGAGCAGACGGAGCTTCCATTTAACATTTCATCCGAAAGTCAACAGCTTCAACATTGCAAAATTCCCCAAATACTGCAGTTGACTGTCAGCCAAGATTATATGCTCAAGTCTCAGGAGTGGGACTTGAAGTCGAAAATGCTGCCGCTGAACCAAAGCCGATATCAAATGTCACAACCGTATTATTTTCCCCAAGTCTTTTTTAAAAGTTCCAGGGCATACCAGATTCATGGTGATGATATCTACAGACAGTTGCACAAATACAGTGACATACATACAGATAGACAGACACAGAGACACACACACACACATAACCAAAAATATACACGCACCAGTGGACATGCACAGAGTGCCTTAGACATATAGAGGGATCGACAGGCTGAATCACTGTCGCTAATTTGGCTGATTTTTGCGTTTTTCTATCCCTATGTATCGTGAATAGTGCAGATTAATGAAAATGAGAAAAAAATATCAGTGTTGAAAGGTGTGGGACGTTTTTCCATCTATCTCAGGATCAGTATTCCAGGGATCTGGTTAAATTGTGAAATGGAATGAAAAATGCTGAGATCCGTAGTCGGCAGGATTCAAACCTGCGCGGTGAAACGCCAATAGTTTTCCAGTCCATCGCCTTAACCACTCAGCCACGACTACTGGGTTGCTGCCGTTTTAAATGTTACTCAGATAATACTCAATCATCCCTCTCTCTGCATCAGAACGCCACAGAGTCCTGAAAAAGTAACCATTTCCTAAACAGTTGGAAGAGCCAATCTCCTCTAGCTGTATTTTTACTCTTCTATGTTGCTCTGGAACTTTTAATATGAATCTATACTGAATAAGAGAAGTACAATTCTACGTTCCGAAAATGATTCCTCCCGCGTGACAGGCGGGGATACTCACGACTATACTTAAGAGGTACTGACGGGTGCAGATTTTGAGACAGCAGGAATCGAGCTGTGAAAAGAACTGGACACCATGAGAAAGAGACAGACACATTGAGAGACAGACACAAAAAGAGACACAGGGAGAGACAGACAGCGAGCGAGAGAAATAGAGGGAGAGCAAATGTGAGACTGAGAGGGATAGGCAGATTGAGTGAGACAATGTCTCAAACACACACATACACAGAGATGTGTGTGTGTGTGCTCCATAAAGAGAGGGAGGCAAATAGTGATGGAAAGCCAGAGACAAAGAGAGAGCGAGGGAGAGAGATAGAGATAGAGATAGAGAGGGAGAGATAGAGATAGAGAGGGAGAGATAGAGATAGAGAGAGAGATAGAGAGAGAGAGAGAGAGAGAGAGAGAGAGAGAGAGAGAGAGAGAGAGAGAGAGAGAGAGAGAGAGAAACATAAAATGATGGACTCAACAGGTTCGAGCAGAGACAGGTAAAGAGAGACACACAGGCAGAGACATAGACAGACAGTGATGATGGGAAAGCGAGAGGCAGCGAGACAGAGAGACTGAGAGAATCCCATTGTAATTTAACTGGACACTGTGAGAAAGACACGGGCAGATTGAGAGACAGAGACAAACAGAGAAACAGAGAGAGACGGAGTGAGGCAGAGTGAGGGAGACAAGGTCTCTAACACGGAAACACATGCACAGATCTCTAAAAAGACAGAGGTAGAGAGTGAGGCAGAGACTGAAAGACACAGATACATTTCTCAATTCCATTTCTTTATCGGTTCAGAATGTCATCGAGTTACAGTAAAATGCAGATTCAACAGATTCTTACTACAGTTGCACAGGGCCTTGGTAAGGCCTCATCTGGAATATTGTGTTCAGTTTTGGTCTCCTAATCTGAGGAAGGACGTTCTTGCTATTGAGGGAGTGCAGCGAAGGTTCGCCAAACTGAATCCCGGGATGGCTGGACTGTCATATGAGGAGAGACTGGATCAACTGGATTTTTATACATTGGAGTTTAGAAGGATGAGAGGGGATTTCATAGAAACATAAAGATTCTGTCGGGACGGGACAGGTTAGATGCGGGTAGCTTGTTCCCGATGTTGGTGAAGTCCAGAACCAGGGGACACAGCCTTAGGACAGTCATGTCTCCGTGGTGCTAATTATATCATATTCGTTAATTGCTGCCTGTGCAGTTAATTCGTCCACCTTATTACGAATACTCCTCGCATTGAGGCACAGAGCCTAAAGGCTTGTCTTTTTAACACACTTTGTTCCTCTGACTTTAGCTGTAATGTGGCCCTTTTTGAAAGGAATGACAAAGGTGTATGTGGTTACAGGAGGATGTGAGGAGAAACAAACATAATACGAGGGGAAGAGTACATCGGCGATGGACCAGTATGAGATCAAAACGAATGGAAATATAAGGGGAATATCTTTATCCATGTGCCGGAGAGGGGAAGCCTAACTATAGGTCCTCACCCAGTGGGAGACGGGAGCAAGGATAGCTGCGGGTTTGAAAATACTACGGAAGGATGTGTCATTGGAATAAACTCTGCCCGAACCGAACCCTAACATTACAACTATCAAGTGTGAGGAGAATATGGTGTGGTAACTAGCCTGTGAACTTATGTTACTCCAAGACTGTCGGTGGCAGTGGGAAGAGCATGCATGACATGCCAGGAAGAAAATTACATGAAATATAAGCGGTGAGATTAAGCAAGATATTGATGTTTACATGGAAGAGCAAGCACAATCAATTACCCTGTTACTTGAAGATTTAACTAGCTCAAGAAATAACATTAAAATATATAAAAAGCTGAAGGATAAAGCAAAAGAACTGGACTGTGAAATAAAGGATGACCTGAAAAACCCGCCTTGGTGCTTGATATTCTATGTCCCTGGATAATGATCCTTTCACATACCCTAGTGGCAGTAAGATAGTAATAGCTTTGAGTTGTTTGGTGATGTTATGTAACAAGTGCAAAGACAGGCGAGGCTTACCCGAGCAAAGTTACAAGATAGGGATTAGAATTATATCCCATGTGTTGGTCCTAGTGCAGCTGATAGTGGTGTTGATGCTCCTGGGAGACTGTGCAGGCAGATACAAGAGACGCAGAAAGAAAAGTTTGGCCAAGGCCCGTAACCAAGAACACAGAAAGCCTTTGCTAGATCCAAAGAGGGTTAATCAAACAAAAAGACGGCATGAATACCTGATCCGAGTCATGAGTGTCACAATCCTATCACTGATCAACGAAACCGAGGCGGGACACAAACGAATCAAGACAGGATAAGGCAGGGAAAGGAAAATTGTTGTTCATGGTGGGATATTTTTAAGGGCTGGTCAACTAAAGCCTACGTGGTCCTCAAATTGATGTGACATTCAATTGTGGCAATAATGGTAGACTTAGGGATATGTTTCGTGATCCAACTATATCTGATGTGTAATATCAGAGAGATATACAACCACGTGGTTCTAGCCGAACAGCAAACAGCCTCATTAATTATGTAATGTAGGCATGATAGGGATGCGAATGACTTTGTAATGCGTTAGGGAAACAACCAAGACCCCCGAGCTTATGCACTGTCTGTAAACAAAGAAATATCAGTGGCGTGCCAATATCCCAGGGAAATGGTCAGGGGTAGTATGTAAAGACTCCACAAAAGATGGAACTAAAAGCGAGCCCAGGGAAAGGGACTTGCTATCACCATTTCCAGCAGATGACTCAGAACATATATGTGGTCAGCTGATTATTTAGAAATAATCAGGGACCAACAGGAGGGACTGAAAGGGCAGATTACAAATTGTAATTCCAATTAATAATAATAATGGCGATGTTTTAAAATGGAGTTCACAGGTTTTTAAAATGGAACCCACAGCCTGTTTTTCAGACTGTGGTAAGTGTGTGTGGGATGCCTTCCACAGAGGAGCAGTGTTCCAATTCATAGACCAAAGGCCTTGGGAGCTGGGCACGGACACAGATAACATAGAATTTGAATTGTATAACAAGATAAGAGTTAATTAAAAAGAATCATAACAACATGTATTTGGAATTACCAATTAAGGCATATAGAAGCCAGATTGGAGGAAGCGCTGTACCAATCAATCCTGTATTAATCAATCAGCATGTATTAATTGTAACTTGTGTAATGACGTAATGCTATAATCTGAAACTGTATAATGTAAGATGTCTCTGGCAGTATCTTCGAGCATTCCTTCAAGGATAGCTCCCCTGCCGGCTTGTATTAATAAAACCTGCATTTACTTCAAGTCTCACAGAATCCTAGTGATGTTTGGAAGTTAAGCCTAACAAGGTTAGAGAGATAGGGAGGGGTGTAGGGCTGTAGGAGGTTACAGAGATCGGGAGGGGAGTAGGGCTGGAGGAGATTATAGAGATAGGGAGGGGTGTAGGGCTGAAGGATGTTACAGAGATAGGGAGGGATGCAGGGCTGGAGGAGTTACAGAGATAGGAAGGGGTGTAGGGGCCGGAGGAGGTTACAGAGATAGGGAGGGGTGTAGGGCTGGAGGAGGTTACAGAGATAGGGAGGGGTGTAGAGGCTAGAGGAGATTACAGAGATAGGGAGGGCGGAGCCATCGAGGGGTTTGAACAGGAGGCTGAGAATTTTAAAATCAGCACCTCGCTGGGGCCGAGGATGGGGGAGAAGTGCAGGAACACAACCCCCTCACTACCTACCCTGCACTGACCCCCAATTTCTGTTACATCACCTGGAGTTCCAGCCACACTCCTCCCCCTCTCTCTCGGTATTTATCTACTCACTGCCTCACTCAAAGCTTATCTCCCATTGACACTCCGTGTGAGAGCCCCCGTTGTCCCAGAATTGCTCCCCGTGGACACCGACTGACGTTCCTCATGCATCCGCCGCCCTCCTCCTGTTCCGTGACGGCCGACAAATTCAGCAAACAAAAGATAAGGGCTGGGGGGAGGAGGGGTTATATAAATCAAAACACGTGGCGGCCGGAGGAAGGGGCTTGCGGGACCGTGTCCGGCCTGCGGGCCGTATGTTTGACACCCCTGATCTACACTGTCAAATCCTATAAGAATTGTGTATGTTTTAAAATTAGATCACCTGCCATTCTTCAAACCTGTACAGACTATAGGCCTAGTCTACTCAATCTCTCCTCACAGGACAATTCCCACATCCCAGGAATCAGTCTGGCGAACCTTCATTGCTACCCTCAATGGTAAGTACGTCCTTCCTTAGGTAAGCAATCAAAACTGTATTCAATACTCCAGGTGTAGTCTCACCAGGGTCCTATATAATTGCAGTAAGATATCTAGGAGCAAGTTATTATTTAAAGGAGAAAGATTGCAAAGTGCTGCAGTACAGCAGGCCCTGGGGTTACTTGTATCTGCCTGCACATTCTCCCAGGAGCATCAACACCACTATCAGCTGCACTAGGACTAACACATGGGATATAATGCTAATCCCGTGGTGCATAACGCCGTTCAAGTCAGCGGAGTAAAGAGGAAAAAATGCGGCATCTTTGTGCGGGGTAACATCAGAGAGCGCGGCAGAGGGAGGGAGAGGGGCAGGAGGGAGGGAGCAGGGCAGAGGGAGGGAGCGGGAGCGGGGCAGAGGGAGGGAGCGGGAGCGGGGCAGAGGGAGGGAGCGGGAGCGGGGAAGAGGGAGGGAGGAAGAGGGAGGGAGGAAGAGGGAGGGAGGGAGGAAGGGGGAGGGAGGGAGGAATGGGAGGGAGGAAGGGGCAGGGAGGGAGGAAGGCAGAGGGAGGGAGGAAGGGGAGGGAGGGAGGAAGGGGGAGGAAGGGAGGAAGGGGGAGGGAGGGAAGGTTCTGTGCTGGGGCCTCAGCTGTTTACATTGTACATTAATGATTTGGACGAGGGGATTAAATGTAGTATCTCCAAATTTGCGGATGACACTAAGTTCGGTGGCAGTGTGAGCTGTGAGGAGGATGCTATGAGGCTGCAGAGCGACTTGGATAGGTTAGGTGAGTGGGCAAATGCATGGCAGATTAAGTATAATGTGGATAAATGTGAGGTTATCCACTTTGGTGGTAAAAACAGAGAGGCAGACTATTATCTGAATGGTGACAGATTAGGAAAAGGGGAGGTGCAACGAGACCTGGGTGTCATGGTACATCAGTCATTGAAGGTTGGCATGCAGGTACAGCAGGCGGTTAAGAATGCAAATGGCATGTTGGCCTTCATAGTGAGGGGATTTGAGTACAGGGGCAGGGAGGTGTTGCTGCAGTTGTACAGGGCATTGGTGAGGCCACACCTGGAGTATTGTGTACAGTTTTGGTCTCCAAATCTGAGGAAGGACTTTCTTGCTATTGAGGGAGTGCAGCGGTGGTTCACCAGACTGATTCCAGGGATGGCGGGACTGTCCGATCAAGAAAGACTGGATCAACTGGGCTTGTATTCACTGGAGTTCTGAAGAATGAGAGGGGCCCTCATAGAAACGTTTAAAATTCTGATGGGTTTAGACAGGTTAGATGCAGGAAGAATGTTCCCAATGTTGGGGAAGTCCAGAACCAGGGGTCACAGTCTAAGGATAAGGAATAAGCCATTTAGGACAGAGATGAGGAGAAACTTCTTCACCCAGAGAGTGGCGAACCTGTGGAATTCTCTACCACAGAAAGTTGTTGAGGCCAATTCACTAAATAGATTCAAAAAGGAGTTAGATGTAGTCCTTACAACTCGGGGGATCAAGGTGTTTGGCTAGAAAACAGGAATGGGGTACTGAAGTTGCGTGTTCAGCCATGAACTCATTGAATGGCGGTGCAGGCTAGAAGGGACGAATGGCCTACTCCTGCACCAATTTTCTATGTTTCTATGAAAATGGTTGTGGTTGGGAACATTAATTTTAGGGGGATAGATAGGGTTGTCTGCAACCTAGAGCATGGGTCCTGAAGATTTTGTTTCATACCCGGTGCCAGGATAAAGGACATAAAGCACTTCTTCCGGGCTGGAGAAGAAGTTTTAGTGAGAGGGGGAGGGTCCATTTGTCGTGTTGCACGTAGGTACTAATGATATCGGTAGGACTAAGAAAGAGCTTCTGCTGAGAGAGTTTGAACAGCTAGGGACTAAATGGAAAAACAGAACCACAAAGCTAATAATCTCTGCATTATTACCTGAGCCACGAGCAAATTGGCATAGGGTCAGTCGAATCAGGGAGATGACTACGTGGCTCAGAGGTTGGTGTCGAAGAAGTGAGTTTCGATTCTTGGGGCACTGGCACCAATACTCGAGAAAGAGAGAGCTTTTCCGTGGGGACAGACTATACCTCAACTATGCTGGGACCACAATTCTTGCGAATCGAATAACCAGGGAGGTAGATAGGGCTTCAAAGTAAATAATGCGGCAAGAGGTTCACAATAAAGTGAAATCCAGAATACTAGACAACAGAAAAGGAAGCAATGCAGGAAACTGACTGTGGTAATGATACACAGTTTACGTCAGGAAGGGATAGAGCATACAAATAAAAAACAGCTCTCGCAAATAGGGTCCAGGTAAGAAAAATATCGATAAGACAAATAGGGTTATAGTACAAAATAATGTTAAGATGTCTAATAATGCTAAAAATACTAATCTAAAAGCACTGTATCTGAGTGCACGAAGCGTCCGTAACAAGGTACATGAATTAGCAGCGCAAATAGATGTAAATGGATACAATATAGTTGCAATTACGGCACATGATTGCAGGGTGATCAGGGCTGTGAATTCGATAGCCCAGGATATACGATATTTCGCAAAATGGAAAAGGGGGTGGCGTGGCGTTGTTATAAAGGATGAAATCTGATTAAGAGTGAGAAAGGATATTGGCTCAGAAAATCAAGATGTAGAATCAGTCTAGGTGGAGCTAGGAAACACCAAGGGGCAGAAAACATTGGTGGAAGTTATCTATAGGCCTCTAAACAATGCTGGTAATGTCGGGGATGGCATCAAACAGGATATTAGAGATGCATGTAACAAGGGTACTACAGTAAACGGAGGTGACTATAATCTGCACTTTGACTGGCCAAACCAAATTAGCAATAATACCGTGGAAGATAAATTCCTGGAGTGTCTACGAGGTGTTTTTTTCGACCTGTATGTTGAGCAGCCTACGCAGAAACAGGCAGAATACCCAATTTTATAAATTTCCATGAGATCCACTCTCATCCTTCTAAACTCCAGTGAATACAGGCCTGGACGATCCAGTCTCTCCTCAAATGTCTGTCCTGCCATCCCGGGAATCAGTCTGGTGAACCTTCGCTGCATTCTCTCAATAGCAAGAACGTCCTTCCTCAGATTAGGAGACCGAAACTGAACACAATATTCCAGGTGAGGCCTCACCAAGGCCCTGTACAAGTGCAGTAAGACCTCCCTGCTCCTATACTCAAATCCCCTAGCTATGAAGGCCAACATACCATTTAACTTCACAACAGATTAGGTATTGTGCAATGAGAAGGGATTAATTAAGTCTTGTTGTGCGGGGTCCTTTAGGGAAGAGTGACGGGGCGAGAGAAAACACGTAATTATAAACCGGTTAGCCTGACATCAGTAGTGGGGAAAATGTTGGAATCAATTATTAAAGATGAAATAGCAGCGCATTTGGAAAGCAATGATAGGATCGGTCCAAGTCAGCATGGATTTGTGAAAGGGAAATCAGGCTTGACAAATCTTCTGGATTTTTTTGAGGATGTAACTAGTAGAGTGGACAAGGGAGAACGAGTGGATGTGGTGTATTTGGACTTTCAAAAGATTTTGACAAATCCCACACAAGAGATTCGTGTGCGAAATTAAAGCGCAAGGTATTGGAGGTAATGTACTGATGTGGATAGAGAACTCGTTGCCAGACAGGAAGCAAAGAGTCGGGATAAACGGGTCTTTTTCAGAATAGCGGGCAGTGACTGGTGGGGTGCCGCAGGGCTCAGTGCTGGGACCCCAGCTATTTCCAATGTACATCAATGATTAGATGAACGAATTGAGTGTAATATCTCCAAGTTTGCAGATGACACTAAGCTGGGTGGCGATGTGAGATTTGGTGAGAATGCTAAGAGGCTGCAGGCTGACTTTGACTGGTTAGGTGAGTGGGCAAATGCACGGCAGATGCAGTATCATTTGGATAAATGTGAGGTAATGCACTTTGGTGGCAAGAACACGAAGGCAGAATATTATCTGTATGGCGGCAGATTAGGAAAAGGGGAGGTGCAACGAGACCTGGGTGTCTTGGTACATCAGTCATTGAAAGTTGGCATGCAGGAACAGCAGGCGGTGAACAAGGTAAATGGTATATTGGCCTTCATAGCTAGGGGATTTGAGTATAGGAGCAGGGAGGTCTTACTGCACTTGTACAGGGCCTTGGTGAGGTTTCACCTGGAATATTTTGTTCATTTGCGGTCTCCTAATCTGAGGAAGGATGTTCTTGCTATTGAGAGAGTGCAGCGAAGATTCACCAGACTGATTCCCGGGATGGCAGGAGAAACATATGAGGATAGACTGGATCGTCCAGGCCTTTATTCACTGGAGTTTAGTAGGATGAGAGTGGATCTCATGGAAATATATAAAATGCTGACGGGACTGGACAGGTTAGATGCAGGAAGACTGTTACCGATGTTGGGAAAGTCCAGAACCAGGGGTACACAGTCTAAGGATAAGAGGTAAGCCATTTAGGACTGAGATGAGGAGAAACGTCTTCACTCAGAGAGTTGTTGATCTGCGGAATTCTCTAAAGCAGAGAGTTGTTCATGACAGTTCATTGGATATATTCAAGAGGGAGTTAGATATGGTCCTTATGGCTAAATGGAGCAAGGGGTCTGGAGAGAAAGCAGGAAAGGGGTACCGAGGAGAATGAACAGCCATGATCTTATTCAATGATGGTGCAGGTTCGAACGGCCGAATGGCCTACTCCTGCACCCATTTGCTATGTTTCTGTGTTTCTATAACATGATTTAATTCTTTATTAAATGGAAAGTGAAGTAGTCCAATCCGAAATTAGGGTCCTAAATCTAAACAAAACAAACTACGAAGGTATGAGAAATGAATTGGCTATGATAGAATGTGCAGATTCATTAAAAGGCATGGTGGTGGATATGCAATGTCTATCATTTACGGAACGAATGCATGATTTGCAACATTTATACATTCCTTTCTGGCGCATAAGCACAAAAGTAAAAGTGACCCAACCATGGCTAACACAAGAAATTAAGGATGGTATTAGATCTAAAAAGAAGTCATACAAAGTTGCCAGAAAAAGTAGCAAGCCTGAGGATTGGGAAAAGTTTAGCATTCAACAAAAAAGGACCAAAAGATTGATTTAAGAGCGTAAAACTCGAGTATGGGAGTAAATTGCAAGAAACATAAAAACCGACTGCAAACGTTTCTACAAGTATGTACAAAGAAAAAAAGATTAGTGAAGACAAATGTAGGTCCTTTACAGTCAGAAACCGGAGAATTTATAATGCGGAAAAAGGAAACGGCAGAACAACTAAATAAAGGCTTCGATTTTGTCTTCCCAGAAGAGGAGACAAATAACGTCCCAGACATGCTGGGGAATCAAGGGACTAGTGAGCAAGAGGAATTAAAGGAAATGATTATTAGTAAGAAAATATTGCTGGAGAAACTAATGGGACTGAAGGTAGATAAATCCCCAGTGCCTGATGGGCTGCATCCCAGAATACTAAAAGAGGTAGCCATGGAAATAAGGGATGCATTGGTTGACATCTTCCAAAATTCTGCAGATTATGCAACAGTTCCTGCAGATTATAGTGTGGCAAATGTAACCCCACTTTTAAAAAAGTGGGAGAGTGAAAACAGGGAAGTACAGACCAGTTAGCCTAACATCAGTCGTGTGGAAAATGCTAGAGTCTATTATAAAGGATGTGATAACGGGACACTTTGATAATATCAACGGGATTACATAACGTCAACATGGACTTATGAAAGGAAAATCGTGCTTGACAAACCTACTGGTGTTATTCACAGTTATTCACAATATATATATAAATGGTTTGGATGAGGGAATCAATGTAATATTTCCAATTTGCTGACAACACAAAACTAGATGGGATTGTGAGTTGTGAGGAGGATGCAGAGACGCTGCAAGGCAATTTAGATAGGTTTCGTAAGTGGGCAAACACTTGGCAGATGCATTATAAAGTGGATAAATGTGAAGTTATCCACGTTGGTTGGAAAAACATAAAGACAACGTATTATTTAAATGGTGATAGCTTGGGAAATATCAATGTACAAAGGGACCTGGGTGTCCTTGGACACCAGTTATTGAAAGCAAACATGCAGGTGCAACAAGCAGCAACAGGATTTGAGTACAGGTGCAAGGATCTCTTACGACAGTTATACAGGGTTTTGGTGAGACCACAGCTGGAGTATTGTGTGCAGTTTTGCCTCCTTATCCAAGAAAGGATATATTTGCCCGAGAGGGAGTGCAACGAATGTTCACCAGACTGATTCCTGGGATGGCAGGACTGTCGTATGAGGAGCGATTGGGTCGACTAGGCCTGTATTCACTAGAGTTTAGAAGAATGAGTGGGGATCTCATTGAAACATTTAAAATTCTGACAGGGCTGGACACACCGAATGCGGGGAAGAGGTTTCTCCTGGCTGGGAAGTCTAGAACAAGGGGTCACACTCTCAGGATATGGGGTAGGAAATTAAGGATTGAGATGAGGAGAAATTTCTTTACTCACAGGGTGGTGAACCTGTGGAATGCCCTATCATTGAAGGCTGTGGAGGCCAAGGCACTGAATATATTTAAGAAGGAGATAGATAGATTTCTAGACACAAAAGGCATTAAGGGCTAATGAGAGAAAGCGGGAATAAGGTGTTGAATAAAAGGATCAGCCATGATCATATTGCATGGCGTGGCAGGCTCGATGGGCCGAACGGCATACTCCTGTTCCTATTTTCTATGTTTCTATCTCGGGGAAAACTCACTATCCCTCACTGATTGCGGCTCTTCACCAGTACCGAAGGTTTAGAGGGGATTTAAAGAAAGCTTCTTCACGCAGGGGGTTGTGGGAGTCTGGAACTCACTGCCTGGAAAGGAGGTCGAGGCAGAAACCCTCACCGCATTTAGAAGGTGCATGGATGGGCACTTGAGGTACCATAACCTGCAGGGTTAAGGAACTAGAGCCGGTAAGTAGGTTTAGACTGGATAACCTCTTGTTGGCTGGTGCAGATACAATAGTAAGTACTGCAGGGAATCTAATATGGCCAGTGTGATCTCCTGGAATCGGTTCGATTGCCTGGAGCAGTTGGAGAGGAATTTTCCCAGATTTTTTTTCTGATCTACAATTGTCCTGAGTTTTGATCTGGTTTTTTTGCCTCTCCCAAGAGATCGTATGGGTCCGGGAGTGGCGGAGTGTAAAATGTTGCGATACATGGAGTATCGCAGTTGTGGGGGGCGTACTGGTTGGACCGGGTACTCTTTATCTGTCCACCATTGTTCATTGTACATAGGTTGAAATGTAACTTCAGGGCCGCTGACCGGGCTGTGTGGCTCTTTTTCGGCCAGCGCGGACACGATGGGCCGAAATGGCCTCCTTCTGCGCTGTAAATTACTTTGTTTCTCTGTTTACAAAGAAATGCCCACACGGCAGCCTGAAACTCAGGGGCCCAGCGAGCAGGCGGGCGGGGGTGGGGGGGGAGGATGATTGACAGGGTCCCAGTGTGTGTGTGTGTGTGTGTGTGTTTGTGTGTGTGCTGAGCATGCGCGGTGCCCGGTGCCTTTGGAGGAGTGGGCGGGGCCAGGGGCGCATGCGCGGTGTAAGTCACAACTCCGGGCGGTGGCCGGAGCGCGGCGGCTTGTGGGTATTGCAGCCGCCAGTACTGTTGGTCCTTTCAACCAACCTGTGCAGCAGCTGCGGCTGAAAATCAGCTTCTCTGCCCCCGGACTGGGAGGTGGGGACATTTAGCAACATTTATCTCTTTTCGAAACTTGTTTTTGCAAGGTTTTAGAAGTGGAGCATTTACAGACAGAAAGCTGAAACCAAACATTACGTCAGGATCTGACAGGGTAACGTCATTTATTCGGACGTGAATATCATCGGCTTTGCTCATGGAACGGGAGGGCAGCGATCGCAGCACGTACAAATCAAACACGTGTCACGAGTGTGGACCCGGATTCACCCGATCGCCTGACCTGGTGAGACACGTGCACCGTCACACTGGCGAGAAACCGGGTGAAGGTGGGCACGGCGGGAAGGGATTCAGTTCCTCGTCTCTGTTGAAAGTTAATCGGTGCAGTCACACCGGGGACAGTCCGTTCACCTATTCTGTGTGTGGGAAGGGACTTTTTTATTCATCCTGCCTGCAGATACACCAGCGAGTTCACACTGACCAGAAACTATTTCAGTGTTCTGACTGTGGGAAGAGCTTTAAAAGCTCTGGGAAGCTGAAGGGACACGAGCTTGTTCACACTGATGAGAGGCCGTTCACATGTTTAATTAATTAGCAGCTTTTTGCCACTTTGCAAGTTATAGAAATTCAACTATTCTCATGGTTTATATTCAGTTCAAACTAGGAGAATCTTGTTCAGATGAGAACAAATGTTTTTATTACTGGGATATTGTGTAAAAACAACAGATATTTTTCAAGTAAATTACGTTGTTACAAAAAGCAATACTTAACAAATGATCGTCACATCCTGTTCTCTATTGCGTCCTCTTGCGAGACCGTGGTGCCGACCCGTTATCCTCTTTTCCTTCTGAAGATGATTTTTTCCTGTTGTCTTGATTCGCACTGCCTTCCTGGTAGAAGAGCTGTTGCTTTATACCCCTTTCCTCCCATTCAAATGCTGTGAAAATCTGCAGCCGTTTTAAGCTTACAATAGATCATATTGACTACTGCCTTTGACCTACTATGTTATCTCTATCTTTCCTCGTTCTCTTCTCTGAGAACAGTTATACAGACCTTTATACACACAACTATACTGTGCTTGGCTTTACAAAATTAAGATAAGAAATGGTACATGCTGCATACCTTTATCTTACCTATTAATAATTTTGGCCATGATCCTTCCAGTTCTAAATGAAGCTCTATCAGCAGTTATAAAAATGAATAACATAATAATGGCTCAAATTACCATGATGCTTTGCTTCTCAGACTTTGCCCATTTTGAAACACGTTATATTACATGGCCATTTTCTATCATTTATAAACTAGTTTTATAGACAATCAATGCACATACAGGAAGTTACAAACGTAAAGGTTGTTCATTATTTAAAGACGTGTAAAATAAGCTTATTTATTCTAACTTCGAACATCTGTCAATAGCTGATATCTTACAATCCCTACCTTGAGGTGGAGGGACTTCCTAAGTTTTCGTTTTGACTCTTGTCTAATAGGTTTTGGGCGGTTATAACGTTAAGTCATGTTTGTGTCTGGCGTATGCGATGCTATAAATTGAAGATTGCACTATTAAACATATTAACAATGTGAGTTGAACAATTAACAATAAGTATGAAATTATTCTAATCCAGGGAAGATTTTCTATATTAATCCCTATAATTTTTGTTTCCCTACCTTGTGGCATTCGTGCTTGACTGAATATACTTTAATCAAACTTTAAATTTTACACAGTTCCGCATCTCTGATCCTGACCTGAATCATTATTTTCTTTTTACGATTCAAACCTAATACTACAGAATTCCCCTCTATCATTTAAACCACCTTCTACAGCATCCTCAAATTTCACCATCTGTGCACCTATCCCACTTCCGTCACGTGTGAGGTAAGTATATTTTCCACAAGCCTTGAATGTCGTCATGACAGGTTTATTTTCCGAGTGGGTAGGATTAACAATGCATGAGTACTGCCCTTCATGATTTTTCCACCATCTAGGCCAAAACAATTGGTTGTATGCTTTCCTTTCTGATGTTATTGTGCCTTGTTTTTTTTTCTCCCCACAATCCCCCACTCTTTTTCAGAAATCTCCATACCTGTCGGCCTTCCGTATCTCTAAACGGACATCTCATACATACTCCGGATACTTCTTTTATTTTCCACTGATCTACACCTTCCGTTATAGCACCACAACCTGCCGTGTATTCTGTTGTTACATTATTATCCTGCTTCATCCACAATGGGAAATGCCATCCATAAGATTCATTATGTCATTTTTTATGTCCACCAAGAACCAGTGGAAATGTTCCAAAAAAGAGGGGCTGAGTACATTTATCGTCTGAGAGTGCTCTGCAGTCCTGCTCTTCATTCGTTGTCTATCCCAAACTTCCTAGTAGCAATAGAAGCGTATAGATCCACATCATTCACGTGCAAGAAAACCAAGCATAATATTTTCTAATTCTGAACAGGTTTCATCTGATTGATATGGAACCATTTCAGTTTTGGTTCTTCCTTTAGGTCATGCGGAACATTCAAAACAGATACACCGCTTTGGGTACTTTTGAGGGGGATGACTCATCAGAGGGGAGCAGCAGCAGCCAAGTTCATGGCACCGTGGGTGGCTGTGCTGCGCAAGAGGGCAAGAAAAAGAGTGGGAGAGCTATAGTGATAGGGGATTCAATTGTAAGGGGAATACGTAAGCGTTTCTGCGGGCGCAACCGAGACTCCAGGATGGTATGTTGCCTCCCTGGTGCAAGGGTCAAGTATGTCTCGGAGCGGGTGCAGGACATTCTGAAAAGGGAGGGTGAATAGCCAGCTGTCGTGGTGCATATAGGTACCAATGATATCGTTAAAAAACGGGATGAGGTCATACGAGACGGATTTAGGGAGCTAGTAGCTAAATTAAAAAGTAGGACCTCAAAAGTAGTAATCTCAGGATTGCTACCAGTGCTACATGCAAGTCAGAGTAGGAATCGCAAGATAGCTCAGATGAATACGTGGCTTGAGGTCTGGTACAAAAGGGAGGGAATCAAATTCCTGGGGCATAGGAAGCGGTTCTGTGGGAGGTGGGACCAGTACAAACCAGACAGTCTGCACCTGGGAAGGACCGGAACCAATGTCCGAGGGGAAGTGTTTGCTAGTGCTGTTGGGGAGGAGTTAAACTAACATGGCAGGGGGATGGGAACCTATGCAGTGAGACAGATGGAAATAAAATGGTGGCAGAAGAAAAAGATAGAAAGGAGAATAGGAAAAGTGGAGGAAAGAGAAACCCAAGGCAAAAAATAAAAAGGGACACATTGCAGCAAAATTCTGAAAAGGCAAGCCTGAAGGCTCTGTGCCTCAATGCGAAGAGTATTCGGAATAAGGTGGACGAATTAACTGCACAGACAGCAGTTAACGGGTATGAAGTAATTGGCATCATGGAGACATGGCTCCAGGCTGGGAACTCAACATTTAGGAAGGATAGGCAGAGAGGAAGAGGAGGCGGGGCGACGTTGCTGGTTAAAGAGGAAATTAAATCAATAGTTAGGATGGACATTAGCCTGGACGATGTAGAATCGGTATAGGTGGAGCTTCGGAATACCAAAGGGCAGAAAACGTTAGTGGGAGTTGTGTACAGACCACCAAACAGTAGTAGTGAGGTTGGGGACAGCATCAAACAAGAAATAAGGGATGTGTGCAATAAAGGTGCAGCAGTTATCATTGGCGACTTTAATCTACATATTGATTGGGTGAACCAAACTGGTAGCAATATGGTGTAGGAGGGTTTCCTGGAGTGAATTGGGGATGGTTTTCTGGACCAATATGTCGAGGAGCCAACCAGTTAGCTGGCCATCCAAGATTGGGTGATGTGTAATGAGAACGGACAAATTAGCAATCTTGTTGTGTAAGGCATCTTAGGGAAGAGTGACCATAATATGGTAGAATCCCTTATTAAGAGGAGAGTGACATAGTTAATTCGGAAACCAGGATCCTGAACGTAAGGAAATTTAACTTCGATGGTATGAGGCGTTAATTGGCTAGAAACACTGGAAAATGGTACTTAAAGGGTTGATGGTGCATAAGCAATGGCAAACATTTAAAGATCACATGGATGAACTTCAGCAATTGTATATCCCTGTCTGGAGTAAAAATAAAACGGGGAAGGTGGCTCAACCGTGGCTAACAAGGGAAATTGAGGATAGTGTTAAAACCAAGCAAGAGGCATACAAATTGGTTAGAAAAGCAACGAGCCTGAGGACTGGAAGAAATTTAGAATTCAACAGAGGAGTTCGAAGGGTTTATTTAAGAGGGGAAGATAGAGTACAAGAGGAAGCATGCAGGGAACAGACAAACTGTAAAAGCTTCTATATACATGTGAAGGGAAAAAAGATGAGTGAAAAGAAACGTAGGTCACTTGCAGTCGGATTCAGGTGAATTTATAATGGGGAACAAAGAAATTGCAGACCAATTGACAAAGACTTCGGTTCTGTCTTCACGAAGGAAGACACAAATAACCTTCCGAATATACTCAGGGAGAGTGGGTCGAGTCAGAAGGAGGAACTGAAGGATATCCTTATTTGGCAGGAAATTGTGTTAGGGAAATTGATGGGATTGAAGGCCGATAAATCCCTGGGGCCTGAAGGTCTTCTTCCCAGAGTACTTAAGGAAGTGGCCCTAGAAATAGTGGGTGCAATGGTGATCATTTTCCAACAGTCTATCGACTCTGGATCAGTTCCTATGGACTGGATGGCAGCTAATGTAACACCACGTTTTAAAAAGGGAGGGAGAGAGAAAACGGGTAATTATAGATCGGTTAGCCTGACATCAGCATTGGGGAAAATGTTGGAATCAATCATTAATTGGAATCAATCACCAGTTCAAACTGTCACAGGATGAGAGAGTAGAGAGCACCAGTTCCAACTGTCACAGGACGGAGAGTGGAGAGAACCAGTTCCAAATGTCACAGGAGCATCCAATCGTGCCCTGGTAACTGCCCCCAAAGGAAGTGGAGTGTGGGAAATTGCACTCCGCTTCCATTGAGGGGTGGTAAGGCCAATTCTGCGGCGGGAGCAGGACTTACACGCTGGGGGCTAAAATTCCATGCCCCAGAAGGTTACCGCCCCCAAGATGGGAGCCTGTGCGGGGAGGCAGAGGGAAGTTGAGGGGAGATGGGGGCGGGGGATGGAGGGGAGAGTGGTGGAGGTGGGGGGGAGAAATCCAGGGCGGGGGACAGGAGGGGCCATATTGCAGCAGATGTGTGGGGGGGCGAAGTGTGTTGGAGGAGCGGGCCTGGGGGGTCTGTGCCTCAGTGCAGGGAGTGTTCGGAGTGGGGTGGATGGGTTGACTGCGCAGATGGCGGTTGGTGGATGTGGTGTAGTTCGCGTCGCGGGGGCGTGGCTACGCGGTGGCCGGGGCTGGGGGCTCGATATCCAGGGGTGTTTGGGAAGGATTCTGACGGGACGGGGCGGGTTGGGTGTGTGGGGAGTGTTCCCGGTGTTGGGTGGGTCTGGAACCGGGGGGTGCAAGCTCTTGGGATGGGGGTTGGACTGTTTGGGGCTGGGATTGGGAGAGACTTGTTCACTCAGGGAGTTGTTGGCCTGTGGGGTTCCCTTCCGCAGAGAGTTGTTGATGCCAGTTCATTGGATGTGTTCGGGAGGGAGTTGGATGTGGTCCTTGCGACTGTGGGGGTCGGGGGGGCGTGGAGGGGTCGTGGTGGGTGGTGCTGGGGTGGGTGATCAGCCATGATCTTGTTGAATGATGGTGCAGGCTCGAAGGGCCGAATGGCCTACTCCTGCACCTATTTTCTATGTTTCTATGTTTCTATTAAGGATGAAATAGCAGCGCATTTGGAAAGCAGTGACAGGATCAGTCCACGGCAGCTTGGATTTTTGAAAGGGAAATCATGCGTGACGAATCTTCTGTAATTTTTTGAGGATGTAACTAGTTGAGTGGACAAGGGAGAACCAGTGGATGTGGTGTACTTCGACTTTCAAAAGGCTTTTGACATGGTCCCGCACAATAAATTGGTGTACAAAATCAAAGCACATGGTATTGGGGGTAATGTACTGACGTGGATAGAGAACTAGTTGGCAGACAGGAAGCAGAGAGTCGGGTTAAATGGGTCCTTTTCAGAATGGCAGGCAGTAACTAGTGGAGTGCCGCAGGGCTCCGTGCTGGGACCCCAGCTCTTTACAATATACATTAACGATTTAGATGAAGGAATTGAGTGTAATATCTCCAAGTTTGCAGATGACACAAAACTGGATGGCGGTGTGAGCTTTGAGGAGGACGCTAAGAGGCGGCAGGGTGATTTGGACAGCTTAGGTGAGTAGGCAAATGCATGGCAGATGCAGTATAATGTGGATAAATGTGAGGTTATCCATTTTGGGGGCAAAAATACGAAGGCAGAATTTTATCTGAATGGCGGAAGATTAGGAAAAGGGGAGTGCAACGAGACCTGGATGTCATGGTCCATCAGAAATTGAAAGTTGGCATGCAGCTGCAGCAGGCAGTGAAGAAGACAAATGGTATGTTGGCCTTCATAGCTCGGAGATTTGAGTATAGGAGCAGGGAAGTCTTACTGCAGTTGTACAGGACCTTAATGAGGCCTCACCTGGAATATTGTGTTCAGTTTTGGTGTCCTTATCGGAGGAAGGACATTCTTGCTATTGAGGGAGTGCAGCGAAGGTTCACAAGACTGATTCCATGGATGGCTGAACTGTCATATGAGGAGAGACTGGATCAACTGCGCCTTTATTCACTGGAGTTTAGAAGGATGAGAGGGGATCTCATAGAAATGAATAAGATTCTGATGGGACTGGACAGGTTCGATGCGGGAACAATGTTCCCGATGTTGTGAAAGTCCAGAACCAGGGGACATAGTCTTATGATAAAAGGTAGGCCATTTAGGAATGAGATGAGGACAAACTTCTTCACTCAGAGAGTTGTTAACGTATTGAATTCCCTGCCGCTGAGATTTGTTGATGTCAGTTCATGGGATATATTCAAGAGGGAGGTAGATATGGCGCTTACGGCTAAGGGGATTAAGGTGTACGTTGAGAAAGCAGGAAAGGTGTACTAACGGAAAGATCAGCCATGATATTATTTAATGGCAGTGCAGGCTCGAAGGGCCAAATGGCCTACTCCTGCACTTATTTTCTTTGTTTCTATGTATGTTTCAATAGGCATAGAACGGGATTTAATTTATCAATTATTTGATGTGGACCCGTCCATTTGAGTGGTATGTTATTCCCCAGGTTTATGTCTATTGGTATCCACATTTCGTTCCCAGTCATAGCCTCATATGGACTTACTCGTCTCGCATGTAGTGTCGTGCTTGGACTGGAGTTTATGCAAGTCGATGGCTTGTGTTTTAGTGGCAGCCGCTACAGCAGATATCTGGGGAGTTTCAAAAACGCAACCTGGTACATTTAATCCGGTTATTGCAGGTTCTTTAGCCAACTGATCAGCTGCATTATGGCCATTGTTATGGGGTGAGGAATCTTTCTGGTGGCCTATATGACAAGGGCGAGTCATTTCTGGAGCACTTCCCAAAGTTTACGGAGGAGACCAGAATATATTAGAATTTTACTATCTAACAAATAGTACACAGTTTTTGGTATCGGTGCAAGGCCATAACTTCATGGCATACATAGCTTCTGTCAGACCAAATGTTTATTGCTTCAGATACTGTATAGTGGGTGGCGCGAATAATGGCTACCAATTCTGCTTGCTGAGATGAGTGGGTGTTCACTCTGAATCCCATCTAGAGAGATAAGAGCAGTTGCCTGTATTGTAGCTTGTTTTAAAGCATTTTACTTAATTTGTCTGGATATCACCCCAGGCCGGTCGAAAGTCTTCCCCATACTCATTTTTCAACTGTTCATACAGAGGTTTTGTTTTGTGTGCAAAATGCAGAATTAAATTCCTTTGATATCTTATCAGTCCCAAGAAGGATCACAGCACTGTCTTTGACACAGGCAGCGGAAGCGTCCAAATGGTGTCGACTTTCTGCTGACCAGGTTAATTTTAAAATATTGAATGTAACTGGAGAAACAATCGTTTTTGTATTTAACAAACATCAGAAACACATTCTACACAAAAGGCAAAAGAGAGGGGATTTTCCCTTAGCTTGTAGCTTCGAGAAATTTATGCAGGCTTTTTTTAAAGGCACTTATCTTTCAAACCAATGTAATCAATTTTTAAGTTTCATTTTGATAGGTAAGTGAGCATCTCAGAACTTTACAGCTCGTAATAACACAATTGAAAAGACAGTGCTTTGTTACAATCTGAATTAATTTAAAATGAGACCACGCATTTATTTTTTTACTGTAATCCAATTAAAACTTCCAAATCATTTTTTTACCAACTGTAACTTCGAGGCTTAAATTTTATCTTTTGTTAAACAAACACATCCTTATTACAAACCCATTGCTGCATAAAACATAATTAATCTAACTAGGCACCTGCGTTTCTAACTTAAAATGTAATTCAATTTTAAGTACACGATGAATATTTTAACGCTCAATTTATTCATACTTTCATTTTTTTTTCAATTAGTTTATTTCAGCAACATATTTTCTAGTTCCGTTTTTTTCTTCCTTTGCTGAGTTCTTAGATCTTCCTACTCTCTCTCCTGCACTTCATGCTTATCCTGTTTCACAAGTTTCTATGCTACGCGCAGAGGTATGTTGTGTTTTCTGGTTTCTAACTGGTTTTTTAAAGTTTAGTTTTTGATGGCTGAGAATGCTGATAAGCTCCTACCAAACAGGAGTGCCGGTGGTGCAACTCAATCAGTATCGGCCGCAGTGTCATCTGGTGTTGAGTTGAGGTGACATCAGTTCAAGTCACGATACTTACTGGTTTTCGATAGCCGGGGGTTTGAGCGGAGCCTTTTTCTCATTCTTTTTAATTGATGTGTCATTATTACCACATGATGTGGTATTTAGCAGTAAGAGAGCGAGGAGAAATGCATACAAATTTCAACCAGAACGAGCCAGACTCTCATTAAGATCTGAGCAGGTATGGTCCATCGTCACTGCGGCTACAACTGCATGTTTTTACTCCCAACGAGTTGAAAAACTGTCGGATCGTAGCCTGACAAGGTTGATGGTCTGCCTCTCTTTGGGGTCGATGCAAAACCTCCCTCATTGCTCCCCATGAGTTCTCTAATTGTTTGGTGAGATGGCTATTCTCTCTGCTTCGATCTTCGTTTTGAATCTCAAGATTGCGTAATTTTTGCATTGCAGTCCTGCGTGATTTGCATTGATATTCTGCTGTTGCATTAATGCAGTAGCTGAGGCAAATTGACTCTGCAAATTCTCAATTTGTTTACAGTCTGAATCTATTTTCTGCAATTCTTCATTGTTAGCCGAATTTTGTATTCTCAATGCTGATATCTTATCCTCCAATTCCGGCGGCAGCATTGGAGAGGCGGAGTAGGAGTTCGGGAGGCCTATAAAGGCTTAGCGGGAATCCGGGGACCGGCGGCAGCCTCAGAGAGGCAGAGCAGGAGATCGCTGAGGCCTATAAAGGCCCAACGGGAGTCCGGGGATCGGTGGCAGTGTCAGAGAGGCAGAGAAGGAGATCACTGAGGCCTATAAATGCCCAGCGGGATTCCGGGGATCGGCGGCAGCGTCAGAGAGGCGGATCAGGAGATCGCTGAGGTCTATAAAGACCCAGCGGGAGTCCGGGGATCGGCGGCAGTGTGGAGAGGTGGAGCAGGAGATCACTGAGGTCTATAAAGGCCCAGCGGGAGACCAGGGATTGGCGGCAGTGTCGGAGAGGCGGAGCAGGAGATCGCTGAGGCCTGAAAAGGCCCAGCAGGAGACCGGGGATCGGCGGCAGTGTCAGCGAGGCAGAGCAGGAGATCGCTGAGGCCTATAAAGGTCCAGCGGGAGTCTGGGGATCGGCGGCAGTGTCGGAGAGGCAGAGCAGGAGATCGCTGAGGCCTATAAAGGTCCAGTGGGAGTCCGTGGATCGGCGGCAGTGTCAGAGAGATGGAGCAGGAGATCGCTGAGGCCTATAAAGGCACAGCGGGAGTCTGGGGATTGGTGGCAGTGTCAGAGAGGCAGAGCAGGAGATAGCTGAGGCCTAAAATGGCCCAACGGGAGATCGGGGATCGGCGGCAGTGTCGGAGAGGCAGAGCAGGAGATCATTGAGGCCTATAAATGTCCAGCGGGAGTCCGTGGATCGGCGGCAGTGTCGGAGAGGCGGAGCAGGAAATCACTGAGGCCTATAAAGGTCCAGCGGGAGATCGGGGATCGGTGGCAGTGTCGGAGAGGCAGGGCAGGAGATCACTGCGGCCTACAAAGGTCCAGCGGGAGATCGGGGATCGGTGGCAGTGTCGGAGAGGTGGAGCAGGAGATCACTGAGGCCTATAAAGGCCCAGCGGGAGACCGGGGATCGGCGGCAGTGTCGGAGAGGTGGAGCAGGAGATCACTGAGGCCTATAAAGGCCCAGCCGGTGCAGCTGCAGCAGGGCAGCAAAAAAGAAGTAGAAAGAAATCGAAAGGTGATGTCACAACCAAGGGGGTAAGGGATAGTTTTTCTTTTTCTTTCTTTTATCAGTGAGTAACCTTTTAACATTGTTGTTGCCTAATTAAGTTAATCCAAGGATTAAGTCATGGCAGGAGAGCTCGGGCACGTGTTATGCTCCTCCTGTACTATGTGGGAACTCAGGGATGCTTCCGGTGTCCCTGACGACTACGTGTGCAGGAAGTGTATCTGACTGCAGATCATGACAGACCGCATTGCGGCACCGGAGCTGTGGGTGGATTCACTCTGGAGCATCCATGATGTGAATAGCAGGTTTAGCGAGTTGGTCTTACCGCAGGTACAGGGTCCACAGTCAGATAGGGAATGGAAGACCAAAAGGAAGAGCAGTGCAAGCAAGGAAGTGCAGGGGACCCCTACGGTCATCGCCCTGCAAAACAGACACACCGCTTTGGGTACTGTTGACTCATCAGGGGAAGGCAGCAGCAGCCAAGTTCATGGCATCATGGGTGCCCCTGCTGCACAGGAGGGCAGGAAAAAGATTGGGAGAGCTATAGTAATAGGGGATTCAATTGTAAAGGCAATAGATAGGCGTTTCTGCGGCCGCACCCGAGACTCCAGGATGGTATGTTGCCTCCCCGGTGCAAGGGTAAAAGATGTCTCGGAGCGGGTACAGGACATTCTGATAAGGGAGGGTGAACAGCCAGTTGTCGTGGTGCATATAGGTACCAAAGATATAGATACCAAAGATATAGGAAAAAAACGGGATGAGGTCCTACGAGATGAATTTAGGGAGCTCGGAGCTAAATTAAAAAGTAGGACCTCAAAAGTAGTAATCTCAGGATTGCTACCAGTGCCACGTGCTAGTCACTGCAGGAATCGCAGGATAACTCAGATGAATACGTGGCTTGAGGAGTGGTGCAGAAGGGAGGGATTCAAACTCCTGGGACATTGGAACCGGTTCTGTGGGGAGGTGGGACCAGTAAATACCGGATGGTCTGCACCTGGGCAGGAGCAGAACCAATGTCTTTGGGGGAATGTTTGCTAGTGTTGTTGCGGAGGATTTAAACTAATATAGCAGGGGGATGGAAATAAAAGGGAGACAGAGGCAAAAGATAGAAAGGAGAATAGTAAAAGTGGAGAGCAGAGAAACCCAAGGCAAAAAACAAAGAGGACCACATTACAGCAAAATTCTAAAGAAGCAAAGTGTGTTAAAAAGACAAGCCTCAGGCTCTGTGCCTCAATGCGAGGAGTATTCGGAATAAGATGGATGAATTAACTGTGCAGATAGCAGTTAATGGATATGATGTAATTGGCATCACAGAGACATTGCTCCAGGGTGACCAAGGCTGGGAACTCAACATCCAGGGGTATTCAACATTTACGAAGGATAGACAGAAAGGAAAAGTATGGGGTGGCGTTGCTGGTTAAAGAGGACATTGATGCAATAGTAAGGAAGGACATTAGCTTGGATGATGTGGAATCGGTATGGGTAGACCTAGGGAATACCGACGGGCAGAAAACGCTGGTGGAGGTTGTGTAAAGATCAACAAACAGTCGTAGTGAGGTTAGGGACAGCATCAAACAAGAAGTAAGGGATGTGCGCAATAAAGGTACAGCAGTTATCATGGGCGACTTTAATTTACATATAGATTGGGTTAAAAAAACTGGTAGCAATGCGGTGGAGGAGGATTTCCTGGAGTGTATTAGGGATGGTTTTCGAGACCAATATATCGAGGAACCAACAAGGGAGCTGGCCATCCTGGACTCGGTGATGTGTAATGAGAAGGGACTAATTAATAATCTTGTTGTGCGAGGCCCCTTGGGGAAGAGTGACCATAATCTGGTAGAATTCTTTATTGAGATGGAGAATGACGCAGTTAATTCGCTAACTAGGGTCCTGAACTGAAGGAAAGCTAACTTCGATGGCACGAGGTGTGAATTGGCTAGACTAGACTGGCAAATGATACTTTAAGGGTTGACGGTGGATAGGCAATGGCAAACATTTATAGATCACATGATGAACTTCAACAAGTGTACATCCCTGTCTGGAGTAAAAATTAAACGGGGAATGTGGCTCAACCATGTCTAACAAGATATATTAAGGATAGTGTTAGATTCAAGGAAGAGGCATATAAATTGGCCAGAAAAAGCAGCAAACCTGAGGACTGGGTGAAATTAAGAATTCAACAGAGGAGGACAAAGTATTTGATTCGGAGTGGGAAAATAGAGTACGAGAGGAAGCTTGCCGGGAACATAAAAACTGACTGCAAAAGCTTCTATAGATATGTGAAGAGAAAAAGATTAGTGAAGACAAACGTAGGTCCCTTGTGTCAGACTCAGTGAATTTATAATGGAGAACAAAGAAATGGCAGACCAATTGAACAAATACTTTGGTTCTGTCTTCACGAAGGAAGACACAAATAACCTTCCGGAGGTACTAGGGGACTGAAGGTCTAGTGAGAAGGAGGAACTGAAGGATATCCTTATTAGGCGGGGAATTGTGTTGGGGAAATTGATGGGATTGAAGGCTAATAAATCCTTGGGGCCTGATTGTCTGCATCCCAGAGTACTTACGGAAGTGTCCCGAGAAATAGTGGATTCATTGGTGATCATTTTCCAACAGTCATTTGACTCTGGATCAGTTCCTATGGACTGGAAGGTAGCTAATGTAACACCACTTTTTAAAAAAAGACGGAGAGAGAAAACGGGTAATTATGGACCGGTTAGCCTGACATCAGTAGTATGGAAAATGGTGGAATCAATTATTAAGGATGAAATAGCAGCGCATTTGGAAAGCAGTGACAGGATCAGTCCAAGTCAGCATGGATTTATGAAAGGGAAATCAGGCTTGGCAAATCCTCTGGAATTTTTTGAGGAAGTAACTAGTAGAGTGGACAAGGGAGAAACAGTGGATGTGGTGTATTTGGACTTTCAAAAGGCCTTTGACAAGGTCCCACATAAGAGATTGGTGTGCAAAATCAAAGCACATGGTATTCGGGGTAATGTACTTGCGTGGATAGAGAATTGGTTGGCAGACAGGAAGCAGAGAGTCGGGATAAACAGGTCCTTTTCGGAATGCGATGCAGTGACTAGTGGAGTGCCGCAGGGCTCAGGGCTGGAACCCCAGCACTTTACAGTATACATTAATGATTTGGATGAAGGAATTAAGTGTAACTTGGAGTTTGCAGATGATACTAAACTGGGTGGCGGTCTGAGCTGTGGGGAGGATGCTAAGAGGCTGCAGGTTGATTTGGACAGGTTAGGTGAGTAGGCAAATGCATTGCAGATGCAGTATAATGTGAATAAATGTGAGGTTATCCAGTTTGGTGGCAAAAACACGAAGGCAGAATAGGAAAAGGGGAGGCGCAATGGGACCTGGGTGTCATGGTTCATCAGTCGTTGAAAGTTGGAATGCAGGTCTCGCAGGCAGTGAAAAAGGCAAATGGCATGTTGGCCTTCATAGCTAGGGGATTTGAATATAGGAGCAGGGAGGTCTTACTGCAATTATACAGGGCCTTGGTGAGGCCCCACCTGGCATATTGTGTTCAGTTTTGGTCTCCTCATCTGACGAAGGACGGTTCTTGCTATTGAGGGAGTGCAGCGAAGGTTCACTTGACTGATTCCCGGGATGGCTGGACTGACCTATGTTGAGAGACTGGATCAACTGGGCCTTTATACATTGGAGTTTAGAAGGATGAGAGGGAATCCCATGGAAAATTATAAGATTCTGACGGGACGGGACAGGTTAGATGTGGGAAGAATGTTCCCGATGTTGGATAAGTCCAGAACTTGGGGACACAATCTTAGGATAAGGGGTAGGCCATTTAGGACTGAGATGAGGTGAAACTTCTTCACACAGTGTTGTTAACGTGTGGAATTCCCTGCCACAGAGAGTTGTTGATGCCAGTTCATTGGATATATTCAAGAGGGAGTTAGATATGGCCCTTACGGCTAAAGGGATCAAGGGGTATGGAGAGAAAGCAGGAAAAGGTACTGAGGCGAATGGTCAGCCATGATATTATTGAATGGTGGAGCAGGCTCGAAGGACCGAATGGCCTAATCCTGCACCGATGTTCTATGTTTCTATGTTTTTTTTCTATGTTTCTTGGCCTTTGATTCACGTTCTGCGCAGTATGACGCTGCATCGGTGACTAGACTCATCGCATTACCCAGCTTCCATTTCTTAGCTTTAATCTGTTCATCAGCAAAAATGACCGCATCCTTAAGCGACACTTTCGGGTTTTTCCCTAGGCAATCTACCAAAAGTGTCTACACTTGCGATTCGCCACATCTTTTTTCTAACTTTTTCTGATACTCTTCCCAAAGACACTCCTCTGGCATTTTAAAATTAATTATTTTTAATTACGCTTCCTTACCGAAGATAATAGTCACTATCATTTGACGTAAATCAACCCACCGAAGGTTCGATCGGTGATCAAACTAGCTGCCTTGCGTCTGCTGTTTATACACAACAATCTGTTTTTAAATGGAGAGAAAAAAATACAAGAGTCCCCAATTAACTTGTTTAATAAGTATATTGTATTTTATCAGCTATCTCTTTGTTTTGTCCCTTCGTGGTGGCCAGACGTAGTTTTTAACCACTTAGCAGCTTTTTGCCGCTTTGCTAACTATAGCAATTCAACTATTCTCAGGGTTTATATATAATTCAAACTAGGATACTCTTGTTCAGATCATACCATTTGCTTTTAATACAGGTATAGTGAGTAAAAACAACAGAGTTTTATCAAATAAATACCTTCTGTTATAAAAAGTAATACTTAACAAATTATAGTCACAGCCTAATTCTCGATAGCGTCCTCTCGAGCTGACCGTGGTGCCGACTCCTTTTCTCCTGTTCTCTTGATTCGCACTGCCTTCTGAGTAGAAGAGCTGTTACTTTATACCCGTTTTCTCCCATTCAAATGCTGCGAAAATCTGTAGCTGTTGTCGCCTAACAATAGATCATATTATCTAATGGCTTTGACCTTCTATGTTATCTCTATCTCCCCTCCCTCTCTGTGGCAGGAATCAGTTCTCTGACAACAATTATACAGAACATGTCACACAGAATTCATTACTGAGCTTGGCTTTACAAAATTATGAAAATAAATGGTAAATGCTGCATACCTTTATCTTACCTATTAATAGTTTTGGCCATGATCCTTCCAGTTCTAAGTGAAGCTGTATCAGCAGTTACAAAAATGGATAACATAATAATGGCTCAATTTACCATGATGCTTTGTTCTCAGCGTTTGACCATTTTAAACCCCATTTTATGTTTTACTGCCATTTTCTATCTTTATAAACTAGTTTTATAGACAATCAATGCATATACAGGAGGTTACAAACATAAAGAATATTCATTCATTAAAGATGTGTAAAATAAGCTTCTTAATACTAACTTCTAACATCTGTCAATAGTTGATATATAACAATATTCACCAACTCCACACATTCCCAAATTCACTTGCAAGCCTCTTCAGCAGCACCGATGATTCTTCCCTCCCGGCAACCCGAAGCACTATTCTACTACAGGAGGCCTCAGGCCTGGACCCCATGAGCTTAGAGGAAGAGCAGCGTGGCATCAGATGGAAAATTCCGGAAGATACTCGGGTGTGAACAGAAACCGCAGTAGGTGTTCCATGGTCGGGTGGCTCCGAATGAAAGTTCAGATGGTGAAGGACAGGGTTCCCAAACTTCAGGGAAACAGGGTGCGAATGTCACTGGTGGATCCCTGCGTGATCTTCAGTGAGTTCAGGGAGATTGTATCAGAGGGAATGGCGCAGAGCAGGGAGACAGTATCTCCAGGGTGATGATCAGTGAGTTCAGGGAGATGGTATCAGAGGGAACGGAGTAGAGTAGAATATAAGAACATAAGAACAGGAGTAGGCCATACGGCCCTCGAGCCTGCCCCGCCATTCAATAAGATCATGACTGATCTGATCATGGACTCAGCTCCACTTCCCTGCTCGCTCCCCATAACCCCTTATCCTCTTATCGTTTAAGAAACTGTCTATTTCTGCATTGAATTGATTCAATGTCCCAGCTTCCATAGCTCTCTGGGTCAGCGAATTCCACAGATTTCTAACCCAGAGAGAAGAAATTTCTCTTCATCTCTGTTTTAAATGGGTGGCCCCTTATTCTAAGATCGTGCCCTCTAGTTCTAGTCTCCCCCATCAGTGGAAGCATCCACCCTGTCAAGCCCCATCATAATCTTATACGTTTCGATAAGATCACCTCTCATTCTTCTGAATTCCAATGAGTAGAGAGGCCCAGCCTACTCAACCTTTCTTCATAAGTCCACCCCTCATCCCCGGAGTCAACCTGGTGAATCATCTCTGAACTGCCTCCAAAGCAAGTATATCCTTTCTTAAATATGGAACGAAAACTACACGCAATATTCCAGGTGTGGCCTTATGTAGCCGTAGCAAAACCTTCCTGCTTTTATACTCCATCCCCTTTGCAAAAAATGCCAAGGCCTTCCAGATCACTTGCTGTACCTCCATACTCTCTGTTTGTGTTTCCTGCACAAGTACCCCAAGATCCCGCTACACTGCAGCACTGTGCAATGTTTCTCCATTTAAACAATAACTTGCTCTTCGAATTTTTTCTGCCGAAGTGCATGACCTCACACTTTCCAACATTATACTCCATCTGACAAATTTTTGGCCATTCATTTAGGCTGTCTATTTCCTTTGTCAGGTTTTTTGTGTCCTCACAGATTGCTTTTCCTCCCATCGTTGTATCGTCAGCAAACTTGGCTTCGTTACACTCAGTACCTTCTTCCAAATAGTTAATATAGATAGTCAATATTTGAGAGCCCAGCACTGATCCCTGCAGCAGCCCACTAGTTACTGGTTGCAAACCCAAGAATGAACCATTTATCCCGACTCTCTGTATTCTTTTCGTTAGCCAATCCTCTATCCATGCTAATATATTACCCCCAACCCCGTGAACTTTATCTTGTGCACTAACCTTTTATGTGGCACCTTGACAAATGCCTTCTGCAAGTCCAAATACACCACATCCACTGGTTCCCCTTTATCCACCCTCTTCATTGCATCCACAAAGAACTCCGGCAAATTTGTCAAGCAAGACTTCCCCTTCATAAATCCATGCTGACACTGTCTGACCGAATTTTGCTTTTCCAAATCTCCATCTATTGCTTCTTTAATAATGGACTCCAACATTTTCCAAACGACAGATGTTAGGCTAACTGGTCTATAGTTTCTTGCTTGGTGTCTGCCTCCTTTTTTAAATAGTGGTGTTACATTTGCAGTTTTCCAATCCGCTGGGAGCTCCCCAGAATCCAGGGAATTTTGGTAAATTACAACCAATGCATTCACTATCCCTGCCACTATTTCTCTTAAGACCCTAGGATGTAAGCCATCAGGTCCAGGGGATTTATCTTCCTTTTGTCCCGTTATCTTACTGAGTACCACCTCCTTAGAGATTGTGATTGTGTTAAGTTCCTCCCCCTACCCCCACCCCCGACCCAGACAGCCCCTTGACTATCCACTGCCATATTATTGCTAGTGCCCTCTACCTTAAAGACTGATACAAAATATTTGTTCAGAGTTTCTGCCATCTCCATGTTCCCCATTACTAATTCCAGTCGGGCGAACTGTAGTCTGGAAAAAGGAGACTGAGTGTTAGGGTTAATTGGTGTTGTTGAGATTAGAGCAGGATTGGAGGTGGTTGCTTTGCTCCTCAGTCTGTTAAAACGTTTGGACATGGGAATTATTTAAAGAGGCTAATCCAAAACCAAAAATCATTGTACAAGTGCCCTCCCTGACAGGAGGGCTCCACTCGCCTGGTCAAAATTAAATGATATTAGATCAGAATTGGACTTTTCCCAGCGATCACACACCCTGCCAATGTGAATGTTTAAAAATGTATAGAGACATTGAAGTTGAGAACGTGGGAATTGTATAGGGACAGTATAAGCTAACAAACAATTCATGGTGGAATAGCCATGACATCTCAGACTCGAGACTGCGAAATGTTACAACACTAACACATATTGAAACAAAACCCACAGCTTGCAGAAAAACCTCAAGGTCTTATTAAATCATGTTATTAACCTGAAACATTGACAAAAGGTCTTTGTTTAAAATCGGACCATGCTTGGGTCGGCTTATGAGTGGACAAAGGGAAGGAGGGATCAAAAGAGATGGGCGGAGCTGGGATGTCACTCTGGCCCTATCTTGTTATCTTTTGCCGAAAATGTATAACCATCGTCCCTTTACAATGTAACGTCACTTTGTTCGTAGGAAGTGAGTGCGTTCGAACAGACTTGCATTCCTTCTGTCTGATAAAGTCCCCGATCCGGATTTGCTTTTTAAATAAAAGCTTGCTTTGTTTAAAGCACAAACGGTATTCGTTTCAGTAATTTTGCTGAACCAGATTGAGGTAAAAGAATCCAGGAATCATCATTTGGTGTCAGAAGTGGGATCTCAATGGACAACTGCGGAAACTTGCGAATTAAGAGCCAGACTAGCCTTGGACGAGACGAGGGGAAAGTGGCCACTGGAGTGAGTATGATTTCAATACTGCTCCAGTTTCCCCCGGTTTCAAAAGTCTGAGGAAAGTTTAGCCACTCGCTGGTTCTCAGGTAGTGCCTGAATGAGATCCAGGACAATCTGGTGAATACCTTTCAAACTTAGAATAGGGATAGAGATAGGGAAATTGCGCGATGACGCAAACCAAGCGGCGACTTGGAAAGATAGGTTATAGTTAGAGCTAGATAGGGATAGATGATCAATGATGGATCTAAAAATTAATAGGAAAGAAAATAGACTCTTGTGAACGTCTGTTTAAATGAGAAATGCTTCTGTGATTTTTACTGTAAAGAAAAAAGCCGGGGAGTTGTGGTTTGTTTTATCTCAAACAGAATGAAAGTTTTTTTTAACCCTTCGTAGTGTTGTCTTGTATGTGGGAAGTTTAAGAGTGTGAACATTATTGAATTACGTTTATTCGGATGATAAGTTACGGAGCCAGGAAATGCACAAAGGATAGGTTTGTTGAGTAAAAAAAAAAAGAAAAAATTACATGGTCCCGGTGGTTAAAAAAAAGGAATTAACATGCTCACTTACTTGTTGAAAGAAAACATTCAGAGAAGGCACAGCAAAACAACTGAGATGGATTCAAAAGGATTCAAAAAAAAATATTACGTTAAATAACACGACCTTGAGGCTGGAACAATTGAGATAACGAAAAGCAGTCCACAGCCTACGTGCCAGACTTCTCTCTAGTTATGGAAAAGACAAATAAAAGTAACGTACTAAATAGGTGCTGAAAAAAAAATGTTCTGAGATTTTAAATTATGAGAAAAATTCCACTGCAGTCTAAATAAGAATCACTCCTGTCCAATTGGCAGAAAAACTCCATTAAATTAGGGCTTTCATTGACTGATTGGATTTAAACTGTGCAGTGACGCGAAAGGATAGGGAAATTTGGAGACTAAAATAAATTAAATATGGCTCATAAGAAATCAAATTTAGAAAATTAGGCTCATAGGAAATTAAGTAAGGCTTATGGGGAATTAAATAGAGGATAGGTGTTCAAGTCAGGTGTGACGTCGACCTCCTATATCACTTGGCCCGTCTAGGCACTGATTGAATTTAAATCACGCAGCAACTTGAAAGGTAGGGCCGACGCGGACGCGCAGTGATGCGAGACATGCGGCGGCGCGAGCGTGCGGCCGAGTAAAGGAGGGCTGATGCAGATGCGCAGCAGCGTAAGACGCGTAGCGACGCGAGACGTGCGGCGGCGTGAGCGTGCGGCCGAGTAAAGGAGGGCTGATGCAGATGCGCAGCAGCGTGGAACGCATTGTGACGCGAGACGTGCGGCGGCACGCGCGTGTGGCCGAGTGAATGAGGGCTTACGCAGATGCGCAGCAGCGTGGAACGCGTGGCGGTGCGGGACGTTCGACGGCGCGACCGAGTGAACATGGGACGGCGCGAACGCGCGGATATCAAAGTCAGTGCTGGTGTCAATAAGTCTTTGTTTGGCCAGGGTAGCCTTGAGGAGGAGTCCATAGAGTGTATCTGGGATAGTTTCCTTGAACAGTATGTTGTGGAACCAACCAGAGAGCAGGCTATCTTAGATCTAGTACTGTGTAATGAGGCAGGATTAATAAATGATCTGGTACTAAAAGATCCTCTCGGAATGAGTGACCATAATATGGTTGAATTTCAAATTCAACCATATTATGGTTGGTGAGAAAGTTGGTTCTCAAACCAGGGTCCCAAGCTGAAATAAAGGAGACTACAATGGTATGAGGGCAGAGTTGGCTAAATTGGACTGGGAAAATAGATTAAAGAATGGGATGGTTGATGAGCAGTGGCAGACATTTAAAGAGATATTTCATAACCTGCAACAAAAATATATCCCAATGAGAAGCAAAGACTGTAAGAGACGGGATAACTATCCGTGGCTAACTAAGGAAATAAGGGAGGTATCAAATTGAAAACAAAGGCATACAGTGTGGCCAAGTCTAGTGGGAGGCCAGAGATGTATGACATTTTTAAAAGCCAGCAGAGAACGGCTAAAAATATGATTGAGAGGGAAGATAGATTATGAAAGAAAACTAGCACAAAATATAAAAACAGATAGTAAGAGTCCTTCATGGTAGAAGACACTAAAAACATCCCAGCAGTGGATAAGCGAGGGGCTATAGATAGGGAGGAACGCAATACAATCACTAATGACGTAGTACTAGGTAAAATAACAGGACTAAAGGCAGACAAGTCCCCTGGACCAGATGGCTTGCATCCTCGGATCTTAAGAGAAGTGGCTGCAGAGATAGTGGATGCATTGGTTGTAATCTACCAAAATACCTGGATTCTAGGGCGGTCCCAACAGATTGGAAAGCCGCAAATGCAACGTGCCTATTTGAAAAAGGAAGCAGACAAAGAGCAGGATAATTTAGACCAGTTAGTCTAACATCTGTCATTGGGAAAATGCTGGAGTCCATTATTAAGGAAGCAGTAGCAGGACATTTGGAAAAGCATGATTCAATCAAGCAGATTCAACATGGTTTTATGAAAGGGAAATCATGTTTGAAAAATTCACTGGAGTACTTTGAGGATGTAATGAGCAGGGTGGATAAGGGGGAAGCAGTGGGTGTGGTGTATTTGGATTTACAGAAGGCATTCGATAAGGTGCCACATAAGAGGTTACTGCACAAGATAAAAGCTCACACGGTTGGAGGTAATGTATTAACGTGGATAGAGGATTGGCAAACCAACAGAAAACAGAGGGTCGGGATAAATGGTCATTTTGCAGTTGGCAAACATGACTAGTGGGGTGCCGCAGGGATCGGTGCTGGGTCTTCAACTAATTAAAATCCATATTAATGACTTGGATGAAGGGACCGAGTTTGCTGTTGTTACAAAAATTGTGCGGAGGACACAAAAAATCTGCAAAGGGATATAGACAGGATAAGTGAGAGGGCAAACATTTGGCAGATAGAGTATAATGTGGGAAAATATGAAGTTATCCACTTTGGCAGAAATAATAGAAAAGCAAATTATAATTTAAATGGAGAAAAATTGCAAAGAGCTGCATTACAGAGAGACTTGGGGGTCTTGTGCATGAAACACAAAAAGTTAGTATGCAGGTACGGCAAGTAATCAGGAAGGCAAATGGAATATTGGCCTGTATTACAAGGGGGATAGAGTATAAAAGCAGAGAAGTCCTGCTGCAACTATAAAGAGTATTGGTGAAGCCACACCTGGAGTACTGCGTACAGTTTTGGTCTCCGTATTGAAGGAAGGATATACTTGCATTGAAGGCTGTTCAGAGAAGGTTCACTAGGTTGATTCCGGAGATGGGGGGTTGACTTCTGAGGATAGGTTGAGTAGGTTGGGCCTATACACATTGGAGTTTCGAAGAATGAGAGGTGATCTTATTGAAACTTAATGATAATGAGGGGGCTCGCCAAGGTGGATGCAGAGAGGATATTTCGACTCATAGGGGAAACTAAATCTAGGGGGACATCGTCTCAGAATAAGGAGCCGCCCATTTAAAAGTGAGATGAGGAGGAATTTCTTCTCTGAGGGTGGCAAATCCCTGGAATTCAGTGCCCCAAAGAGCTGTGCAAGCTGAGTCATTGTATAATTTAAGGTGGAGATAGACACATTTGTGAACGATAACGGAATAAAGGGTTATGGGGAGCAGGCAGGGAAGTGAAGCCGAGTCCATGATCAGATCAGCCATGATGTTATTGAATGGGAAGCAGGCTCGAGGGGCCAAATGGCATACTCCTGCTTCTATTTCTTATGTTATAGACTGTTTTCCCTCCACTCCCAATTTTCACCACCAATTCTGGCTGCGTTCAGTTCGACACTCACTGGCTCCCCTCCATCTCCTTCCCTGAAGTTGCTGATTCTGGCTGGGTTCAGTTCTGCACTCACTGCTTCCCCTCCCTTGAAGGTGCTGACTCTGGTTGGGTTCAGTTCTACACTCATTGATTCCCGTCCCCTGAAGGTACTGACTCTGGCTGGGTCCAGTTCTACACTCACTGGTTCCCCTCCCCTGAAGGTACTGACTCTGGCTGGGTTCAGTTCTACACTCACTGGTTCCCCTCCCCTGAAGGTGCTGACTGGCTGGGTTCAGTTCTACACTCACTGCTTCCCCTCCCCTGAAGGTACTGACTCTGGTTGGGTTCAGTTCAACACTCACTGGTTCCCCTCCCCTGAAGGTACTGACTCTGGCTGGGTTCAGTTCGACACTCATTGGTTCCCCTGCCCTGAAGGTAATGACTCTGGTTGGGTGCAGTTCCAGACACTGACATCTTTCACTTTGTTCCGGCACCAAGATAGCAGCGCATGCGCTATGCTACTCACTGAACCAAGACGGCGGAGCGATGAACCTGCCTTCCTGTACCAAGCTGGCCGCCGTTAGTCTGGGCCTGTGACCGGGAGAACGACCCGAAGTTGCAACCGCCGATATTCCGGTTATTATTCCGGGCTTGCGGCGGGCACCGGATGTTTATGAAGCATCCGGGCACCCCGCTGGTCCATTATTCCGCTCCGTCCCGGTGAAAAGGGCACTTCTAAGGAGCCTGTCCAAACAGTGTCTCCTCCGCCATTACACGCACCGCGCATGCTCCAAACACATCCAAGATCGGCGCCTGCGCACTGAGCTCATGTAGTCTGGGTGCGGCACATTCTTCCGCGCGGGGCATGCTGGGTACATAAGACCATGAGAAATTTGAGCAGGAGTGGGCCACCCGGACCCCTGAGCCTGCTCCCCATTCAATAAGATCATGGCTGGTCTGATCATAGACTCAGCTCCACCTCTCTGCCCGCTGCCTAGAACCCTATACTCCATTATCGCTCAAAAATCTGGCTATCTCCGCCTTAAATATATTCAATGACCCAGCCTCCACTGCTCTCTGGGGCAGAGAATTCCAAAAGTTTACAACCCTCTGAGAGAAGACATTTCTCCTTATCTCAGTTTTGAATGGGCTGAGGAGAAAGGCTGCATTTGTGAATAGAACAGGATTTACTGTGATTTCATTGGGCACTGAAACATGTTCACTCTGGCAGCTCTACTTTGTTTCTGATGATCTTAATAACCCCTATACCTGAGGTGGAGATTAATATTGTGTATAAATGTTGAATAAATTATCTTTGTTTCAAACACAGTCTGTCGAATATTTGATTCCTCCATGATCAGAGGAGACTAATTGATGTTCTGTTACTGACTGTTCCATTTTAGTGCTTTTTCTTAATCTAACTTATGTCATTTCTCACCGAGTTCACCTTCTATAAAACCCCAAACTTGTTCCATTTGAGTACGAGTTGTAGTTGTAGCAGACTTAACTGCAGTGTGTCAGTTTAAACTCAACTGAAATCCTTTGAACCACCCCTTTATTGAACCATCTTGCATAAGGTTCGAAATCCGTTACTTTCTGTAAACCATTTTTGTAACCGATTGAATTTTACAAACTCATCCACACATTTTGCACATGATAGCCTGTCAAATATTCTGATATTTGTAATTGTCATTGCCACAAACTCCGTTCCCTAGCCACTTACTGCATCCCTCTCCCCAACTTCAGCCTGAACCAGACTTTTTTGCAAACTTGGTGTCATACTTAACCCTGAAATAGGTTTTTTAACGAGATATCCACGGCATAATTAAGACTGCCTATTTCCATCTCTGTAACATCATCCGTCTCCGCTCTTGCCTCAGCTCATCCACTGCTGAAGCCCTCATCCATGCTTTTGTTACTTCTGGACTTGACTATTCCAATGCACTCCTCCCACATTCGACTCTACATAAACTAGAGTTAATCAAAAATTCGGCTTCCCATGTCCAGCTCACCCATCACCCCTGTCCTCACTGACCTACATTGGCTTCGAGTTAAGCAACGCCTTGATTTGAAAATTCTAATATTTTCAAACCCCTAAATTGCCTCACCCCTCCCTAGCTCTGTAAATTCCTCCAGCCCCACAATCACCATCCTGCCCGCCACCCATGAGATATCTGTCTTCCTGAGCATCCCTGATTATAATTGGTGACTGTGCCTTCTGTTGCCCAGGTCCCAAGTCCTGGAAAACCGAGCCTAAACCTTTCTGTCGAACCCATGCTGTACCTGCTCTGGCAGTTTTTGATGGGATAGTGTCGAGCAAGCTTTTCTCTTTTATCTAATCCGTGCTGTATCTTCCCTCGGAGTGTTTGATGGGACAGTGTAGAGTGAGCTTTACTCTGTATCTAACTCGTGCTGTACCTGCGATGGGAGTGTTTGATGGATCAGTCCATGGAGAGCTTTACTCTCTGACTAACCCGTGCTGTGTCTGTTGTGCGAGTGTTTGATCGGACGGCGTAGAGGGAGATTAACTCTATATCTCACCAATGCTGTACCTACCCTGGGAGTGTTTGGGACAGGCTCGAGTGAGATTTAACCTTTAATAACCCACGCTGTACTGACCTGGGAATGTTTGGTGAGACAGTGTAGAGGGAGCTTTACTCTGCATTTAGAGTTGACAGAGATAGGGAGGGGCGAGGCCATGGAGAGTTTTGAAACCAAAGATTAGAATTTTAAAATCGAGGCGTTGCTTAACCAGGAGCCAATGTAGGTCAGTGAGCACAGGGGGATGGGTGAATGAGGTTATAGCAATAGGCCCTGACTTGCACACACTATTAGAGGAGACCCAATCTTTGTTTTGTTGCACTAGACACTGTCTGTGTGACCATCACACTCGATCCAGCATTGTGTTCAGTATTACACTCGAGTCTGCCTCTGTTATTATTGGATCAAACACTGTCTTTGTTACTCTCACAGTGGGCCATGCATTTCCTGTTATTACTCCGGACCCTGTCTCTAGAATTGTTACACTTGACCTGAAAATAACCTGCCCCTGTAGTTCCAGTTCTAGTGCACACCTCTATTATGATTATAACTGTAGATCGTGTCTCTCTTGTATTCTATAGAGTATGTTTCTGGTATTGTTAAAGTGTTAAAGACTTCTGTTAGTGTGACACTATCACCTCTTTCAATTATCATTGCCAAAACATTCTTTCAATATTAAAGACTTGTTTTTAGTGTAAAACGAGGCTTTGTGTCAGTTATTAATGCACCATACCCTGTCTCTGTTTATATTACACTGGACCCTGTCTCTGTTTATATTACACTGGACCTGTCTCTGTTTATATCACACTAGACCCTATCTCTGTTTATATTACACTGGGCCCTGTCTCTGTTTATATTACACTGGACTCTGTCTCTGTTTATATTACACTGGATCCTGTCTCTGTTTATATTACACTGGATCCTGTCTCTGTTTGTATTACACTCGACCCTGTCTCTGTTTATATCACACTGGACCCTGTCTCTGTTTATATTACACTCGACCCTGTCTCTGTTTATATCACACTGGACCCTGTCTCTGTTTATATTACACTAGACCCTGTCTCTGTTTATATCACACTGGACCCTGTCTCTGTTTATATTACACTAGACCCTGTCCCTGTTTATATTACACTGGACCCTGTTTCTGTTTATATTACACTAGACCCTGTCTCTGTTTATAATACACTGGAACCTGTCTCTGTTTATATTACACTAGGCCCTGACACTGTTTCTATTACACTGGGCCCTGTCTCTGATTATATTACACTGGGCCCTGTCTCTGTTTATATTACACTAGGCCCTGTCTCTGTTTATATTACACGAGACCCTGTCTCTGTTTATATTACACTAGACACTGTCTCGGTTTATATTACACTGGGCCCTGCCTCTGTTTATATTACATCAGACCCTGTCCCTGTTTATATTACACTGGACCCTGTCTCTGTTTATATTACACTAGGCCCTGACACTGTTTATATTACACTGGGCCCTGTCTCTGTTTATATTATACTGGGCCCTGTCTCTGTTTATATTACACTAGACCCTGTCTCTGTGTATATTACACTGGGCCCTGTCCCTGTTTATATTACACTGGGCCCTGTCTGTGTTTATATTACACTTGACCCTGTCTCTGTTTATATTACACGATGCCCTGTCCCTGTTTATATTACACTGGGCCCTGTCTCTGTTTATATTACACTAGACCCTGTCTCTGTTTATATTACACTAGACCCTGTCTCTGTTTATATTACACTAGACCATGTCTCTGTTTATATTATACTGTTCCTTGTCTCTGTTTATATTACACTGGGCCCTGTCTCTGTTTATATTACACTAGACCCTGACTCTGTTTATATTACACTGGGCCCTGACAATGTTTATATTACACTAGACCCTGTCTCTGTTTATATTACACTGGACCCTGTCTCTGTTTATATTACACGACGCCCTGTCCCTGTTTAGATTACACTGGGCCCTGTCTCTGTTTATATTACACTAGACCCTGTCTCTGTTTAATTTACACTAGACCCTGTCTCTTTTTACATTACACTAGACCCTGTCTCTGTTTATATTACACTAGACCCTGTCTCTGTTTTTATTATACTGGGCCCTGTCTCTGTTTATATTACACTGGGCCCTGCCTCTGTTTATATTACACTAGACCCTGTCTCTGTTTATATTACACTGGGCCCTGACACTGATTATATTACACTAGACCCTGTCTCGGTTTATATTACACCGGGCCCTGCCTCTGTTTATATTACACCAGACCCTGTCTCTGTTTATATTTCACTGGGCCCTGTCCCTGTTTATATTACACTGGGCCCTGTCTCTGTTTATATTACACTGGACCCTGTCTCTGTTTATATTACACGACGCCTTGTCCCTGTTTATATTACACTGGGCCCTGTCTCTGTTTATATTACACTAGACCCTGTCTCTGTTTATATTACACTAGACCCTGTCTCTGTTTATATTACACTAGACCCTGTCTCTGTTTATATTATACTGGGCCCTGTCTCTGTTTATATTATACTGGGCCCTGTCTCTGTTTTTATTACACTGGGCTCTGTCTCTGTTTATAGCAAACTAGACCCTGTCTCTGTTTATATTACACTAGACCCTGTCCCTGTTTATATTATACTGGACCCTGTCCCTGTTTATATTACACTGGGCCCTGTCTCTGTTTATATTACACTAGACCCTGTCTCTGTTTATATTACACTGGGCCCTGACACTGTTTATATTACAGTAGACCCTGTCCCTGTTTATATTACACTGGACCTGTCTCTGTTTATATCACACTAGACCCTATCTCTGTTTATATTACACTGGGCCCTGTCTCTGTTTATATTACACTGGACTCTGTCTCTGTTTATATTACACTGGATCCTGTCTCTGTTTATATTACACTGGATCCTGTCTCTGTTTGTATTACACTCGACCCTGTCTCTGTTTATATCACACTGGACCCTGTCTCTGTTTATATTACACTCGACCCTGTCTCTGTTTATATCACACTGGACCCTGTCTCTGTTTATATTACACTAGACCCTGTCTCTGTTTATATCACACTGGACCCTGTCTCTGTTTATATTACACTAGACCCTGTCCCTGTTTATATTACACTGGACCCTGTTTCTGTTTATATTACACTAGACCCTGTCTCTGTTTATATTACACTGGAACCTGTCTCTGTTTATATTACACTAGGCCCTGACACTGTTTCTATTACACTCGGCCCTGTCTCTGATTATATTACACTGGGCCCTGTCTCTGTTTATATTACACTAGGCCCTGTCTCTGTTTATATTACACGAGACCCTGTCTCTGTTTATATTACACTAGACACTGTCTCGGTTTATATTACACTGGGCCCTGCCTCTGTTTATATTACATCAGACCCTGTCCCTGTTTATATTACACTGGACCCTGTCTCTGTTTATATTACACTAGGCCCTGACACTGTTTATATTACACTGGGCCCTGTCTCTGTTTATATTACACTGGGCCCTGTCTCTGTTTATATTACACTAGACCCTGTCTCTGTGTATATTACACTGGGCCCTGTCCCTGTTTATATTACACTGGGCCCTGTCTCTGTTTATATTACACTTGACCCTGTCTCTGTTTATATTACACGATGCCCTGTCCCTGTTTATATTACACTGGGCCCTGTCTCTGTTTATATTACACTAGACCCTGTCTCTGTTTATATTACACTAGACCCTGTCTCTGTTTATATTACACTAGACCATGTCTCTGTTTATATTATACTGTTCCTTGTCTCTGTTTATATTACACTGGGCCCTGTCTCTGTTTATATTACACTAGACCCTGTCTCTGTTTATATTACACTGGGCCCTGACAATGTTTATATTACACTAGACCCTGTCTCTGTTTATATTACACTGGACCCTGTCTCTGTTTATATTACACGACGCCCTGTCCCTGTTTAGATTACACTGGGCCCTGTCTCTGTTTATATTACACTAGACCCTGTCTCTGTTTATATTACACTAGACCCTGTCTCTTTTTACATTACACTAGACCCTGTCTCTGTTTATATTACACTAGACCCTGTCTCTGTTTTTATTATACTGGGCCCTGTCTCTGTTTATATTACACTGGGCCCTGCCTCTGTTTATATTACACTAGACCCTGTCTCTGTTTATATTACACTGGGCCCTGACACTGATTATATTACACGAGACCCTGTCTCGGTTTATATTACACCGGGCCCTGCCTCTGTTTATATTACACCAGACCCTGTCTCTGTTTATATTTCACTGGGCCCTGTCCCTGTTTATATTACACTGGGCCCTGTCTCTGTTTATATTACACTGGACCCTGTCTCTGTTTATATTACACGACGCCTTGTCCCTGTTTATATTACACTGGGCCCTGTCTCTGTTTATATTACACTAGACCCTGTCTCTGTTTATATTACACTAGACCCTGTCTCTGTTTATATTACACTCGACCCTGTCTCTGTTTATATTATACTGGGCCCTGTCTCTGTTTATATTATACTGGGCCCTGTCTCTGTTTTTATTACACTGGGCTCTGTCTCTGTTTATAGCAAACTGGACCCTGTCTCTGTTTATATTACACTAGACCCTGTCCTTGTTTATATTATACTGGACCCTGTCCCTGTTTATATTACACTGGGCCCTGTCTCTGTTTATATTACACTAGACCCTGTCTCTGTTTATATTACACTGGGCCCTGACACTGTTTATATTACAGTAGACCCTGTCCCTGTTTATATTACACTCGACCCTGTCTCTGTTTATATTACACGACGCCCTGTCCCTGTTTATATTACACTGGGCCCTGTCCCTGTTTATATTACACTAGACCCTGTCTCTGTTTATATTACACTAGACCCTGTCTCTGTTTATATTACACTAGACCCTGTCTCTGTTTATATTACACTAGACCCTGTCTCTATTTATATTATACTGGGCCCTGTCTCTGTTTATATTACACTGGGCCCTGCCTCTGTTTATATTACACTAGACCCTGTCTCTGTTTATATTACACTGGGCCCTGACACTGATTATATTACACTTGACCCTGTCACGGTTTATATTACACTGGGCCCTGCCTCTGTTTATATTACACCAGACCCTGTCTCTGTTTATATTACACTAGACCCTGTCTCTGTTTATATTACACTGAGCCCTGTCTCTGTTTATATTATACTAGACCCTGTCTCTGTTTATATTACACTAGACCCTGTCTCTTTTTATATTACACTTGACCCTGTCTCTGTTTATATTACACTGGGCCCTGTCTCTGTTTATATTACACTAGACCCTGTCTCTGTTTATATTACACTAGACCCTGTCTCTGTTTATATTACACTAGACCCTGTCCCTGTTTATATTACACTCGACCCTGTCTCTGTTTATATTACACTCGACCCTGTCTCTGTTTATAATACACTCGACCCCGTCTCTGTTTATATTACACTACACCCTGTCTCTGTTTATATTACACTCGACCCTGTCGCTGTTTATATTACACTACACTCTGTCTCTGTTTATATTACACTCGACCCTGTCTCTGTTTATATTACACTCGACCCTGTCTCTGTTTATATTACACTAGCCCCTGTCTCTGTTTATATTACCCTAGACCCTGTCTCTGTTTATATTACACTAGACCCTGTCTCTGTTTATATTACACTCGACCCTGTCTCTGTTTATATTGCACTCGACCCTGTCTCTGTTTATATTACACTCGACCCTGTCTCTGTTTATATTACACTCGACCATGTCTCTGTTTATATTACACTAGACCCTGTCTCTGTTTATATTACACTGGACCCTGTCTCTGTTTATATTACACTGGACCCTGTCTCTGTTTATATTACACTAGACCCTGTCTCTGTTAATATTGCACTAGACCCTGTCTCTGTTTATATTGCACGACGCCCTGTCCCTGTTTATATTACACTGGGCCCTGCCTCTGTTTATATTACACTAGACCCTGTCTCTGTTTATATTACACTGGGCCCTGACACTGATTATATTACACTAGACCCTGTCTCGGTTTATATTACACAGGGCCCTGCCTCTGTTTATATTATACCAGACCCTGCCTCTGTTTATAATTCACTGGGCCCTGTCCCTGTTTATATTACACTGGGCCCTGTCTCTGTTTATATTACACTGGACCCTGTCTCTGTTTATTTTACACGACGCCTTGTCCCTGTTTATATTACACTGGGCCCTGTCTCTGTTTATATTACACTAGACCCTGTCTCTGTTTATATTACACTAGACCCTGTCTCTGTTTATATTACACTAGACCCAGTCTCTGTTTATATTATACTGGGCCCTGTCTCTGTTTATATTACACTGGGCCCTGTCTCTGTTTTTATTACACTGGGCTCTGTCTCTGTTTATAGCAAACTAGACCCTGTCTCTGTTTATATTACACTAGACCCTGTCTCTGCTTATATTATACTGGACCCTGTCCCTGTTTATATTACACTGGGCCCTGTCTCTGTTTATATTACACTAGACCCTGTCTCTGTTTATATTACACTGGGCCCTGGCACTGTTTATATTACACTAGACCCTGTCCCTGTTTATATTACACTCGACCCTGTCTCTGTTTATATTACACGACGCCCTGTCCCTGTTTATATTACACTGAGCCCTGTCCCTGTTTATATTACACTAGACCCTGTCTCTGTTTATATTACACTCGACCCTGTCTCTGTTTATATTACACTCGACCATGTCTCTGTTTATATTACACTAGACCCTGTCTCTGTTTATATTACACTGGACCCTGTCTCTGTTTATATTACACTGGACCCTGTCTCTGTTTATATTACACTAGACCCTGTCTCTGTTAATATTGCACTAGACCCTGTCTCTGTTTATATTGCACGACGCCCTGTCCCTGTTTATATTACACTGGGCCCTGCCTCTGTTTATATTACACTAGACCCTGTCTCTGTTTATATTACACTGGGCCCTGACACTGATTATATTACACTAGACCCTGTCTCGGTTTATATTACACAGGGCCCTGCCTCTGTTTATATTATACCAGACCCTGCCTCTGTTTATAATTCACTGGGCCCTGTCCCTGTTTATATTACACTGGGCCCTGTCTCTGTTTATATTACACTAGACCCTGTCTCTGTTTATATTACACTAGACCCTGTCTCTGTTTATATTACACTAGACCCAGTCTCTGTTTATATTATACTGGGCCCTGTCTCTGTTTATATTACACTGGGCCCTGTCTCTGTTTTTATTACACTGGGCTCTGTCTCTGTTTATAGCAAACTAGACCCTGTCTCTGTTTATATTACACTAGACCCTGTCTCTGCTTATATTATACTGGACCCTGTCCCTGTTTATATTACACTGGGCCCTGTCTCTGTTTATATTACACTAGACCCTGTCTCTGTTTATATTACACTGGGCCCTGGCACTGTTTATATTACACTAGACCCTGTCCCTGTTTATATTACACTCGACCCTGTCTCTGTTTATATTACACGACGCCCTGTCCCTGTTTATATTACACTGGGCCCTGTCCCTGTTTATATTACACTAGACCCTGTCTCTGTTTATATTACACTAGACCCTGTCTCTGTTTATATTACACTAGACCCTGTCTCTGTTTATATTACACTAGACCCTGTCTCTATTTATATTATACTGGGCCCTGTCTCTGTTTATATTACACTGGGCCCTGCCTCTGTTTATATTACACTAGACCCTGTCTCTGTTTATATTACACTGGGCCCTGACACTGATTATATTACACTTGACCCTGTCACGGTTTATATTACACTGGGCCCTGCCTCTGTTCATATTACACCAGACCCTGTCTCTGTTTATATTACACTAGACCCTGTCTCTGTTTATATTACACTGAGCCCTGTCTCTGTTTATATTACACTAGACCCTGTCTCTGTTTATATTACACTAGACCCTGTCTCTGTTTATATTACACTTGACCCTGTCTCTGTTTATATTACACTGGGCCCTGTCTCTGTTTATATTACACTAGACCCTGTCTCTGTTTATATTACACTAGACCCTGTCTCTGTTTATATTACACTAGACCCTGTCCCTGTTTATATTACACTCGACCCTGTCTCTGTTTATATTACACTCGACCCTGTCTCTGTTTATAATACACTCGACCCCGTCTCTGTTTATATTACACTCGACCCTGTCTCTGTTTATATTACACTAGACCCTGTTTCTGTTTATATTACACTGGACCCTGTCTCTGTTTATATTACACTGGACCCTGTCTCTGTTTATATTACACTAGACCCTGTCTCTGTTTATATTGCACTAGACCCTGTCTCTGTTTATATTGCACGACGCCCTGTCCCTGTTTATATTACACTGGGCTCTGTCTCTGTTTATAGTACACTAGACCCTGTCTCTGTTTATATTACACTAGACCCTGTCTCTGTTTATATTATACTGGACCCTGTCCCTGTTTATATTACACTGGGCCCTGTCTCTGTTTATATTACACTCGACCCTGTCTCTGTTTATATTACACTGGGCCCTGACACTGTTTATATTACACTAGACCCTGTCCCTGTTTATATTACACTCGACCCTGTCTCTGTTTATATTACACGACGCCCTGTCCCTGTTTATATTACACTGGGCCCTGTCTCTGTTTATATTACACTAGACCCTGTCTCTGTTTATATTACACTAGACCCTGTCTCTGTTTATATTACACTAGACCCTGTCTCTGTTTATATTACACTAGACCCTGTCTCTGTTTATATTATACTGGGCCCTGTCTCTGTTTATATTACACTGGGCCCTGCCTCTGTTTATATTACACTAGACCCTGTCTCTGTTTATATTACACTGGGCCCTGACACTGATTATATTACACTAGACCCTGTCTCGGTTTATATTACACTGGGCCCTGCCTCTGTTTATATTACACCAGACCCTGTCTCTGTTTATATTACACTAGACCCTGTCTCTGTTTATATTACACTGAGCCCTGTCTCTGTTTATATTACACTAGACCCTGTCTCTGTTTATATTACACTAGACCCTGTCTCTGTTTATATTACACTTGACCCTGTCTCTGTTTATATTACACTGGGCCCTGCCTCTGTTTATATTACACTGAGCCCTGTCTCTGTTTATATTACACTAGACCCTGTTTCTGTTTATATTACACTAGACCTTGTCTCTGTTTATATTATACTGGACCCTGTCCCTGTTTATATTACACTGGGCCCTGTCTCTGTTTATATTACACTAGACCCTGTCTCTGTTTATATTACACTCGACGCTGTTTCTGTTTATATTACACTCGACCCTGTCTCTGTTTATATTACACTAGACCCTGTCTCTGTTTATATTACACTGGACCCTGTCTCTGTTTATATTACACTGGACCCTGTCTCTGTTTATATTACACTAGACACTGTCTCTCTTTATATTGCACTAGACCCTGTCTCTGTTTATATTACACTGAGCCCTGTCTCTGTTTATATTACACTAGACCCTGTCTCTGTTTATATTACACGACACCCTGTCCCTGTTTACATTACACTAGACCCTGTCTCTGTTTATATTACACTGGTCCCTGACACTGATTATATTACACTAGACCCTGTCTCGGTTTATATTACACTGGGCCCTGCCTCTGTTTATATCACACCAGATCCTGTCTCGGTTTATATTACACTAGACCCTGTCTCTGTTTATATTATTGAGCCCTGTCTCTGTTTATATTACACTAGACCCTGTCTCTGTTTATATTACACTACACCCTGTCTCTGTTTATATTACACTACACCCTGTCTCTGTTTATATTGGGTCTTTTGTGCTGGCCCAATAGTGTGAGTCCAGGCTGGCCCAATAGTGTGTGTGCCGGGCCTGGAACCGGGGGGTCAACACGGGGCCTGCGTGCTGTGAGTCGTGGCCTGGGCCCGAGCCCGGGTGTGTGTGAAGCGGATGGTGCGGAGTGTTGTCACTCCGGCCTGGGCCTGCACTCGGGCTGTGTGACCCGCCCCGGGTTTATTTAACCCAAGGGAACTATTGGTTCTGCACTTTGTGACCGACAGGCGACAAGCCCCGCCCACTGTCTAGCCTCCCCCCCTCCCCCGAATCATTCCATGCAGGTGGTGCTGCGAAACAGGACTGGGGGAGGCATGTACTGGGACTGGGGTAAGGCACTTCAGCTGGGGGAGGAATGCACTGGGACTGGCGTAAGGCACTTCGGCTGGGGGAGGCATGCACTGGGACTGGGGTAAGGCAAATACTGCGACTGGGATAAGGACTTTGGCTGCGGGAGGCATGCACTGGGACTGGGGCAAGGCACTTTGGCTGGGGGAGTGCATTTCAAGAGATGGAACCCTGTGAGGTGGAGCAAACATTGCAGCGTTTGGTAATGACATCGATTCATTCAGGCCGGGCAGAGGGGATTATTTCAGGGAATAACAGTCGAGTTGTTTTTGTTTAAACAGTTGAAACCCTGTCATTGTAGAACAACCACGCTTCTCGTGCCCTGGTCAAGTACATGTGCAATAAGTGTCGTCATCTGGAGGAGCTCGATCTCCGAGTTTCGGAGCTTGAGCAGCAGCGAGTGTCACTGCATCCGCGAGGCTGAGAGCTACGTGGATAGCACCTTTCAGGGGGTCGTCACCTCGCAGCATAAGATTGTGCAGGCAGAGAGGGAATGGGTGACTGCCCAGACAGACATGGAGGACCAGGCAGGTAGTGCAGGACACCTCTCAGTGCATCTCACTCTCTGCACTGGTGGTTCCTCAGGGAGTACAGCCAGAGCCAAGTCCAAGGCATCATAGGTGGCTCAACTGTACGGAACGGGGGGAAGGGCAAGGTCAGGTCGGCAATATTGAAAGGGATTTCAATAGTTACAGGAACAGACAGGTCTTTCTGTGGCCACTGACATAACTCCAGGAGGGTAGGTTGTCTTCCTGGTGCCAGGGTCAAGGATATCATTGAGAGGCTGCAGGACATTCTGAGAGGCGAGGGTGAACAGACAGATTCCTGAGGGGCTGGGGACTGTACAAGCCGGATAAGGTCACACCTCAACAGGGCCCCGACCATTATCCTCCCGGGGGTTTGCTAATGCTTTTGGGGAGGGTTTAAACTTGCTTGGCAGGGGGATGGGAACCCGAGTGTAGATACAGAAGGGAGAGAAGCAAAGCTTGGAAATGGGAGCCGAAAATTCGTACAGGAGTTTGGAAAGCAGAGGAAACAAATCGACAACAAAGGAGTTTGGCCGTGCTTAATAGTATATACTTCAATGCAAGAAGTCTAGGGGATAAGGCAGATAAGCTGAGGTGTTGTTACAACAGTGCGGAGGGATGAGATATTGGAAGGATCATCAAATGAGGTCATATGTGTTGAACTGATGAACAAAAGCGGGGCAATCACAATGTTGGGAGTGTACTAGAAACAGTCAGAGAGAGATAGAAAAGCAAATATGGAGGAATGTTTCTGAGAAGTCCAAAACCAATAGGGCAGCAATAGTCGGGGATTTCAACTACCACAGAATCAGACATTTACAGCACAGAAGGAGGCCATTTGGCCCACTGTGTCTGTACTGGTCGAAAAAGAGCTATCCAGCCTAATCCCACTTTCCAGCTCTTGCTCCACAGCCTGGTGGGTTATGACACTTCCAGTGCATATCCAAGTATGTTTCAAATGTGGTGAGGGTTTCTGCCTCTATCACCCTTTCAGGCAGTGTGTTCCAGACCCCTACCACCCTCTGGGTGAAAAGTTTCTGCTCAACTCCCCTCTAACCCTTCTACCAATTACTTTAAATCTGTGTCCTCTGGTTATTGACCTGTCTGAATGGAAATAGGTCAGTTCAGAGAAGGTTCACAAGGCAGTTCAGAGAAGGTTCACAAGGTTGATTCCTGAGATGAAGGGGTTGTCATATGAAGATAGGTTGAGCCTGTACTCATTGGAGTTTAGAAGACTGAGAGGTGATATTGAAATGTATAAGATGCTGAGGGGGCTTGACAGGGTCGATGCAGAGAGGATGTTTCCCCTCGTGAGGGAAACTAGAACTAGGATGCATAGTTTCAGAATAAGGGGTTGTCCATTTAAAATGGAAATGAGGAAGAATTTCTCTCCCAGAGGGTCGTGAATCTTTGGAATTCACTGCCCCAGAGAACTGTGGAGGCTGGGTCATTGAACATATTTAAGGTGGAGATCGACAGATTTTTGATAGATAAAGAAGTCAACGGTTTATGCGAGTGGCCAGGGAAGTGGAATTGGGACCAAGATCAGATCAGCCATGATCTTATTGAATGGCGGAGTGGGCTCGAGGTGTCCGATGGCCTACTCCTATTTATTTGTCCTCATGTTCTTATGTCCTTCCTATCCACTAAATCTGGGACCCTCCATAATTTTGTATGCAATTCTATCGTCAGCCTCCTCTATTCCAAAGAAAATAACACCAGCCCATCTAAAATTCTTCAGCTAAAATTCTTCAGTCCAGGCAACATCCTTGTAAATCTCATCTGTACCCTCTCCAGTGCAATCACATATTTCCTGCACTGTGGTAACCAGAACTGTGCGAATACTCTAGCTGTGGTCTAACTAGTGTTTTACACAGTCCTAGCATAACCTCCAGAGTCTGGAACTTGCTGCCTGAAAGAACAGTAGAGGCAGAAACCCTCATCGCATTTACCGAAGTACTTGGATACGCACTGAAAGTGCCATTACGGACAGGGCTCTGAACCAAGAGCTGGAAAATGGGATTAGGCTGGATAGCTCTTTTTCAGCCACACAGACACAGTGGACCAAATGGCTTCCTTCTGTGTTGTAAACTGCTATGATTCCATGTCACCAATCACCTCCTGTCTGATATAAACCCACCCCACTGTCAATGACACCAATCTCCTCCTGTCTGATATAAACCAACCCCACAGTCACTGACACCATTCCCCTCCTGTCTGATATAAACCCACCCCACAGTCACTGACACCAATCCCCTCCTGTCTGATATAAACCCACCCCACAGTCACTGACACCAATCTCCTCCTGTCTGATATAAACCCACCCCACAGTCACTGACACCAATCTCCTCCTGTCTGATATAAACCCACCCCACAGTCACTGACACCAATCCCCTCCTGTCTGATATAAACCCACCTCACAGTCAATGACACCAATCCCCTCCTGTCTGATAGAAACCCACCCCACAGTCACTGACACCAATCCCCTCCTGTCTGATATAAACCCACCCCACAGTCACTGACACCAATCCCCTCCTGTCTGATATAAACTAACCAACATCATAGGCAGTCCCTTGGAGTCGAAGATGACTTGCTTCCACATTACAAATGAGGTCTCAGATGTCTGTTAAGTCCAATGCGGGAGCTACAGTCTCTGTCGCAGATTGGACAGATGGTGGTTGAAAGTACGGTGGTTGAAGTGCCGGTTTGTTGAAGTGCTTGTGTTGTCGTGTGCTCCCTCCGCCGTCAGCATTTGGTCTCCGCTTGCTCCAGGTGGAGAGACTCGAAGTGTTCGACGCCCTCACGGATTATTCTCTTCCATTTTGAGCGATCTTGTGCCACGGATTCCCAGGTGTCGGTGGGGATGTTGAACTTCAAGGAGGCCTTGAGGGTGTCCCTGACTTATGACTTAGGCGACCGAAGGCTGTGCTGACACACAGAAGGTGGTGTTGGACCTAGTCATTGACATGTGCCCTTGTTGACAGTAGGCTCCCGAGGTATGAAAAATGGACCATTTTGCCAAAGGCCTCATCGTGGATTTTGATCATCCGGGATGGGGTGGGGGTGAAGGGCAGTGCTGTGTGGCGGGGATAGGTTGATGGAGCACCTTTCTTTTCCGGTGATGTTTAGTGTAGGGCTCTCAGACACTACGGTGAATGTGTTGATGATGGTTTGGAGCTCATCCTTTGAGTGAGCGCAGACACAAGCATCATCTGCATATTGTAATTCGATGACAGAGGAAGGCACGACCTTGGATCTGGTCTGAAGGCGATGGAGGTTGAACAGTTTCCCGTTTATTCTGTCGATTATCTCCACTCCAGCAGGAAGCTTACTGACGGTGAGATGCAGCAATGCAGCAAGGAAGATGGAGAAGAGCGTGGGTGCAGTGACACAGCCTTGCTTCACCCCGTTCCGTACATGAATTGGGTCTGTGGTGGATCCATTGCTCAGGATCACAGCTTGCATGTTATCACCAAGCAAGTGGAGGATGGTGACACATTTTGAGGACAGCCGAATTTGAAAAGTACACCCCATAATCCCTCACGGTTGACAGTGTCAAAGAAGGTTGAATTAACTCCACAGTCACTGACATCAATCTCCTCCCATGTGATATAAACCAATCCTTGTCACTGACACCAAGTGGACTGGGAAAATATGTTCAAGGGTAAGACAGTAGAAATGCTTTGCGAAACATTTAAGGAGATATTTCATAATCTCAGCAGAGAAACAAAGATGCTAAGAGAAGGATGAACCATCCCTGGCTAACTAAGGAAGTAAAGGATGGTATCAAATTGAAAAAAAAGCATACAATGTTGCCAAGGACAGTGGAAAGCCAGAGGATTGGGAAATGTTTAGAAACCAGCAAAGGACAACTAAAAATAATGATAAAGACAGAGATGATAGCATACGAGATCAGACTAGCAAGAAATATAAAAACAGGCAGTAAGAGCTTCTGCAGAGAGTAGCTAAAGTAAACATTGGTCCCTTAGAGGATGGGACTGGAGAATTAATAATGGGAAACGCAGAAATGGCAGAGACTTTGAACAAATATTTTCTATCGGTCTTCATGATAGAGGACACTAAAAACATCCCAATAGTTGATAAGAGTTATTGCTGGGGGCGGGGACCTTAAAAGAATCACTATCACTGTCACTCGAGATAAAGTACTCAGCAAACTAATGGGATTAAAGGTGGACAAGTCCCCTGGACCTGATGGCATGCATCCCAGGGTCTTAAGAGAAGTGGCTACAGAGATAGTGGATGCACTGGTTGTAATCTACCAAAATTCCCTGAATTCTGGAGCGGTCCCAGTGGACTTGAAACTGCAAATGTAACATCCTTGTTGAAGAAAGGAGGGAGACAGAAAGCCGTAAACTATAGACCAGTTAGCCTACTATCTGTCAATGGGAAAATACTGGAGTCCATCATTAAGGAAGTAGTAGCAGGACATTTAGAAAATCATATTGCAGTCAAGCAGAGTCAGCATAGTTTTATGAAAGGGAAATTATGGTTGACAAATTTGCTGGAGTTGTTTGAAGATATAACGAGCAGAGTGGATAAAGGACAACCCGTTGATGTTGTATATTTGGATTTCCAGAAAGTATTCGATAAGGTGCCACACAAAAGGTTACTGCACAAGCTAAGAGCTCACGGGGTTGTCGATACTATTTCAGCATGGATCGAGGATTGGGTAACACACAAAACACAGAGTCGGGATAAATGGGTCATTTTCAGGTTGGCAAACTGTAACTCGTGGGGTGCCGCTGGGAACTCAACTATTTATAATTTATATCAATGACTTGGATGAAGAGACCCAGTGTTACGCAGCCAAATTGATGATACAAAGATAGGTGGGAAAGCAAGTTGTGAGGAGGACGCAACAAATCTACAAGCTCAGGCTCAGTGAGTGGGGAAAAATCTGGCAGATGGACTATAATTTGTAAATGTCAGGTTATCTCCTTTGGTGGGAAAAATAAAAAAGCAAATTATTATTTAAATGGACGATTACAAAATACTGTTATACAGACGGATCTGGGGTTTCTTGTACATGGAACTCAAAGTTAGTATGCAGGTTCAGCAAATAATCGGGAAGGCAAATGGAATGCTGGCCTTTATTGCAAGGGGGACGGAGTATTAAAGTCGGGAAGTCCTGCTACAACTGGACAGGGCGTTGGTAAGACCACACCTGGAATACTGCGTACAGTTTTGGTCTGGACTTGTCTCCATTCCCGTGCTGAGGGGATTGCTACACCAGACGGGAGGACAACCAGGGAGTGAACCTGAAGGTACCTTCTGTGGCTGGGTTCAGTTCTATACTCCATGCTTCCCCTCCCTCCCATCTCTCCCCTCCCCTGAAGGTGCTGACTCTGGCTGGGTTCATTTCGACACTCACTGGTTCCCCTCCCCTGTCGGTGCTGACTGTGGCTGGGTTCAGTTCCAAACTCAGATAACATAAATAGGAGTAGGAGTAGGCCATACGGTCCCTCGAGCCTACTGCGCCATTTAATACGATCATGGCTGATCTGACCATGGACTCAGGTCCACTTTCCTGCCCGCTCTCCAGAACCCCTTATTCCCTTATCGGTTGATAAACTGTCTATTTCTGTCTTAAATGTATTCAATTACCCAGCTTCCACAGCTCTCTGAGGCAGTGAATTCCACAGATTTACAACTCTGGGAAGAAATTCCTCCTCATCTCAGTTTTAAATGGGCGGCCCTATATTCTATGATTATGCCCTCTAGTTCTAGTCTCCCCCATCAGTGGAAACATTCTCTCTGCATCCACCTTGTCAAGCCCCCTCATAATCTTATACGTTTCGATGTGATCACCTCTCATTCTTCTGAACTTCAACCTCCTCAACCTTTCCTCATAAGCCAACCCCCTCATCTCCGGATCAACCTACTGAACCTTCTCTCAACTGCCTCCAAAGCAAGTATATCCTTTCGTAAATATGGAACCCAAAACTGCATGCAGTATTCCAGGTGTGGCCTCACCAATACCCTGTATAACTGTAGCAAGACTTCCCTGCTTTTATACTCCATCCCCTTTGTAATAAAGGCCAAGAGTCCATTGGCCTTCCTGATCACTTGCTATACCTGCGTACTAACATTTAGCGTGTCAGGCACAAGTTCCCCCAGGTCCCGTGTACTGCAGCAGTTTGCAAATTTTTTCCATTAAATAATAACTTGCTCTTTCATTTTTTCTGCCAAAGAGCATGACCTCACACTTTGCAACATTATACACCATCTGCCAAATTTTTGCCCACTCACTTAGCCTGTCCATGCCCTTTTGCAGATTTTTTGTGTCCTCACACATTGCTTTTCCTCCGATCTTTGTATCATCAGCAAACTTGGCTGCATTCCATTCGGCCCCTTCTTCCAAGTTGTTGATATAGATTGTAAATAGTTGGGGTACCAGCACTGATCCCTGCAGCACCCCACTAGTTACTGGTTGCCAACCTGAGAATGAACCATTTATCCCAATACTCTGTTTTCTGTTAGTTGGCCAATCCTTTGTACATGCTAATATATTGCCCCCAACCTCCGCAACATTTTCTCATAAGTCAACCCCCTCATTTACGGAATCAACCTTGTGAACCTTCTCTGAACTGCCTGCTCTCTTCTCCACTGAAGATGCTGACTCTTGTCTGGTTTCAGTTCTAAACTCACTGGTTCCCATCTCGCTCCTCCCCTGAAGGTGCTTACTCTGGCTGGGTTCAGTTCAGCAATCACTGTTTCCCTCCCCTGATGGTGCTGACTCTGGCTGGGGTCAGTTCTACACTCACTGGTTCCCCTCCCTCTCATCCCCGATAGGTGTAGACTCTGGCTGGGTTCAGTTCGACACTCGTTGGTTCCCTTCGCATTCCTCCTCTGAATGTGCTGACTGGCTGGGTTTAGTTCTACACTCACTGGTTCCCCTCCCCTGAAGGTACTGACTCTGTCTGGGTTCAGTTCCACACTCACTGGTTCCCCTCCCCTGAAGGTGCTGACTCTGTCTGGGTTCAGTTCCACACTCACTGGTTCCCCTCCATCTCCTCCCCTAGAGGTGTCAGCTCTGGCTGGAACAAGTTCTACAATCACTGGTCCCCTCCCCTGAAGGTGCTGACTTTGGCTGGAATCTGTTCCAAACTCACTGGCTCCCCTCTCATCCAATGCAGATGCTGAATCTGTCTGGTTTCAGTTCTGCACTCACTAGTTAACATAAGAACATAAGAAATAGGAGCAGGCATAGCCCATACGGCTCCTCGAGCCTGCTCCTCTATTTAGTACGATCATGGCTGATCCGATCATGGCTCCTCGAGTCCACTCCCCTGTCCGCTCCCCATAACCACTTATTCCCTTAGCGTTTATGAATCTCTGTTTCTGTCTTAAATTTATTCAATGTCCCGGCTTGCACAGCTCTCTGAGGCAGTGAGTTCCACAGATCTACAACCCTCTGCGAGAAGAAGTTTCTTCTTTTAAGTGGGCGGCCCCTTATTCTAAGATTATGCCCCGTAGTTCTAGTCTCCCCATTATCAGTGGAAATTCCTCTCTTCATCCACCTTGTCAAAACCCTCCTCATAATCTTACACATTTCTTTAAGACCACCGCTCATTCTTCTGAAATCCAATGAGTAGTGGTCCAACCTCAACCTTTTCTCATAAGTCAACCCCCTCATCCCTGGAATCAAACTTGTGAAAATTCTCTGAACTGCCTCCAAAGCAAGTATATCCTTTCGGAAATATGGAAACCAAAACTGCAGGCAATATTCCAGGTTTGGCCTCACCAATACCAATACCCTGTACAACTGTAGCAAGACTTCCCTGCTTTTATACTCCATCCCCTTTGCAATAAGGGCCAAGATTCCGTTGGCCTTCCTGATCACTTGCTGTACCTGCATACTATTCTTTTATGTTTCATGCACAAGGACCTCCAGGTCTCGCTGTACTGTAGCACTTTGCAAACTTTCAACATTTAAATAATAGCTTGCTGTTTAATTTTTTTCTTCCGAAGTGCATGACCTCACACTTTTCAACATTATACTCCATCTGCCAAATTTATGCTCACTCACTCAGCCTGCCTATGTCCTTTTGCAGAATTTGTGTCCCTGCTTCACACCTTGTTTTTCCTCCCATCATTGTATCATCAGCAAACTTGGCTTCGTTACACTCAGTCCCTTCTTCCAAGTCATTAATATGGATTGTAAATAGTTGGAGTCTCAGCACTGATCCCTTTGACACCCCACTAGTTACTGATTGTCAACTCGAGAAACAATCATTTATCCTGACTCTCTGTTTTCTGTCAGTCAGCCAATCCTCCATCCATGCTGATATATTACCCCCAACCCTGTGAACTGTTATCCCCTCCCTGTCTCTCCCCCCCCCCCCCGAAGGTACTGACTCTGGCTGGGTTCAGGTCTGCACTCACTGGTTCCCCTCCCCCGGAGGTACTGACTCTGGCTGGGTTCAGGTCTGCACTCACTGGTTCCCCTCCCCTGAAGGTACTGATTCTGGCTGGGTTTAGGTTTGCACTCACTGGTTCCCCTCCCCTGAAGGTACTGATTCTGGCTGGGTTCAGTTCTACACTCACTGGTTCCCCTCCCCTAAAGGTACTGACTCTGGCTGGGTTCAGTTCCAGACATTGACATCATTCACTTTGTTCCTGCACCAAGATGGCCACGCATGCGCTCTGCTACTCACTGAATCTAAATAGCGGAGCGCTGAACCTACCTTCCTGCACGAAGATGGCCGCCGTTAGCCTGGGCCTGTGACCGGGTGAAAACCTCGAAGCTGCAACCACCGATATTCCGGTTATTATTCCGGGCTTGCAGCGGGCATCGGTTGTTATGAAGCCTCCCCGGCTCCCCGCTGGTCCATTACTCTGCTTCGTCCCACTGAAAAGGACACTTCTGAGTAGCCTGTACAAAACGTGTTGCCGCCATCATTACACACACCGCGCATGCTCCAAACACAGCCAGGGCCCGCGCCTGCACACTGAGCTCCTGTAGTCTGGGTGCAGCACATTCTCCACCGCGGGGCATGCTGGGTACATAGGACCATGAGAAATAGGAGCAGGAGTGGGCCACCCAGACCGCCGACCATGCTCCCCATTCAATAAGGTCATGGCTGGTCTGATCATAGACACAGCTCCATTTCCCTGCCCGCTCCCCAGAACCCTTCACTCCATTACCACACCAGGAGTCCTGTGCACTGCTTTGGTCTCCTTCTCTCAGGAAGGATATCCTTGCCTTACTTAGATACAGAACAAAGCTTCCTCAACACTATCCCACGAGACATTCCAAGGTGCGATATGGAGTTTCTCTCCCTCAACCTGTCCCATGCATTCCAGAATGGATACTGCATTGGTTAGATAATGAATAAAGCTCACTCTAAACTATCCTATCAAACACTCCCAGGATAGGTACAGCACAAATTAAATATACAGTAAATCTGTGCCAAAGGAACTGTATCCCAGTGAGAGTCAGTGTCAGAGGAAACTACAGCATGGGATAGATACAGAATAAAGCTCCTTCTACACTGTTCTGAACAATGCCAGGGCAGGTAAAGCACGGGTTAGATGATCATAGCCGGTCCCTTGAACGAGGATGATTTGCTTCCACATGAGTTCACAGATGTTTCAATGAAGGACCCAATGTTCCAGTCCTGACCTCCAATTGAGGAGGTGGAAGATGCCTATGGGTGGATTATTTTTAACGTCTGGTGACCGTTGCACACCAGCCACGACACGGGCATGACAGAGCTAGGATTGGTCCAGTGGCAAGGGTTAATCAGGATTACTGGAGACCAGTTTTGTTGTTCGGAACTAGTGTGCACAAATATAACATTGTGGGCTGGTCCGTGCTACCCCTGGGCTCTCGCCTCTTTTGCACCCGGTACCCTCATTCGCCGCACCTCCGCAACGATCTCTCGCCACTCCTCCAGCACAAACATTCGCTTCACCTCCAGCATGATCCTTCTCCGCTCCTCCTCCAAAAAAACACTCGCCGCACCTCCGCCACGATCTCCTGCCCCATCGCTGCACCAAACATTCACTGAACCTCCATCACGATCACCCACCAAATCTGAGGCATGCTCCCTCATCACTCCTCTGCCCCGATCACTCGTCGCAAGTCCACCATAACCTTCCATGTTCCTCTGCTGTACCAGGGCCCTGCCGATGCTCCTGCCCATGCTCCAAGTGGCAATCTGGGCCATGATGATGTCGCCCAGTCGTCTACCTCGAAGCTGTCACACATTTGTGTCAGCTCACACTGAAGCTGCAGTGGCTCGCTCCTGCTCTTTTTATAGCACCAACCTGTGGAGATGTTCTCTCGCAGGTTGGGGTGGCCCATGATGTGATACATGGGTTAGATACAGTGTAGAGCTCCCGCTACTCTACTCTGCCACATTAAGTACTCTCAGGTGAAGTACAGCACGGTTTAAACAGAGAGTAAGTCTGTCTCTGCACGGTCCCATTAAACAGTCCCAGGGCAGGTACAGCATGGGTTATATCCAGAATAAAGCTCCCTCAACATTGCCGCAACAAACAGACGAGGGTTGGTACAGCACATATGGAGTATATGTCCCACAAACACTCCAGGCAGGAACAGCACGGATAATTACAGAGTAATTTCTCCCTCTACACTGTTCCAATAAAAAAATCCCAGTGCAGGTAAAGCACAACTATTTCGTTGTTGATCTGTAAATCAAGTGTCCCCTGATTAAAGCTGGGGCGGGGGGGCACTATAACCAACAAAATAAACCAATTAAACTTTGGACAGTAAACTTAAATCAAATTAAAATTTGGTTGCTGGGGGTGATGATGCACTCCAGTCACTCCGGCTGAGGAGCTCCTCCCGGAGTCACAGTGTGCATTTCGTCCTCCAAGGGGTATAACGGATATGAGTAGGTACAGAGTAAGGATCCCAATACATTGTCCCATCAAACTCTCCCAGGGCAGGTACAACATGGATTAAATACAGACCAAAGCTTCCGCTATACAGTTCCCAGGGCAAGTACAGTACAGGTTAGACACAGAGTACATCTCCCTCTAATGTCTCAGGCAGTCCAGGGCAGATACAGCATTTATTAGATATTGAGGAGATCTGCCTCTATAATGTTCAACCAGACATTCCCAGGGCAGGGACAACACGGGTTAGATACAGAGGAAAATTCCCTCTACACTGATCTATCAAACACTCCCATCACAGGTACAGCACGGGTTAGATACAGAGTAAAATTCCCTCTACACTGTCCATCAAACACTCCTTGGGCACGTCCAGCACTGGGTACAAACAGAGTAATGTTCCCTCTACACTGTCCCAGCAAACATTCCCAGGGCAAGTACACAAATAATAGATACAGAGTAAATTCCCTCTACACTGTCCTATCAGCCACTCCACGACAGGTACAGAAAGGGTTATAATGCAAAGTAATATCCCTCTACACTGTTCCATCAAACACACCCAGGGCAGGAACAACACGGGTTACATATTGAGTAAAAATCACTCTACACTGTCCTGTCAAATACTCTGAGCGAAGATACAGCACAGTAGATACAGAGAAAAACGTGCTCTACACTATCCCATCAGAAACTGCCAGGGCAGGTACAGCAGGGATTAGGCAGAAATGTTTGGACTGGATGTTCCAGAATTGGGGCCTGGGCAACAGAAGGCACAGCCACAAAAGCCACCAATGGTTGAACAATTATAATTAGGGATACTCAGAAAGACTGATATCTCATGGGCGGGAGTGGTGGGGAGGTGGGGATGTTGTGCAGGCAGTGTGAGCGGGAATTTGGAAATCAAGGCGTTGCTTCACTGGAAGCCAATGCAGGTGAGCGAGTACAGGGGTGATGGGTGAGCTGGACTTGGTGCGAGTTAGGACATGGGCAGCCGAGTTTTGGATCAACATTAGTTTATGTAGGTCAGAATGTGGGAGGGGTGCATTGGAATAGTCAAGTCCAGAAGTAAAAAAAGGCATGGATGAGGGCTTCAGCAGTGGATGAGCTGAGGCATGAGCGGTGATGGGCAATGTTACAGAGGTGGAAATAGGCATTCTTAGTTATTTTGTGGATATGTGGTCAAAAACTTATTTCAGGGTTAAGTATGTCACCAAGGTTGTGAACAGTCTGGTTCAGGCTCAGACAGAAGTTGGGGAGAGGGATGGAGTCGGTCACTCGGGAACGGAGCTTGTGGTAATGATGATTGCAAATAGCAGAATATTTCACAGACTATCACGTGCAAAATGTGTGGATGAGTTTTTAATATTCAATCGGTTTCAAAAACGGGTTAACTGATTTAGAAATTAACGGATTTCAAATCTTATGCAAGACAGTTCAATAAAGGGGTGGTTCAAAAGATTTCAGCTGAATTTAAAGTCGGACACTGCAGTTAAGTCTGCTACAACCACAACTCATGTATGCAAATGGAACAAGTTTGGGGTTTGATATGCTAGAAAGCGAACTCGGTGAGAAGTGATATAAGTTAGATTAAGAAAAAGCCCTAAAAGGGAGCAGTCCATAACAGAACATCAATTAATCTCCTCTGATCATGGAGGAAGCAAATATTCAACAAACTGTGTTTGAAACAAAGATCACTTATTCAACATTTATAGAGGGTATTAATCTCCAGCTTTACAATCTATATTAACGACTTGGAAAAAGGGATTGAGTGTAACATAGCCAAGTTTGCTGATGATACGAAGATCGAAGGAAAAGCAATGTGTGAGGAGGACACAACAAATCTGCAAAAGGACATAGACAGGCTAAGTGAGTGAGCAAACATTTGGCAGATGGACTATAATGTTGGAAAGTGTGAGGTCCTGCACTTTGGCAGAAAAAAATCAAAGAGCAACATATTTTTTAAATGGTGAAAGATTGCAAAGTACCACAGTACAGCGGGACCTGGGGGTACTTGTGCATGAAACGCAACAGGATAGTATGCAGGTACAGCAAGTGATCAGGAAGGCCAATGGTATCTTGGCCTTTATTGCAAAAGGGATGAGGTATAAAATCAGGGAAATCTTGCTACAGCTATATGTGGGGCCTCACCTGGAATACTGTGTGCAGTTTTGGTTTCCATATTTATGAAAGGATATACTTGTTTTGGAGGCAGCTCAGAGAAGGTTCACTCGGTTGATTCTGGGCATGAGGGTTTGACTTATGAGGATTCAGAAGAATGAAAGGTGATCTTATCAAAACGTATAAGATTATAAGGGGGCTTGATAATGTGGATGCAGAGAGGATGTTTCCACTGATAATGGGGATTCTAGAATTAGAGTGCATGATCTTAGAATAAGGGGCCGCCCATTTAAATCAGAGATGAGAAATTTCTTCTCTCAGAGGGTTGTAAATCTATGGACTTCACTGCTTCAGAGAACTGTGGAAGCTGGGCCATTGAATAAATTTAAGACAGAAATGGACAGTTTCTTAAACGATATGGGGATATGGGGAGCGGGCGAGGAAGTGGAGCTGAGTCCATGATCAGATCAGCCATGATCTTATTGAATGGCAGAGCAGGCTCGAAGGGCCGTATGGCCGACTCCTGTTGCTATTTGTTATGTTCTTATGTTCAGGTATAGGGGTTATTAAAATCATCAGAAACAAACAAGAGCTGCCAGAATGAACATGGTTCAGTGCCCAATGCAATCACAGTAAATCGTGTTCTAGTCACAAATGCAATCTTTCTCCTCAGCCTATTTAAAACTAAGATGAGGAGGAATTTCTTCTCTCGGAGGGTTGTAAATCTCTGGAATTCTCGGCAGCAGAGAGCAGTGGAGTCTGGGTCATTGAATATATTTAAGGCGGAGATTGCCAGATTTTTGAGCGATAAGGGAGTAAAGGGTTCTGGGGAGCGGGCAGGGAATGGAGCTGAGCCTATGATCAGACCAGCCAGACCTTATTGAATGGGCCAAAAAAAAACCTTGTAAATGTTGGTGTTTCCCCCAGATCGGGGGGCACGGTTTAATGTTTTTTGTTTGCTCCTAAAAGAGTTTCATGCACAAGGACCCACAGGTCCCTCTGCATCGCAGCATGTTATAATTTCTCCCCATTCAAATAATATTCCCTTTTACTGTTTTTTTCCCTCAAGGTGGATAACCTCACACTTTCCGACATTGTATTCCATCTGCCAAATCTTAGCCCATTCTCTAACCTATCTAAATCTCTTTGCAGCCTCTCTGTGTCCTCTGCAAAACCCGCTTTCCCACTAATCTTTGTGTCATCTGCAAATGTTTTTACACTACACTCTGTCCCCTCTTCCAGGTCATCTATACATATTGTAAACAGTTGTGTTCCAGCACCGATCCCTGTGGCACACCACTAACCACCGATTTCCAACCCAAAAAGGACCCATTTATCGCGACTCTCTGCTTTCTGTTAGCCAGCCAATTCTCTATGCATGCTAATACATTTCCTCTGACTCCGCGTACCTTTATCTTTTGCAGTAACCTTTTGTGTGGCACCTAATCGATTGCCTTTTGAAAATCTAAATACAGCACATCCATCGGTACACCTGTATCCACCATGCTCATTATATCCTCAAAGAATTCCAGTAAATTAGTTAAACATGATTTCCCCTTCATGAATCCATGCTGCGTCTGCTTGATTGCACTATTCCTATCCAGTTGGCCCGCATTTTCTTCCTTAGTGATAGTTTCAAGCATTTTCCCCACTACAGATGTTAAACTAACCGGCCTATAGTTACCTGCCTTTTGTCTGCCCTCTTTTTTAAACAGAGGTGTTACATTAGCTGTTCTCCAATCCGCTGGTACCTCCCCAGAGTCCAGAGAGTTTTTGTGGATTTTAACGAATGCGTCTGCTATAACTTCCGCCATCTCTTTTAATCCCTGGGATGCATTTCATCAGGACCAGGGGACTTTTCTACCTTGAGTCCCATTAGCCTGTCCAGCACTACCCCCCTAGTGATAGTGATTGTCTCAAGGTCCTCCCTTCCCACATTCCTTTGACCAGCAATTTCTGGCATGGTTTTTGTGTCTTCCCCTGTGAAGACCGAAGTAAAATAATTGTTTAAGCTCTCAGCAATTTCCACATTTCCCATTATTAAATCCCCCTTCTCATCTTCTAAGGGACCAACATTTACTTTAGTCACTCTTTTCCGTTTTACATATCTGTAAAAGCTTTTACTATCCGTTTTCATGTTTTGCGCAAGTTTACCTTTGTAATCTATCTTTCCTTTCTTTATTGCTTTCTTAGTCATTCTTGTCAATGAGAATGTCTCGATTGCATTTCAGTTCTTAAATAAAAAACAATAAAGGGCTTTTCTTCCAATCGTGAGTTGAACACACAGCCGCTCAATTAATTAAGTTTCCTATTTTGACGAATGTCAGGGCTTTTTATCTGAAGTAGGGTGTTTGTGAATCTCGGTCCCAAGGCTTGTACAGCCAGCGCTCTCAGCTCAGATACAGCATGAGTTAGAAACTGGGTGGAGTTCTCTCATTACAGGATTCCTGAAGGTAACTTCAGCTGAGAGGGAGTAAAGGGTAATTTTAACTCACTGTACCTCTCACACGCACCAGCGAGAGGAGAAAGGGAAACGTGTAATTCATGTAACCCCCACTGCCCCTCCCGCAGGGAGATGGGAAGTGAACCACTCTCTTTTAAATGCACTAAGTTGCCATCGTACATTCTAACCCATGATCTAAAGATTTTAAACTTGCCATATGAGTATTATATTCTGAAATAACTATTTATTCCACGTAATATTTTTAAATACGGTTGGGGGTGCAACAGTCCCTGTTAATTGTAAACTAACATGTTGAATTCTAATGGGCCATGTCTAAACTGGTGACTGAATCCTCTGCGGGTTTCTCACAGTTGTGTCCCAGATGTTGCTGAAGCCCATCGGTTGAATTGTTGCATTCGTTCGGCTGATGTCACATTGCGCCTCACACAGAACACATTTACACAGAGCGGAGGAGAATACATGTGAAAGTGAGTTTGTGTGTGTTCACATGTAAGTGTTTTGATTATTTTGTATAAGTTTGTGTTTTTGTGTAAGTGCACAATTACACATGAACACACAAAGATTTACATATAAAGACATACTAACAACCTGAAACATAATATTATACATAACTAGAATATAATGAAAACCATCATTGTGAAATCCAGTTATTGGTACTCTCTGAAACTTTGAACAAAACAATAATACACGTCAATCGAAACGTACACTAACACAACGGAAACTTATACACACTTACACAAACATAGACACACATATCAATCCAGACACACACTTACACAAAACACACTTACACACATTTACACACATATCAGCACATACATCAATCCACACACACATTTCCCCAAAGCAAACACACATTTACACACACATAAACACACACATCAATCCACACACACACACTTACACAAAACACATTTATACACACTTACACACACATAAACACACACATCTATCCACACACACATTTGCAAAAACACACTTACACACACATAAACACACACATCAATCCACACACACACTGACACAAAACACACAAACAGACTTACTCACAGGTAAATACACACGTCAATCCACACACAGACTTGCACAAAACACACACACACTCGTAAACAAACGCATCAATTCAAATACAGATTTACACAAAACACACACACGTTTACATGCAAACACACTATTGCACTTATACACACATCAATCAAAACACACACTTACACGAAACATACACATACAAACACACACAGACTTACACCTAAACATGAACAACATTGAGACATAACCATACACTTACAGGAAAACACACACCTCAACACACTTACACAAGCATGAACATGCCTATAAATCCAAACACAAACTAACACAAAACACACACACACACACACTTACATGTGAACACAATGTTACACGAAAACTCACACACACATACATCTCAACATAAACAAACATTTCGACATAACCACACATATACATTTACACACATGAACAAAGCATCATTTTAAAATTGAGTCATTATTATTTTATCCATTTTTGTAACTGCTGATAAAGCTTCATTTAGAAATAGAAAGATCAAGGCCAAAATTATTAATCAATACCATAAAGGTATACATTTCGTACCAGTTCTTGTCATATTTTTGTAAAGCCAAGCTCAGTAATGAATTCTGTGTGACCATGGTCTGTATAATTGTTCTCAGAGAAGTGATTCCTGCCACAGAGAGGGAGGGAGAAAGAGATAACATAGAAAGTCAAAGGCAGTAGATAATATGATCTACTGTAAGGCTACAACAGCTGTAAATTTTCACAGCTTTTGAATGGGAGAAAAATGGTATAAAGTAACAGCTCTTCTACTCAGAAGGCAGTGCGAATCAAGCGAACAGGAGATAAGGAGTCGGCACCACGGTCAGCTCGAGAGAACGCTATCGAGAATTAGACTGTGACTGTAATTTGTTAAGTATTACTTTTTGTAACAGAATATAATTTACTTGATAAAACACTGTTTTTACTCACTATACCTGTATTAAAAGTATTTGGTATGATCTGAACAAGAGTCTCCCAGTTTGAATTAAGTTTAAACCCTGGAAATAGCTGATTTGCTATAGTTAGCAAAGCGGCAAAAAGCTGCTCATTGGTTAAAAACTACATCTGGCGACCACGAAGGAACAAAACAAAGAGATATTGAACAAAATGCAATATACTCAATAATCAAGTTGATTGAGAACTCTTGTAATTTTTTCTGTCTATTTGAAAACAAGTTGTTGTGTATCACCAGCAGATGCAAGGCAGATCATTTGATCACCGATCAAATCTTGTGTAAGGTTGATTTACGTCAACTGCTAGTGACTGTTATCTTCATTAAGGAAGCTTACTTAAAAATAATTAATTTTCAGATGCCGGAGGAGTGTCTCTTGGAAGAGTATCAGAAAAAGTTAGAAAAAAGATGTGACGAAACGCAAGTGCAGACACTGTTGCTAGATTGCCAAGGGAAGAATCCGAATGTATCCCTTAAGGATATGGTCACTTTTATTGATGAACAGATTAAAGCTAAGAAATAGAAGCTGGGTAAGGCGATGAGTCTAGTCACCTGTGCAGCTTCGTACTTCGCAGGACGTCAATCAAAGGTCAAGAAAGAATTAGAGGATAAAATATCAGAACTGGAAAACAAACTTCGGCTAAGAATGAAGAATTGCAGAAAATAGATTCAGACATTAAACAGAAAATTGTGAATTTGCAGAGTCAATTTGCCTCAGCTACTGCAGTAATGCAACAGCAGAGTATCAATGCAATTCACGTAGGGACTGCAATGTAAACAATTAGGAAATCTTGAGGTGTAAAAAGAAGATCTAAGCAGAGAGAATAAACGTCTCACCAAACAATTAGAGGACTCATGGGGAACAATGATGGAGGCTTTGCATCGACCCCTTCAATGGATAAATTGTATGGTTGCAAATAGGAGCTCAGAATTATGATGAAGGTCTTGAACTTATAATTGCTATGTAGGTAACACTTGCTTATGTAGGTACAGCGCAAATGTATAACACATTGAACTGAATCCGTAATCTCTGTAATACTTAAACAGCCGGTCAGCAGTTTTTTTAAGTCCCTGAGGAAGAGATAAATAAGCAAGTACAGCCACTCTAACCGTCGGATAGACTGCGGTAGAGGGAAAAATGGAACAAAACAATGATGAGAAATGGACTGTTGCATTTACCACTCAGAGACCGTCGGATATGAGTCGACAAATCAATGTAACTTCGCTGATATCAAAAGACCTATCGATGATTTTGCAGGAGGATAGCTCCTCTCCAAAACCTGTATAAGTTATGCTTGAAAACTCTTGTATTTCGGAGGTTCCACGACTGAACCTTCCCTTGTAATTGCTCGTAATAAAAGCCAGTTGATCCTGGGATTTCGTGTGTTCACTTCCGTGATCGTTATACAGTGGGAGAAAGGTGAGGTGTCGATGAACTATATCAGTTAGTCCACGTCGAAGAAGAGAAGCCTCCTTTTTAAACCCAACATTTGGCGTCATGAACCGGATGCAGACTTTCCGACCTGGATCACGTGACAGCTAAATGGTAGTGAGCATGTTTTTTACCACATGCAGCGGTAGCATTGACGGGGAAGGAGCTAATTTGTATAAAGAATTAGAAGGGGTCAGCTGTAGGACAACTTATAACGAACCACAGATGGCTGAAAACCAAGGGTGGGATAGGTGTATGCCTGAGAAAGAAGGAATGCAACCGCATGGGGAGTGGACCCCAGCGATCGTTATGGGAAATATAAGGCATATGTCCTGAAGCATGACGTGGTAATAACACAGTGAAGCTGGTATTGATCGTGTGCAGTGCAAACAAGAAGGAATACAACCTAAACCGTGGGGTGGGACCCCAGGATCCGAGGAAAACTGGCCAGTGGGATAAAATGCTCGCTGAGATAAATGGAAAATTAATAAAAGAAAAGAAAAATGTTGGATATCAAATTGAATTTACAAAGGACAGTTTGTTTTTATCAAAAGATAGAAATTTTACCTTTAAAGCTGCAGAGAAACAAAGATGTTGAGCAAAATGGACTGGAGGAAGATCATCAAAATACAAAACCAAATTTGAAGAAACGCCATTTAAATTGGCTGTGAAAAGGATATTGGTTGAAATATAAAAACTTACGAGTTAAACCCGACAACGCTTTGTGCCGAGGAAGAGAAACAAAGATGTTTAACTATGGACTGGAGTAAGGTCATCAAAAAATGATTAAGTTCAGATTCAAAAGGGGGAAAAGATCTAAGCTATGTGAACTCAGCACAGAAAGAAAAAACTGGGAATGACAGGATTCTTAAAAAGATGGACCGGCACCGAAGTTTAGATTTTGTGCCGAGAGAAATAAAACACAAGATTTGCTCAGTGAACGGGACCATAAAAAAACAAAATGCTGAAATGTATATAGCTTGCGTGGAAATTGGATTTCTGTAAACAAAATAGCTATTAAAATGTGTGGTCTCGCTTTAAATCAATGAAAAACTCGTTGGCACGTATTTGAATTGGATGTGTAGAGAAATTGGAGTTTAATGAGAAATTGGAGTTTAATCTAAAATGCTGCCTTTCCCGCTGAGAAGGTTTTATTTTGACAACTTTACTAATAATTTCTGCTATTTTAACGGATTCCTAATTTCTTATCAAGTTTTGAAAGCACAAAGACTTGGGGAAATATTTTCAGATGGATACCCGAAGTCACGTAATGACGCCAGACCTTCTTACAAACCTGTAGTGGAGTTAGCCCTTTCCATTGAAAGATGTTTTATACTGGACATTATTAGTTTGGATTTCTTAATAAAAGAAAAAAGACTCACCTGACAGACAGAAGAAATGTGGGGATATTCAGAATGAAAACAAAACTAAGAAAGCCAATGTAATAAGGCATGTTGGCCTTCATAGCCAGGGGATTTGAGTACAGGGGCAGTGAGGTGTTTTTACAATTGTACAGGGCCTTGGTGAGGCCACACCTGGAGTATTGTGTACAGTTTTGGCCTCCTAACCTGAGGAAGGACATTTTTGCTATTGAGGGAGTGCAGCGAATGTTCACCAGACTGATTCCCGGGACGGCGGGACTGACCTATCAAGAAAGACTGGATCAACTGAGCTTGTATTCACTGGAGTTCAGAAGAATGAGAGGGGACCTCATAGAAACGTTTAAAATTCTGACGGGGTTAGACAGTTTAGATGCAGGAAGAACGTTCCCAATGTTGGGGAAGTCCAGAACCAGGGGACACAGTCTAAGGATAAGGGGGAAGCCATTTAGGACCGAGATGAGGAGGAATTTCTTCGCCCAGAGAGTGGTGAACCTGTGGAATTCTCTACCACAGAAAGTTGTTGAGGCCAATTCACTAAATATATTCAAAAAGGAGTTGGATGAAGTCCTTACTACTAGGGGAATCAAGGGGTATGGTGAGAAAGCAGGAATGGGATACTGAAGTTGCATGTTCAGCCATGAACTCATTGAATGGCGGTGAAGGCTAGAAGGGCCGAATGGCCTACTCCTGCACCTATTTTCTATGTTTCTATGTTTCTATGCTTCTATGTTTACTCGCCTGCTACAGAGGACAGATAGATACTTAAACACATCAAATTCAAGAGTTAGAAGCTAAGATAAATAAGCTGGCAGAGAAAAAGTCAGGACCAGATGGATAGTGCAGAGCACAGCCAAAGCACCATCACCTACGGTAATAAAGATAATGTACCCCAAGGTGGGTAAGTGCAGTCCACAACCCCAACCTAACAGTCAACCAGAGAGGGATAATGAGTTTGGAGTAGAGGTGGCCCCAGCACCTGATAATGGCTATTTATCAGTGGCACTGATACGCACGACCACCATTCGCTCCAGCGGATGTAGAGCAGCCCACATTACCATACAGGAGGTGCCCCTCAGCCCACAGGAGACAAATTCTATTGAATAAGTTACCACCTGCTAAAGCAAAATAGTAGAGATATAGAACTCTGACAAAAGACTGGAGTAGAATACTGTGACTCAAAAGGCAGGGAAAAGGGTTGGGGAGTGCGGGGAACGAAAGTGGATTGAATACAAAAACCACTCTGGGGCTGTGACCGCAATAGAAATGATGCAGCATTCTTGAAAATGTTTAAGGATGGACTAGGAAAGGCACATCAACAGGTAATTAAGTGAGTATTTAAGATAGGAGATGATTATGATGAAACTTTGGAATGGGCAGAACATGTAGAGTGGTTAAAGTTAGAACAAGGGATAAAAGAGCAAAAATAGCAGCAACAGCGTTAGCAGCAGAGACGAAGGAGGAAGAGACAGACTCCCGCGCAGCTCCACTGAAATGTTTAAACTGCAATCAGGAAGGCAACTTCAGTAGGGATTGCCTGCAGAAAAGCAGACATTACGGCAATTCTAAAGGGAAATGTCAAAATTGTGGTAAACTTGGACATTTGGCCAAAGATTGCTGGAGTTATGAGGAAGGCGCTGGATGGCGAGACCACAAACAGGCAAAGAAGGGAACACCATTAACCAGGGAAGATCTGATGGACATGCTCAGACAGTTACCAGCATCACTGGTACCACTGCCACCACCGCCCCAACCAGAGAACACCCAATAACCAACTTAGATTTGCCCCTGACCCATAGGACAATCAACATACAAGGAGAGAGTGGGGGATATCAGAAAACAACCCGAAGTGAGATGGTGTTGTCGAAGTACAGGGGTTATGCTACCTGCTCAGTTTTGGTGCTGTCAGAATACAGAGGACAACATAAAGAAGGCATACAGAAGGCAGCGATACATTAAGGGAGATAGGGGTACTGATAGCTCTTAAGCGTAATCGGATAATTTTGGGGGATAAGCACGAAAACCGAATTAAGTTCGAAAACCCGGGACACCAGCAGCAACGAAGGTAGGAACAACCATAATCCAACCCGAGTGGGAAACAAAGGCTGTATGAGGTCGCGTGTGCCAATTATACCCGACTCTGTGGGCACAATGCAAACAAGATTATGGATTAGCAGAGATATCACCCATCAAAATACCTGGACCCGAACACAAAGCTCACCGACAGTTCCAATTAACACCCGAAGCTGAGGTAGCGGTCTGTCAGATAGTGCATGAATTAGAGGAGCAAAGTATATTGAAACATGTAATAGCCTCCATTAATTCACCTGTGTGGCTGATGAAGAAACCCGACAGGTCTTACCGATTGACTATCGATTATACGACCCTGAATAAGGTGACTTCCGGAGAACACCCAATAGTGGCAAGTCCGGACACAGTTTTTAATGGCCTGGATTCAGATCATAAGATATTCACCATGCTGGATATAGTGAATGGGACTTGGACCATTCCCTTAGCCAAAGAGTCTGAAGGAAAATTTGTCTTCACGGTAAATGGATAACAAAACACATGGGCGAAGGTACCACTGGGATTCAATAACAGCTGGAGCATATTTCATCGAATATTGTCAGGGAATTTGGAACCAGTAGACTTAGGAGAAAGAAGGAGCGAAGTAACATATCTGGGATACATAACATCGTAAGGGAAGAGACAGATGCCCGAGGACAGTAAGGAACAATTCAATCAATCCCCAGACCAGGAACGTGAAAGGAGTCAGGCAGGTACTAGGGCTATTCAACTACTGCAGAAATGTTATTCCCGAATATGCCAAGGTGGCCTAACCTATACAGAAACAGGTCAAAGGGTGGAAACCCTCCTAAGAGCCAGTAAACTGGGTCCTAGATCAAGAAACTGCATGTGTGCGGTTAAAACAAACTCTCACAAGTGCTCCAGCCCTGGGACTACCAGACCAGAATAGGCCCTTTCACGTCTATACCTACCACATTAACCATCATTATAACGCGGTGGTGATTCAATTACATGGCGACAGGCATAGACCGTGGCATATTACTCAGACAAACCGCAACCTGTAGCTGCAGGACTGTCCAGGTGCGTTGCTGCCCTCGACTGTGCGGCTGGGGCTATCAGAGTTAACGAACCAATAATAATGTCAGGGTGCATTATTCTACAAACCCAGCGTACCTTAGTAGAATAACTTAACACTGGAAGGCTAAAAATGTATTCGATGCACAAATGGCGAGGTGGTAAATAATGCTCTCCCCCTCCTCTCCCTCCACCACCCGCCCCCCGCCCCGCCCCACTCAACGGGACGGTAACAATAATAAAAGACGCCTGCAGGGTGGATCATTACAGAGGAAAAGGAGCATCATTGTAGCGCAACAGAAGATGAGGGAAGTAGTCAGGCTAGTGAAACCCTGTTTGAGGAGGCAGACATGGATCTATATGTAGATGAGTTTCGGCGCTATATCAATGGGACACCACAGACGGAATGGGTCGTGGTAGATAGCAGCTGTCAGGTCAAAGGGGAAGGACGGTTAGAAGAGAATCTATCAGCTCAAGTGGTTGAATTTGTTGTTCTCACTGAGGCTCTGAGGCATGCGAGGGGAAAATGAGTAAATATCTATACAGACAGTCGATATGCTTTCGGAGTAGAGCATGATTATATGATAGCCTGGAGCAGACGGTGATACACGACCTCAGGAGGAGGACCGCTTAAACATGAAGAGATTGGGAAACATCTAGTGGAAGCCTCCTTCCTACCCCAGGAGTGTGCGATAATAAAGATCAAAGCACACGTAAAAAATAATGATCAGTATGAACAGGGGAATGCATGGACAGATGAAGCAGCCAAGCGAGTGGCAGGTACACTGGCCGGGGAAGCCCAAGGCAGAGCATGTACAATTGGGCCTGAGGAAGTAAATATGCTTGAGGTAAGGGAGAGGCCACTCCGCAGGAACAGGAGGGGTGGAAGCGGATATAAAAGGGGTCAGAGGGTCTAGTAAGGAAGAGGAACTGAGGGAAATCTTTATTAGTCGGGAAATTGTGTTGGGGAAATTGATGGGATTGAAGGCCGATAAATCCCCAGGGCCTGATGGACTGCATCCTAGAGTACTTAAGGAGGTGGCCTTGGAAATAGCGGATGCATTGACAGTCATTTTCCAACATTCCATTGACTCTGGATCAGTTCCTATGGAGTGGAGGGTAGCCAATGTAACCCCACTTTTTAAAAAAGGAGGGAGAGAGAAAACAGGGAATTATAGACCGGTCAGCCTGACCTCAGTAGTGGGTAAAGTGATGGAATCAATTATTAAGGATGTCATAGCAGTGCATCTGGAAAATGGTGACATGATAGGTCCAAGTCAGCATGGATTTGTGAAAGGGAAATCATGCTTGACAAATCTTCTGGAATTTTTTGAGGATGTTTCCAGTAAAGTGGACAAGGGAGAACCAGTTGATGTGGTATATTTGGACTTTCAGAAGGCTTTCGACAAGGTCCCACACAAGAGATTAATGTGCAAAGTTAAAGCACATGGGATTGGGGGTAGTGTGCTGACGTGGATTGAGAACTGGTTGTCAGACAGGAAGCAAAGAGTAGGAGTAAACGGGTACTTTTCAGAATGGCAGGCAGTGACTAGTGGAGTGCCGCAAGGTTCTGTGCTGGGGCCCCAGCTGTTTACATTGTACATTAATGATTTAGACGAGGGGATTAAATGCAGTATCTCCAAATTTGCGGATGATACTAAGTTGGGTGGCAGTGTGAGCTGCGAGGAGGATGCTATTAGGCTGCAGAGTGACTTGGATAGGTTAGGTGAGTGGGCAAATGCATGGCAGATGAAGTATAATGTGGATAAATGTGAGGTTATCCACTTTGGTGGTAAAAACAGAGAGACAGACTATTATCTGAATGGTGACAGATTAGGAAAAGGGAAGGTGCAACGAGACCTGGGTGTCATGGTACATCAGTCATTGAAGGTTGGCATGCAGGTACAGCAGGCGGTTAAGAAAGCAAATGGCATGTTGGCCTTCATAGCGAGGGGATTTGAATACAGGGGCAGGGAGGTGTTGCTACAGTTGTACAGGGCCTTGGTGAGGCCACACCTGGAGTATTGTGTACAGTTTTGGTCTCCTAACTTGAGGAAGGACATTCTTGCTATTGAGGGAGTGCAGCGAAGGTTCACCAGACTGATTCCCGGGATGGCGGGACTGACCTATCAAGAAAGATTGGATCAATTGGGATTGTATTCACTGGAGTTCAGAAGAATGAGAGGGGACCTCATAGAAACGTTTAAAATTCTGACGGGTTTAGACAGGTTAGATGCAGAAAGAATGTTCCCAATGTTGGGGAAGTCCAGAACCAGGGGTCACAGTCTGAGGATAAGGGGTAAGCCATTTAGGACCGAGATGAGGAGAAACTTCTTCACCCAGAGAGTGGTGAACCTGTGGAATTCTCTACCACAGAAAGTAGTTGAGGCCAATTCACTAAATATATTCAAAAGGGAGTTAGATGAAGTCCTTACTACTCGGGGGATCAAGGGTTATGGCGAGAAAGCAGGAAGGGGGTACTGAAGTTTCATGTTCAGCCAGGAACTCATTGAATGGCGGTGCAGGCTAGAAGGGCTGAATGGCCTGCTCCTGCACCTATTTTCTATGTTTCTATGGGCCAAACAAGGGACCGACGGGATATGGAGAAAATATGGGAATGTGGTGGCCCCGGAATGCATCCAGGGGAGCCTATTAAATTTATACCACGGGTATGTGCATACAGGTAGAACCAACATGATAAGCTCGATATCCAGATGCTGGTGATGGATTTAGAGAACGACACTAAGAAACAGAAGTTCCAAACACCCCAAATAGGCAGTCAAGAGATTACCCCAGAGAGGTTCGGGATCGCATCCAAATGGATCGGTCTCTATCAGGTAATCATGGTAAGTTATGGTACTTATAAGGAGTATCGGCAAGTGGAAACACTGAACCCAGTTAAAAAAGCATGGTCACTAACTAACCAGTGACGACCGGAAAATATTGCATTTTGCAGGACTCAAGAGCTCATGGAAATAACGTGGAGTAACGCAGCCTCATATCAGGGACAACAGACTGAGGGATGGCAAGGCCAGTATTACAGGGACTTGGGCGACATTAGTTTAATAAAACATCAAAAACACTGATGGTGACGGACGGAACAACAGTAGAGTTAAATAACGGGCATAAAACAACGTAACAGGGAAACGAAACAACATTGGGGATGAGCCAATAATACGGGACCATAATTAGTATGAATAAGACCGCGGTGTGTTTTATAATCAGGAGGGTCAAACATACTGCACCCGGGGAAGGGGGTGCAGATTTCACTAACATCTATGAATGGTGGTGGAGGGATATCTCCAGAGATAGACCCACCAACACGGCCCCATCCACTAGTTTAGCAACAGTGAGCATTACCAGGACCTCGACCATCACACCCATAGCGCCACAAATCTGTCCAACTGTGAACACTGGGGCAAAAGAGAAATTGCTATGGCAGACCAAGGATAAGATACACTTCATGGTACGTCAGCGAATAATTACTGTATTCGTAAATTTAAACAATATAACTAACACCAACATCTGCAGGTTAAACAGTATAAGCCTGTGTAGAAACCTGACCCGGCGAGCACTTAAAGGCCCTCAATCAAAAGCCATGAAATTTATTGTCGAAAGAGGGTCAGGTAAAAAACGGGACAGGGGAAAAAGAGGGATGCTAGAAATGGTACACGGTGGGATACGTTGCGGGAGTTGGAACACTATAGAGCCAGACACGATAGCTGATCGAGTTAACGCCCAAACACAAACCTTACAGGGATTGCTGGAAAGGGATGAGGATCATGAAAAGTTACAGACACAACTGGGTAATGGCGCAGAAAGGGAATTATTAAAGTGGCCCACACATTGCGAGACCACGCCAGAACTAAAAATGAATAGAGCAGAAACGAACTTAAGTAAAACCATACAGACAGAACTATTATGTATCGGATATGGAGTATGGTTGCTGAATGGAATACAACATAACATTGAACAGCTTCAGAATAGAAAGGTGCCGGATTGGATAACACTCGATATATTTACCAACTGGACCTTAGAAAAAACATGACTCATGCCTGCGAGGTGCAGAGAAACAGTCATGCTTGGGTTTCAAAGGCCTGCTGTGTAACCGCACATTAAATAGATTTTTTATTATCTATATGACAGTATGATGTGACAATGGTAGATACTCTACACCAAACAATGTAGGAGTAAAAAGGAATCAAACTCGTGTGCGGTACGATGAAAAAACAGAAATTTAATTGAAGAGAACAACAGTACTAAGAGTCTCAGCATATGTAGATTGTTGTAAAAATAACCACGTTGCTTTATGTCGAGATCCACTACGAATGATCAAAGATGACTGTGGATATAACCAAGTGGACGGGTGCACCTTGAGCATCACCCCCACTAACACAGGACTACAAAATTATCGCTGTTTCACGAGGATATGGAGATTCATGTGTGAGCATCACGGCAACTGAAATGAAGAAAGGAACACGTCATGCACCATTATGGATATTGACTTCTGCTTTACTCCACGTGACGAGACAGATATAAATGGGTATATTACAACCCCTGAGCTAAAGGAGGAAAGATCGACGGGGCAATGATGGACATTACCTGAGGAGGTTATGCGAAGGCCATCGGACAACAAGGAAAACCAATACTCCAACTGAAAGAGAAAAAAACTGGACTGAATTGGACACCATTCGTCAACATAGAGGATACCCCAGGCAGGGCAGGAATTCGGTAGAATAGAGAAGACCCCAAGTGGAGGAAAAATAGAAGAAAGAGAGGATACCCCAGGCGGGGCATAATTCGAACACCGAGAAAATATTGGCTAGAAAGGACTTATACACGAACTATGCTGGACTCATTGTACTGGTTGTAGTGCAAGAGAACTCACCTTGCTAGTATTATCCTTTAAAAAGCTGTAACCGACGTAAGAGGCAGGCCCTAGTCCGTACTATGGATAAAACATTGAAGAAAGGGAAATCAGACTGTCCGGCAGAAAGGACATACATAGTATAACCTTGATGGGAAAACCAACGGATAGGTCCAGGAGCTCGGGAAGTAGCACTACCCAAGTTAAAGGTCACCCCTGGAAGCTCACCCATGTGGTATTAATTGCGAAATTGCCTATCTTGGGCATATAGCCAGGGCCATTAGGGGGAATTGTAAAGGATAAATAATAAGATTGTAGATATGGGGTCAGAATTATGCTGAAGGTTGTGAACTTATCAATTACCTATGTATGTAACACTTGCTTATAAAGGTATAACACGCTTATACGCAGTATATTAGATCTTAACCTTAGTAAGACTTAAGCAGCCAAAATCAGCAGTTTTCTTTACAAGTCCCTGAGAAGAGATAAAGAAGCCAGGACAACCACACCAGGCATCGGATAGACTGGGGTAGAGGGCAAAATGGAACAAAACAAAGATGAGAGATGGGCAGTTTCATGTACCACTCAGAGCCCATCTGATAAGAGTCAACAAATCAATGTAACTTCGCTAATAGCAATAGAACTATCGATGATTTTGCAGGAGGAAAGCTCCTCTCCAACACCTGTATAAATTATGCTTGAAAACCCTTCTATTTCAGAGGTTCCAAGATTGAACCTTCCCGTGCATTGCTCGTAATAAAACCAATAAACCTGAGGTTTCGTTTGTTTACTTCCTTGGCCGTTATACAGTGGGAAGCTGGGCGAGATGTCGTTTAACTACATCAGTTAGTCTATCCCGAGGGAGAGAAGCCTCCTTTTTACCCCAACACCTCCCCTCCTCACCCCTCCCCTCTCCTCTCCTCTCTCCTCACATCTCTCCTATGCTCGTCTCCTCTCCTCTCCCCTGCCTTCTCCCCTCCTCTACTCTATTCTCCTCTCCTATCCTCGCCCCTACCCTCTCCTGTCCCCTGCCCAGTCCTCTCCTCTAATCCCCTCCCTTCTTCACTCCAATTACCTCTCCTCTCCTCTCATCACATCTACTCTCCATTCCTCTACTCTCCCCTGCTCTGCTTTCTTCTCACCTCTCCTCCCCTACACTCTCGTCCCCTCCCTGCTCATCTCTACCCTCCTCTCTCCGCTCGTCCCTTTTCCTCCCCTCTCCACAACTCTCCTCCTCTCGCCTCCCCTCTCCTCCACACTCCTCTCATCTCCTCTCTCCTCTGCTCACCCCCTTTTCCTTTCATCTTCTCTCCTCCTCTCCCCTCTCCTCCTCTATCCTCTCCACTCGGCTCATCCCTTCTCCCATCTGCTCCTCTCTCCTCTCCAATTCTCTCCTCACCTGTTTTCCCGTTCTCTCCTCTCTCCTCTCCCATCTCCCCGCCTTTCCACAACTCTCCTCCCCTTTCAGCTGTTCTCCTCAACTAGCTTATGTCCTCATTTTCTCCTCTCTCGCCTACCTTCTCCATGCCTCTATTCCATTCTCCCCTCACACCGACCCTCTTCTCCTCCCCTTTCCTCTCCTCCATTCTCCTCTCATCTCCTCTCATCTCCTCTCCTCTGCTCTCTCATCTCCAATCATCTCCTCTCCTCCCCTATCCTCTCCTCCCCCCTGTTTTCAAGTCGCTTCTCTCTCTACTCTCCTCTCCACTCCAATCATCTCTACTCCGCTCCCCTAAATTCTCCCCTCTTCTCCTCTCCCCTCTCTCCTCCGTCTCACCTCTTCTCCCCTTTCATTTTAACTCCTCTCCTCAACTTGTGTCCTCTGATGTTCTCCCCTCTCTTCTCCTTCCCGCTCCTCTCGTTCCCTCTGCTCTCCTGTACCCTCTCCACTCCTCTCTTCTCCACTCCTCTCCTTGTCCTCCTACCCTCTCCTCCCATCTGCTCTCCTTTCCTCTACCCTCTTTTCACCTCCTCCTCTCATTCATTGTCTTCTCTCTCCTCTCCTCTCCCCTAACTTCACCACCACTCTTTTCCATTCACCTCTACTCACCTCTCCACTACCCACTCTTCTTTTCTCTCCTGCCCTCTTTTCTACTCTCCTCTCTTGTCCCATGTCTCATCCTCTCCTCTCCTCTAATCTACTACCCACCTCTCTCCTTTTCTTCTATTCTCTCCTCTCCTCTCATCTCCTCTACTCTCCTCTCCGTTGCTCGACTCTCCACAGCTCTTCTCCCCTCCATTCTCCTCCCCACTTCCCCTCTCTTCTCCCCTCTCCTCCCCTCCCTTCTCATCTCTTCTCACCCCTGCTCTCCCCACTCTCTTCCTCTCTTCTCCTCTGATGGTCTCTCCTCTACTCTCCCGCCGCCCTTCCCCTCTCCTCTGCTCTACTCTCCTTCCCTCGCATCCTCTCTCCCCTCTCCACTTCACTCCATTCCTCCCTTCTGCGTTCCGCTCCTCTCCTCCTCTCCCCTCTCATCTCTCTTCTCTCCCCTACCTTCTCCCCACCTCTATTCCACTCTCCTCTCCTACCATCTCCCCTACACTCTCATCTCCATTCCCCTCCTCTCCTCTCTTCCCCTCTCCTATCTTCTCCTCTGCCCTCTTTTCTCCTCTCTTGTCCTCTCCTTACCTCTTATCAACTCTGCTCTCCATTCCTCTACTCATCTCTGCTCTGCTCTCCTCTCTACTTCCCCTCTCCTCTATCCTCTCCTCCACTAAACCCTCCTCCCCTTCCTGCTCATCTTCTCTCTTTCCTCCTCCAACCTCTCCTCTCACCTCCTATCCTCTACTCTGCTCTGCTGTCTTCTCCACTCCACTCATCTCCTCCCCTCACCTCTGCTCTCCTATTCCCCTCCTCTCCTCTGCTCCACACTCATCTCCTCTCGCCTACTCCCCTCCCGCCTCCTGTCCTCTCTCTTCTCCCCTCCTCACCTCTCTGCTCCTTTCATCGCCTTTCCTCACCTCCAGTCTCTCCATTCCATGCTCTGAGTAAAATAAATGATAGCATGGCGTGTGACTATCTGCATGGCATAGGTCGCCATGAATCCTTACTGACCATTGTATTAACAGCACACATGTATCCTTACTGACCATTGTATTATCTGTCCCCATGTCCCCTTACTGACCAATATGTTATCTGCCCCCATATGCCCTTACGGACCACTGTATTATCTGTCCCCATGAACCCTTACTGACCAATATATTATATGCCCCATGTCTCCTTAGTGACCACTGTATTATCTGTCCCCATGTATCCTTACTGACCTCTGTATTATCTGTCCACATGTATCCTTACTCACCATTATATTAACAGTCACCATGTACCCTTACTCACCATTTTATTATCCTTCCCAATGTACCCTTACTGACCATTGTATTATCTGTCCCCATGTATCCTAATTGACGACTGTATTATCCATCCGCATGTACACTTAGTGACCACTGTATTATCAGTCCCATGTATCCTTACTCGCCATTATATTAACAGTCACCATGTACCCTTGCTGACCATTGTATTATCAGTCCCCATGTACCCTTACTGACCACTGTATTATCAGTCCCCATGTACCCTTACTGACCACAGTATTATCAGTCCCCATGTACCCTTACTGACCATTGTATTATCTGTCCCCATGTATCCTAATTGACGACTGTATTATCCATCCGCATTTACACTTAGTGACCACTGTATTATCAGTCCCATGTATCCTTACTCGCCATTATATTAACAGTCACCATGTACCCTTACTGACCATTGTATTATCAGTCCTCATGTACCCTTACTGACCACTGTATTATCAGTCCCCATGTACCCTTACTGACCATTGTATTATCAGTCCTCATGTACCCTTACTGACCACTGTATTATCAGTCCCCATGTATCCTTACTGACCATTGTATTATCAGTCCTCATGTATCTTTACTGACCATTGTGTGATCAGTCGTCATATATCTTTACTGACCATTGTATTATCAGTGCCGATGTATCCTTACTTAGCACTGTACTGTCAGTCCCCATGTATGTTACTGACCTTTACTTAGAAATCTATCCTTCCATTTGTTTTATTTCACTTGTGTTACGCCGAGAAGTGAATTGAAAATCTGAAATTACAGAGTTATTTTATATCTCAGTAATCATAGAAACTCCCTAAATGAAGGTGCTCCCTTCACATGCATGCTGTGATTCTGTGGACTTAACTATTTCTGCTTTTACCAATAGTGCTTGGTTTTGGATAAAGTTATTTGATCTGAAAGCCACGTTGCTTTTAAGATATTTTGCAATTGAAAGTGATGCAAAGAAAAGGTTCGGACAACTTGTTTATTCAGTGACTGTGATTAATATCCTTCAGTGTGCAGTTTAATTGTCTCGCTGGAGAGTTCACTCAGGCTATAAATAGGGATTTTTTTCAGCCTGTATAGCAATGTTTGACTGAAGTTGTTGTCTAAAACGAACAGTTCTCATTGGAGGTCACAGAAAGTCAAATCATGTTCTGGGAGATTCCAACTGAGCTTAGGATCCTGTGGGCACTTTTAAATGTGGAACGTATTTATTACCCGCTCCTCGCTGCTGTTAGTATTCCTGGTGAGTCCTTCATCTGCAATTAATTATGTAATCCATGTTTCTCTGTATTTTCTGTCCTTGTCCTTTAGTTCTAGTTATTAATTGTATTCAATTTAAACCTCTTGTTCTGTGTCTGGCAATGCAAAGAAGTTTCTGTCATGTAATGTTTGATCATTTGTTAATTTGCTGCTCCCAGTTCAATGAACAGTATGTTGTTTTCACAATTTAAACCTATTTTCTGTGTCTGGCAATGCACGGAAGTTTCTGTCATGTAATGTTGATAATTTGCTGATTCGCTGATCCCAGTTCAATGAACAGTATGTTGTTTTCACAATTTAAACCTCTTGTTCTGTGTCAGGCAATGCACGGAAGTTTCTGTCATGTAATGTTTGATAATTTGCTGATTCGCTGCTCCCAGTTCAATGAACAGTATGTTGTTTTCACAATTTAAATCTCTTGTTCTGAGTCTGGCAATGCACAGAAGTTTCTGTCATGTAATGTTTGATCATTTGCTGACTCACTGCTCCCAGTTCAATAAATAGTGTGTTGTTTCCGCAACTTGTTTCCAGTGATAGTGGTTTACAGGATTTGACAGAAATTTGATTTTATTGACACAAGATATGTTAGTGAACGATTAGATTATTGAACAGCTTGCAGTCAGCTTTCTGCACTGATGCCCAGTGTTGGATAATAAATATGTGTTCAGCGGTAATACGTGTTTTAAGGACCGCTGGTTATTGTTAATGACACTGCTCTGTGGAAATCAGCGTTGAGAGATCCTTCACAAATACATTGAGATATGAGACATTATTCACTATAGAGAGTTGTCGTAATTGCCACTGCCTCCCGCTCTGCCTCACAGTCACTAATTCCAGATGGTCAGGACAGGGTTAAAACTGCAATACGTCTTCCAGTAAAATGTTTGTTCACTTGTGCTTGAATTGATTTATTTCCCTTGTTCAGCCACAGTTCAGGAGATCTCGGTGTGGGCCGCACGGTAGCAACTATTCAAAATGTAGCACTATATTGTGAAATATTTTGATATTTCCAGTCTCAAACTCTCTCTGTCAACTGGAAGTCTGTAACTTTCTCACACCAGTTGAAAGGCAGCAGGTTGACATGGTTCCAGTTGTAAACAGACACGTTCGAAAATCCTCTGTGACATCATACAACATGGGTCATCATTAGTCTATTGTAAAGCGACAGTCCCTTCTTTAAAGATTATTTGCAATATTCTTGGAAAGTCAGCTTAAGCCAGTTACAAAGTGTACTTTCAATACAATGGTTGGAAAGGTTCTGATTTCGATACATAATGCAATACAAGTCATCTTCTTCAGCCTTCGACACAACCGCCATAATCTCGCCAAAGACTCCATTCCCCTCTCTGGCAACAAATTTCATTCCCCACCTTGGCCACAGACTCCATTCCCCTCCCTGTACAGACTCCATTCCTTTTCTTGGCCACAGACTCCATTCCTCCCTTGGCCCACAACTCCATTCTCCTCCCTGGACACAGATTCCATTCCCCTCGCTGTCCCCAGACTACATTCCCATCCCTGGACAATGACTCTATTCCCCTCAATGGACACAGGTTATTGACAAACTCGAGGCTTCTTGTGCTGAATTATTGCTCACTCTGACTTGGATATGCCGTTATATATTAGTCTCATTCAGCGCTTTAACATCCCGGCAAAAGTCCAACACATTAATTCTTTCAGTCATGACCCAGCAACCACACATCACATCCACCGCTTCACTCACTCCCTGTCACAACACCCAAACATCCCATCCATTGGTACATTCAGTCCAGAGCCAACACCCACACGTTCCATCCATTGGTACATTCAGTCCTTGCCCCGACACCCACACGTCCCATATATTGGTTAATTCAATACCTGTGCCAAACACCACACGACCCATCCGCTGGTGTAATCAGTCCTGACCCAAACACCACACGACCCATCCGCTGGTTTAATCAGTCCTGACCCAAACACCACACGTCCCATTGGATAGTTCATTTAATCCTGACACATTTCACACATAATTCTTTGAGACAGCTGATGTTGCTCTCAATCTGAAATATAAATTCCCTGTTTTTCTCTTTCTTGCAGTGAACTTAGTGACGATAATGATCCTGTCTCGAGGAAGGTGCGGTCTCTCCAAGTGTGTCAGCCGTTACCTGGTGGCAATGGCAGCGGCAGATCTACTGGTCGTTATCCTCGACCTGATATCCAGGCAGATTTCTATTCTTTATTCAACCGCGTTTGAGTTCATGTGGAAGAGTAAAGTGTGTAATATCCATGCCATCCTGATTTACGCAGTCACAGACTGTTCCGTCTGGTTCACAGTTGCTTTTACCTTTGATCGATGTATAGCCATTTGTTGTCAGAAGCTCAAAACCAAATATTGCACCGAGAAAACGGCGACTGTGGCTATGGGAACAGTGAGTGCGCTGTTCTGTGTAAAGAACACTTTCTGGTACTTTATGTATGGAGGTATGCATCAGATTTTCAATGGTACCTGGTTTTGTTTTGTTACATGGGAAGTCTCTGAGTCACTATCATGGGCAGTAATTGAATTCCTTCATTATATTATAACACCGTTTATTCCATTTGTTCTGATCCTTCTGCTCAATACTTTAACTGTCAGACAGGTTTTAGTATCGAGCAGAGCCCGCAGGAGACTCAGGGCCCACTGCAGTGGGGAGATTCCCAGTGACCCAGAGATGGAGAAGCGAAGGAAATCCATAATTTTACTGTTTGTTATATCCGGCAATTTTATCCTGTTATGGGCAGTGTTTCGGTTATATTCTGTGGTTGAACGATTGTATTTGTTAAACTTTATTCCTGTATATCTACCTCAATATGTACAGGAAATGGGATTTATGCTTCTGCTCCTGAGTTGCTGCACCAACACATGTATTTATGCCGTGACCCAGTCGAAATTCAGAGAGGAGTTGAAGAATGTGGTGAAATATCCCTTTGTTAAATGTATTAAATAATAAGAATCACACAATGTTTTGGGCGGGTGTTCTGCCCAATCCGCTCATCTCTGTTATACACACACAGTGAGGCTTGTTTTCATCTTTCCCCGGGCGGATTCAGCGACTAACAAAAATGATAGAGGTGGGGAAGTCCACGGAGATCAGTCCCGCTGGACTCCTGCAGGTTTTATCCCCGCTAAGACGTCTGCTGCGGCCTGGGACGGGTTTATAAAGCTCCCGACCGCCAGGCTCGTATCGGATGTGTTTACCCAAAGGGAGCGGCGCGGGGAAGGTGGCTCTGTTACTTTTCAGTCCACGGGCGGGCCGCTCAGTCCCCAGCACTCCCAGGGAAAGCTGGGGGAAATGGCCTGGGACCAAACAACAGCCAGGGAGGGAAGGTTTCAAAGGCTCAAAGGTCAGTGCTTTCATCCTTTTACAGGCTTCTTGTGTTTTTCTCCCAGTGGGGTTTAACCTGAGCAGCCCCAGCGCCCGGAGACAGTGACGTATCCTTGTTTCAGATAATCTACCTTTGGGATTAAAGGGTCTCCTGCAGACGGAGTATATCCCAGTGACATTCACCACTATAACGTTCCTTTGTAAGTTTGCCTGAACAATGCGGTGATCTGCAGGATGAAGTGTTCCCCGCACACACTCGACACACGTTAAACTCAGCTCCTCCTCACTCTGTGTAAAATCTCCGTGCTAAACATAGCCCATAATATGCAGTGTTCAGGGAGGGTGGTAACGAGCTTTGTTGCTAGGTATAGCAGTATGTGTGATGTAATAAAGCGGGGAAACCCGCATGACACTGTGCCTGAGCATTGTGACATCACAGACCTGCCCTTCTGACCACGCCCTGGTCTGTGGTTGACCCAGAATCGCATTTCAGACATCCCTTCTCCTTCACACCTCACTTTACAAAGAGTTACTTAATGTCTGTAGCACAGAAATAGGCCATTCGTTGCTCGCGGCTGCAAACTGGTCTGAGGCGGTTCCCCTGAGGTTTCCCTGGGGGTGCTGGGACTTAGCAGCCCATCTGCCTGTGGACTGCAAATTTACAGAGCGACCTTCCCCACCCCGACCCTTTCGGCCCAGCAAAGCATGTCAGAGCTTACTCTATCACCACATCCTGATCTTAAACGGAGTGCACAAAGAGAGTGCTAAACTTGGGAACGTAGAGAAAGTGAGATTCAGTGGTAAGTCCGTGGTGAGTCTGGCTGAGTATTAGCTGTAAAAAGGGACATTTAGATTAACGTTTTGAATTGAACTTCGAACTTTAAAAACAGAAGTTAGCAGAAACTGCCTGTTAGTGGTAGTTAACTATCAGTCAGCTGTAAGTGTTAGTATGGTCATGGAGCTGAGACAGCACTTGTAACTTGTGTGTGGCTCCAAAGGTATAAAACTAAACACGAACTGCTGATGCACAGTGTGTTCTGCACAGTGATATTAAACGGAATTTGGTGAGAGTTTGAATGGGAACAGTGGTTGAAGGAGGTGCTGCTTTGGCCTCCAAAATACAGCAGGTAGATGAACGTTTGGTGAGTATTACCTTTTTTCTCGAAGCTTGGTTCACACTAAGACCTGGGAGCAATAACAATACTTTATTAAATTAATAATTTAACTATAATTACTAATTAATTAATATAATTATAAATAACCATTTGAATAAAAACTAAGTAATTAAATTAATTCAGTGTGTAAATAAGCAAATATATTTATAAAAAATAACTAAAGATGGCAGGGCAGGCAATGAGTCGAGACATTAATGTGAGTGAGTTTGTGGACATCAAATCTGTCCCACATTCCTACATCTGCAGGAAATGTCTCTGCTTTATTCTCTCTGGCTCAGGGTAATTGGGCTGGAGTGCGAGTTCGACACACTCTGAAACACACAGGAGAAGTGATTTAATCCAGAAAACAGTCACATCCCACAGAAAAGCGCAGGCTCAGTAAAGTCCGTGGCTGATTGGGTGCCGTGAAGCGAGAAATGAGAAGAGGCTGAGAATGAGACACTGCTCCTGCCCAACGATAAGGATAAAGATTGCGTGGAGGACATCCACAATACATACCAAGGTTCGTGGCTCAGAAGGTTGTCCACAGGCAGAGATAGGAAGAAATATTAAACAATTACTTTGCATCAGTATTTATCAGGGAGTGAACACAGCTGGACATGACATTGGATGATATTAGAAATGAAATAACTGCATTTAAAATAACAAGAGGGAAAATATTATATAAACTAATCAAACCGAAAATGGATAAAATGCCGGCTTCGGACAACTTACATCTAGAGAAGAGATAGCAGAGGCATTAATAAACATATTTAATATTTCGTTAGAATAAGGTGCAGTGCCGGAGGATTGGCAGATACCTAATGTAATACCTATTTTTAAGAAGGGAGGTAGAACGTGTCTGAGGAACTATAGTCCAGTCAACTTAACATCGTTGGGAGGAAAAATAATGGGTTCCCTACTAAAGGAGAAAGTGGAAGAACAACTAGAAACCAAAAATGAATAGTCAGCATGGATTATAAAAGGGAAAGTCTTGAATTGACCAAATTCTTTGAATTTTACGAAGAGGTAACAGATAGCGTAAACTAACGTAATGTAGTAGATGTAATTTATCTAGATTTCGGAAGGCCTTCGATAAGATACCCCATAATAGACTGAAAGGGCAGATCACAAATTGTAATTACAATTAATAATAATAATTGTGATTTTTTAAAATGGAGTTAACATATTTTTAAAATGGATCCCACAGCCTGTTTTTCAGAATGTGGGAAGCATGTGTGGGATGCCTTCCGCAGAGGGGCAAATGTTCCAATTCATAGACCAAAGGCCTTGGGAGCTGGGCACAGACACAGATAACATAGAATTTGAATTCTATAATAAGATACAAGTTAAATAAAAGGAATCATAACAACATGTATCCTGAATTACTAATTAAAGTATATAGAGGCCAGATTGGAGGAAGCAACCTACCAGATAATCATGTATTAATCAATCAGCACATATTAATTGTAACTTGCGTAATTAAATAAGGCGATAATCTGAAACTGTATAAAATAAGATGTCTCTGGCAGTTTCTCTGAGCATTCATTCAAGGGTAGCTCACCTGCCAGCTTGTATCTCCGAGTGGTGGTTTGAAGTTAACTCTAACAACTTGGCGCAGTCAGCAGGATCTACTGGACGGGCAGATTAGACACAAAAAGCCAAACCAACCGAATAATGAGTGAGTAGAGAATTACCTTGAGAAATTCTCCTCGCAAAGTAACCAGAGATCCAACGAATCTGAGGTAGAGTCCATGCAGCCAGTAAATCCAGTTGAAGGGTGCGTCAGGACAATGTAAATAAGTAATGTAAGTGTTGGGACAATAAGTACGTATACGAGATATCGGGGAAAAAGCCTCAGTGTAAATAGTTCCGCATAAGTAAAGGCGGAAAAACAGCACTAGGTAAAAAGCCTTGGTTTAAAAAGTTCTGCTTAAGTAAAGATGGTAAAACAGGAACTGGGGAAAAAGCCCCAATGTATGAAATGGCAAAGGAATCTGCCAAGGCCCTTGGAGGGCTGATGTATAAACTACCAGAAGAGTTTCTGAGAGATAAATCTGAAAAGGTCATGAAGATGGTTAAGGCAGGATATGATGAAGGGAAAAAGATAATTTTAACAGCCGGAAAGATGAATAGAAAGATACCCGAAGGTGAGATGGACAGAGAAAGTGACAAAAGACAACAGGATGAAAGTATAAAAATAGATATAGATGACAGAAGGGAATGGACAGAGGAATTTGGCCCAAATTTGTATCCCCCACTAACAGGGTTATGATTAGGACCTGATGAAAATGAAGGATTGATTGGGGGCCAGAAGGCTCGCTTAGTAGATATTTTTCGGAAGTCCATAACAAAAACTGTTAGTGACTTTCTTAAGTGAAGTATGGATACAAAAATAGAGCCGACCAAACAATAAGCTTTGTTGAATGAAGAGAGATTTTTGTGAATGTCTGTCTTTGAATGAAAGTGCTTGTGTGATTTTTAACTTCGGAATATTTGAGGTGGGAATTAATGAATTTTTCAGGTGTCTGAAAGCCTGCTTCAAAAGTGGTAGAGGTGTCTGTTGTTTTGGCCCCACCCACTTTTTTCAGACAGAGTGAATTTGTTTTAACCCTTTGCAGTGTTGTCCTGTATGAGGGAAGTTTTAAGAAAGTGTGAACCTAGAATTGAATTACATTTTAATTTAGAAACCCAGGTGTGGATTTATTCAGATGATATGTTATGGAGCTAGGAAATGCACAAAGGATAGGTTTGTTGAGCAAAAGATAAAAAATGTGTGGTCCCGATGGTTTAAAAAAAAATTGTGTTGACACGCTCACTTGTCAAAAAAAAACATGTAATCATTGATTACATTTTGTTGAAAGACAATACATTTATTCTAGTAATGAGATAAAGAACGATGAAGGGAAATTTAATGCCTTAAAAAAAGAATCCTGCGTGGGTGTCTCAAGGCTGCAGGCTGGGGAAGTACGCCCCCATATTTCTTTGTGTAAAATCTTGATGTGAAAGCTTCGAGCTCAGTAAAAAGATTTTTAAATAAAAGATTGGCAGTACAATATTTGAATTGGGATTTTGAGATATTTCTGGTGATTCTCCTTGATAAAAATTTTTTGGTTTATTGGAAAATCTTGGGTTTGGAAGACTTTTAAAAAAAGTAAACATACTGCGTCAGAAGCTGAAGGTTAAAAAGATTAAATTTATGAGATACTGTATCACAAAATTGAAGTTACAGCGCAAAAGATTAGAGTTTTTGATGTTCAGCTTCTAAAACAGAAGTCAGGCACATAATTATAAAACAAGTACTTTGCATTCTGTTATCTGTGAATCACTATAAGCATAAATGATAAGTCCGATTAAAAAACAGTATTACCATATTTGACATTTCATAATCCAACAATGAATACAAATACTACAAAAGGGGAGCAGAAATTAGGATGGGAGCAGTGAAGAGTTAATCTTGTTGTGAAGATTTCAAGTACCACTGTTTAAGAAAATACACAACAAAATGAAATACATTTAACATAAAAATTTAAATCTGATCTCTTAAAAAAAAGAAATAAAACTATCATGTTTGGAAACAATGTAGAAATACCTTCAGGGATCAGGTCAAACTCCTGGGCAAGTGGGGAGCCATCTGCGAAAGTGTAAAAGGAATTTTTTAAAAAGTTAAATGTTAAAACGGCAGGCTTTAGCAGTTTAGAACAAAGGAAAATATAAGTTGAACTTGTGACTTCAGATACGGTGGTTGAAGAACCATAGAAACTGAGACGTAACGGCTTTGAAACTGGAACATTTGAGATAACGGAAAGCAGCTATCAAAGCCTACGTGCTAGACTCTGTTCTAGTTATGAAAAAGACATTTGAGATAACGGAAAGCAGGATTTAAAGTAAATCCCAAACAGGCACAAATCGGACAACCTGTGGTACAGTACCTGGGACACGAAATATCCCAAGGAACTCGGATCATGTCCAATGTCAGGAAGGAGGACATTAGGATTATGCCACGACCAAAACCAGCCTGAGGGGTGTGTAAGGAACTGGGGTTCTTTAGCTATTGCAGGAATTTTGTGCCTAACCACAGCAATTGCAGAACCAATACAGTGGCTAGTGAAAGGAAAATCCGGTTGAAATGGAAATGGTAAGACTCTAACTAAAACCTGGATTATCCAAGATGTGTTTTATCAACAGAATATAAACGTGATCATCACCGTCCTTCCGATTCTACAAGGACAAGCTACAAGGCCGCCCCGAGGGGGCCCAGAAGCATTGAACCACAGCGGAGGGTACAACAACTACGTAAAGCAGCCTCTAGGGGGCGGCATCTAAGTGTCCGGAGCGTTTGTCTTGAAGCCATAAGATAAGTGTGTAAAAAATGTTACCTGAATATTGTAAACCAGGGGAATTAACCTTGGGAAATTGCGTGGTAATTAAACCTGGAACAGAAGTAATGTTGTTATTTGACAATGTCCAGCATGAAATGTGACCTGTGAGCATAAATTAATCAGCCCTATACCTGCCAGAAAAAAATAGCCACAAGACTAAAGCGTTGTAAATAGGATTGCTAGACACAATCCTGAGAATAGCTAGTGACACATCAGGAACAAGGGACTAACACAAGAAGCTGAGACACAAAGAAGGAAGACAGAGGAGATTTACAGCGAATGACGTATTAACTTTACAGGGACATCTCTAGTAGATGCACCAGATATACAGGCGATCCAGGCAGGTGTAGATAGTTTGAGGGGAACAACGGAGTTACTAATCAGGAAACAGACCAGGATTGAGATACAATCTTCACAGTTAGGATCTAAACAATCCAAAAAAATGCTAGAGGGTGTATCCGTATTGGAAGGCCATGCACGAACAATTAACGAGCAAAATAAGCAGGAATTGAGAGGACGATGCCGAGGATAGGAAAAGAGACACATGTCATGCCTATGGGAGATGGATGATTGGTCAGGTGAGACACAATATGGATCAGATACAAACCGGGCGAGTTACAGGTTCAATAAATAGTACCCAGTTGAAAGAAATGGCATAACACACTGGGCCATTAGATGCATGCACCCTGAAACACAGAAACATAGAAACATAGAAACATAGAAAAAGGTTGCAGGAATAGGCCATTCGCCCATTCGAGCCTGCACCAACATTCAATAAGATCATGGGTGATCATTCACCTCAGTACCCATTTCCTGCTTTCGCTCCACACCCCTTGATCCCTTTACCTTAAGGGCTATATCCAACACCCTCTTGAATATATCTGATGAACTGGCATCAACAACATTCTGCGGAAGAGAATTCGACAGGTTAACAACTCTCTGAGTGAAGAAGTTTCTCCTCAGCTCGGTCCTAAATGGCTTATCCCTTGTCCTCAGACTGTGACCACTGGTTCTGGACTTCCCCAACATCGGGAACATTCTTCGTGCATCTAACCTGCCCAGTCCCGTCAGAATGTTTCTGAGGTCCCCTCTCATTCTTCCAAACTCCAGTGAATACAGGCCCAGTCGATCCTATCTCTCCTTATATGTCCTTCCATCCAGGAAATCAGTCTGGTGAACCTTCGTTGCACTCCCTCAATACAAGAACGTCCTTCCTCAGATTAGAACAAAACTGAACAAAGTATTGCAGGTGAGACCTCACCAAGGCCCTGTACAGCTGCAGCAAGACCGCCCTGCTGCTATATTCAAATCCCCAAGATATGGGGCCAACATGCTATTTGCCTTCTTTCGGTCTGCTGCACCTGCATGCCAACCTTCAATGACTGATGTACCATGACACCCGGATCTCGTTGCACTTCCCCTTTGCCTAATCTGCCGCCATTCAGATAATATTCTGCCTTCGTGTTTTTGCCACCAAAGTGCATACCCTCACATTTATCATTATTACACGACATCTGCCACGCAATTGCCCACTCACCTGACCTATCCAAGTCACCCTGCAGCCTCTTAGCATCCTCCTCACATTTCACACAGCCATCCAGCATAATGTCATCTGCAAAATTAGAGATATTATACACAATTCCTTCATCTAAGTCATTGATGTATATTGTAAATTGCTGGGGTCCCAGCACTGAGCCCTGCGGCACCCAACTAGTCACTGCCTGCCATTGTGAAAAGGACCCGTTTATCCCGACTCTGTCAACCAGTTCTCTATCCACATCAATACATTACCTCCAATGCCATGTGCTTTAATTTTGCACACCAACCTCTTGTGTGGGACCTTGTCAAAAGTCTTTTGAAAGTCCCACTACACCACATCCATTGTTTCTCCCTTGTCCGCTCTACTAGTTACATCCTCACAAAATTCTCAAAGATTCGTCAAGCATGATTTCACTTTCATAAATCCATGCTGATTTGGACCAATCCTGTTAGTGCTTTCCAAATGTGCTGCTATTTCATCTTTAATAATTGATTCCAATATTTTCCCCACCATTGATGTCAGACTAACAGGTCTGTAATTACCTATTTTCTCTCTCCCTCATTTTTCAAAATGTGGTGTTACATTCGCTACCCTCCAGTCCATACGAACTGATCCAGAGTCGATGGACTGTTAGCAAATGATAACCAATGCATCCATTATTTCTAGGGCCACTTCCTTAAGTATTCTGGGATGCAGACCATCAGGCCCCGGGGATTTATCGGCCTTTAGTCCCATCCATTTTCCGAACATAATTTCCGACAAATAAGGATATCCTTCAGTTCCTCCTTCTCACTAGCCCCTCGGTCACGTACTATTTCCAGAAGGTTATGCGTGTCTTCCTTCATGAATGCAGAGCCAAAGTATTTGTTCAACTGGTCTACCATTTCTTTGTTCCCCATTATAAGTTCACCTGAATCTGACTGCAAGGGACCTACATTTCCCTGTACTAATCTTTTTCTCTTCACATATCTATAGAAGTTATTATGTTCCTAGCAAGCTTCCTCTCATACTCTATTTTCCCCCTCCGAATTAAACCCTTTGTCCTCCTCTGCTGAATTCTAAATTTCTCCCCGTCCTCGGGTTGCTGCTTTTTCTGACCAGTTTATATGCCTCTTCCTTGGATTTAACGCTATTCTTACTTTCCCTTGTTAGTCACGGTTGAGCCACCTTGTCCATTTTATTTTTTACTCCAGACAGGGATGTCCAATTGTTGAAGTTCATCCATGTGATATTTAAATGTTTTCCATTGCCTATCTGCCGTCAACCCTTTAAGTATTATTTCCCAGTCTATTCTAGCCAATTCATGTCTCATACCTTCGAAGTTACCTTTCCTTAAGTTCAGGACCCCAGTCTCAGAATTAATTGTTTCACTCTCCACCTTAATAAAGAATTCAACCTTATTGTGGTTACTCTTTCCCAAGGGGCCTCGCACAACAAGATTGCTAATTAGTCCTTTCTCATTACACATCAACCAGTCTAGGATGGCCAGCCCTCTAGATGGTTCCTCGACATATTGGTCAAGTAACCCATCCCGAATACACTCCAGCAAATCCTCCTCCACCGTATTGCTACCAGTTTGGTTCGCCCAATCTATATGTAGATTAAAGTCTCCCATGATAACTTCTGTACCTATGTTGCACACATCCCGACTTTCTTGTTTGATGCTGTCCCCAAACTCACTACGATTGTTTGGTGATACACAACTCCCACTAGCGTTTTCTTCCCTTTGATATTCCGCAGCTCCACCCACACAGAATCCACGCGAATGTCCTTCCTTACTATTGCGTTAATTTCCTCTTCAACCAGCAATGCCACCCCACCTCCTTTTCCTTTCTGTCTATCCTTCCTGAATGGTGAATCTCCCTGGATGTTGCGTTCCCAGCCTTCGTCACCCAGGAGCCATTTCTCCGTGATGCCAATTACATCATATTCATTAATTGCTGCCTGTGCAGTTAATTTGTCCACCTTATTACGAATACTCCTTGCATTGAGGCACAGTGCCTTCAGGCTTGTTACCTTAACACACCTTGTCCCTTTAGAATTTGGCTGCAATGTGGCCCTTTTTGGTTTTTGCCTTGGGTTTCTCTGCCCTCCACCTTTACTTTTCAGCCCCCATTTTACTTCCCTCTGTCTCACTGCATAGTTTCCCATCCCACTGCCATATTAGTTTAACCCCTCCCCAACAACACGAGCAAACTCTCCACTGTGGACATTGGTTCTGCACAGATACAAAGCGTCCGGTTTGCACTGGTCCCAGCTCCCCCAAAACCGGTTCCAATGTCCCAGGAAATTGAAGCCCTCCCTTCTGCACCACACATTCATCTGAGCTATCCTACGATTCGTACTCTGACTAGCAGTTGGCAGTGGTAGCTATCCTGAAATTGCTACCTTTGAGGTCCTATTTGTTAATTTAGCTCCCAGCTCCCTAAATTCAGCTTGTAATTCCTCAGACAGAGTGAGTCAGACTCAAACACAAACACATAAAGAGCTCCCTTAAGACAGAGAGTGAGAGGCACAGAAACATTGCATAATACCATTTCTTTGTCAGTTGAGAATGTTATAAAGTTATCGACATGTACAGATTCAAAAGAATATATTCAGGTATAACTGAGCAGGATTGGAGGAAATCGGTTTGAATTTAAAGATTTACCAGCAGTGGGGTTGGAACCCATGCAGGTATAAACCCATTGGATTTTATGTCCAACGCCTAAACCACTCGGCCATCCTGGTTTTGTCAGCATTCGGATTTTGTCTCTGTGAGAATCTGGGCTGCAGATCCACTCTCAGAGACACAGGTTTTCAATGAGCATTTTCAAATATTTATCGTAATATTGACACAGGGGCAACTCCCCTACTCTTTTTCGAGTAATGCTCTGGAAACTTTCACATCCACCCGAGGGTGCAGACGGAGCATCAATTTAACATTTCATCCGAAAGTCAGCAGCTTCAACAATGCAAAATTCCCCAAGTGCTGCATTTGAGTGTCAGCCAAGATTATATGCTCAAGTCTCAGGAGTGGGACTTACACACACAGCCTCCTGATTCAGTCGTGAATGCTGCCACTGAACCAAAGCCGATATCAAAGCTCATATCCGTATTACTTTCCCCAAGTCTTTTTATAAAGTTCCAGGACATATCGAAGTAATATTCAACATTTTGAAAAAGCTCCACCCTCGTCGGGGAATTGAACCCCGACCTCACGCGTGACAGGAAGGGATACCAACTACTATACTAACGAGGAACTGACGGGTATTTGTTTTGTCAGAGCAGGAATCGAGCTGTGAACAGAACTGGACACCATGAGAAGTCGACAGGCACATTGAGAGACAGAGACAAACCGACAAACAGGGAGAGACAGACAGCGAGATAGAGACAACGTGAGACAGAAAATATGAAACTGAGAAGGAGAGGCAGACTGAGTAAGAAAAAGACTCAAACACACACATATACAGAGATGTGTGTGTGTGTGCTCTATAAAGAGAGAGATGGAAAGAGTGAGAGAAAGACAGTGACAAAGAGAGAGACAGAGAAAGAGTGAGCGACAGATAGAGAGATAGACAGAGATATAAACAGAAAATGATGGAAATACTCAGCAGGTAAGAGAAAGGAACTAACAGAGACAGGCAAAGAAAGAGACAGGTAGAGACATGGACAGACAGAGATGATGGGAATGAGAAAGACAGTCAGACAGTGGGACTGAGAGAATCCCATTGGAACAGAACTGGACATCGTGAGAAAGAGACAGATAAGTTGAGAGACAGGGAAACAGGGAGAGACAGACAGCGAGATAGAGACAAAGAGAGACAGAAAGAGTGAGACTGAGAGGGAGGGTCAGAGTGAATGACAGAAAGACTCAAACACATACATACACAGAGATGTGTTTGTGTGCTCCATAAAGAGAGGAAGGCAAATAGTAATGGAATGACAGAGACAAAGACAGAGACAAAGAGAGAGACAAAGAGGAAGACAGATAGAGAGAAAGACAGATATAGAGAGAGATAGAGACAATAATTCGGTTCTGTCTTTACAAAGGAAGATACAAAAAACCTTCCAATTCTACTAGGGGACTGTGAGTCTAGTGAGAATGAGGAACTGAAATATATCCTTATTGGTGGGAAATTGTGTTCGGGAAATTGATGGGATTAAAGCCCGATAAATCCCTGGGTCTTGATAGTCTGCATCCCAGAGTACTTAAGGAAGTGGCCCTGAAATAGTGGATGCATTGGTGATCATTTTCCAACAATCTATCAACTCTGGATCAGTTCCTATGGACTGGAGGGTAGCTAATGTGACGGCACTTTTTAAAAAAGGAGGGAGAGAGAAAGCGGGTAAGTCTATACCGGTTAGCCTGACATCAGTCGTGGGGGAAATGTTGCAATTAATCATTAAGGATGAAATAGCAGCCCATTTGGAAAGCAGTGACAGCATCGGACCGATTCAGCATAGATTTATGAAAGGGAAATCATGCTTGACGAATCTTCTGGAATTTTTTGAGGATGTAACGAGTAGAGTGGACAAGGGAGAACCAGTGGATGTGGTGTATTTGGACTTTCAGTAGGCTTTTGACAAGGTCCCGCACAAGAGATTGGTGCACAAAATCCAAGCGCATGGTATTGGGATTAATGTACTGATGTGATAGAGAACTGGTTGGCAGACAGGAAGCAGAGAATCTGGATAAACAGGTCCTTTTCAGAATGGCAGGCAGTTACTAGTGGGGTGCCGCAGGGCTCAGTGGTGGGACCCCAGCTCTTTACAATATACATTAACGATTTGGTTGAAGGAATAGAGTGTAATATCTCCAAGTTTGCAGATGACACTAAACTGGGCTGCGGTGCGAGCTGTGAGGAGGATGCTAAGAGGCTGCAGGGTGACTTGGACAAATTAGGTGAGTGGGCAAATATATGGCAGATGCAGTATAATATGGATAAATGTGAGGTTATCCATTTTGGGGGCAAAAACACGAAGGCAGAATATTATCTGAATGGAGGCAGACTAGAAAAAGGGGAGGTGCAACGAGACCTGGGTGTCATGGTTCATCAGTCACTGAAAGTGGGCACGCAGGTACAGCTGGCGGTAAAGAAGGCAAATGGTATGCTGGCCTTCAAGCTAGGGGATTTGAATATAGGAGCAGGGAGACCTTACTGCAGTTGTACAAGACCTTAGTGAGGCCAGACCTGCTATATTGTGTTCAGTTTTGGTCTCCTAGTCTGAGGAAGGACGTTCTTGCTATTGAGGGAGTGCAGCAAACCAGTTGTCAAACAGTTCTCTATTCACGCCAGTACATTAATCCCAATACCATGCGCTTGGACTTTGTGCACCAATCTCTTGTGCGGGACCTTGTCAAAAGCCTATTGAAAGTCCAAATACACCACATCCACTGGTTCTCCCTTGTCCACTCTACTCGTTACATCCTCAATAAATTCCAGAAGATTCATCAAGCATGATTTCCCTTTCATAAATCCATGCTGACTCGGTCCGATATAGTCAACAGACTGGTTCCAGGGATGGCAGGACTGTCATATGACGAGAGATTGGATCAACTGGGCCTTTATTCACTGGCGTTTAGAATGATGAGAGGGGATCTCATAGAAATATACAAGATTCTGACGGGACTGTACAGGTTAGATTCGGGAAGAATGTTCTCGATGTTGGGGAAGTCCAGAACCAGGGGACATAGTCTTAGGATAAGGGGTAGGCCATTTAGCACTGAGATGAGGAGAAACTTCTTCACTCACAGAGTTGTTGACCTGTGGAATTCCCTGCCGCAGAGAGTTGTTGATGCCAGTTCATTGGATATATTCAAGAGGGAGTTAGATATGGCCCTTACGGATAAGGGGGTGAAGGGGTATAGAGAGAAAGCAGGAAAAGGGAACTGAAGGAATGGTCAGCCATGAACATATTGAATGACGGCGCAGGCTCGAAGGGCCTAATGGCCTACTCCTGCAGCTATTTTCCATGTTTCAATGTTTCGAAAACAGAAAATGATCATCAGGTTAGAGACAGGGACAAACTGAGAAACAGGCACAAACAGAGTGAATCAGAGAGAAGCAGACTCAGACTCAAGCACACAGACACATGCACAGCTCTCTAAAGACAGAAAGGCAGAGACTGAGATACACAGATACATTTTACAATTTCATTTCATGATCGGCTCAGAGTGTCACAGAAAATTGTTGATTCAACAGATGAAAATCAGGTATCACTGATCAGCATGGGAGGAAATCAGTGATAAAGTAAAGAGATTCGAGTACGAACCCTCGTGGGAAAATCCGATTGAATTTTATGGCCAACGCCTTAACCACTCAGCCATCCTGGTCCTTCCAGTGTTTCGATTCTGTCTCAGTGAGAATCTGGGCTTCAACTCCACCCCACAGACACACACATACACATCGGGTTTCAGTGAGTATTTAGGAACATTTTTAATAATATTGACACGGGGGCAACTCTCCTAATCTTTTTCGAGTAATGCTGTGATCCACCCGAGGGTGCAGACGGAGCTTTAATTTAACATTTCTTCCGAAAGTCAACAGCTTCAACAATGCAAAATTCCCCAAGTACTGCACTTGAGTGTCTGCCAAGATTATCTGCTCAAGTCTCAGGAGTCCGACTTAAACACACAAACTCCTGATTCAGTCGAGATTACCGCCACTGAACCAAAGCTGATACCAAAGTTCACAACCGTATTATTTTCCTCAAGTTTTTTAGAAAGTTCCATGACATACCAAATTCATGGTGATGATTTATACAGACGGTTGCACATACACAGATATATATATATACAGATAGACAGACACAGACACACACACACACATAAGCAAAAATATACTCGCACCAACGGACATGCGCAGATGTCTTAGACATATAGAGGGATAGACAGGCTGAATCACTGTCGCAACTTTGGCTGATTTTTGCGTTTTTCTATACGTAAGTATCGTGAATATTGCAGTTTAATAAAAATGACAGTTTTGAAAGGTGTGGGACGTTATTCCTTCTATCTCAGGATGAGTTTTGCAGAGAGCTGATTACATTGTGAAATGGAATGAAAAATGCTGAGAATCGTAGTCGGCAGAATTCGACCTGCAGGGGGAAAATACGATGGATTTTCTAGTCCATCGCTGTAACCTCTTGGCCACGACTACTCATTATGTCTTTAAATGTTACTCAGATAAAACTCAGTCATCCACCATCTGCAGCAGATGACACAGAATTCTGAAAAAATCTCCTCTTCCTGTATTTTTACTGCTCTGTATTGCACTGGAACTTTTTAATATGAATCTTTCCCAAGAAACAGAAGTAAAATCCTGCATTTTAAAAAAGCTTCCTGCCTCTTGGGGAATTGAAACCCTGCCTTCTGCATAACAGGCCGGGATACTAAGCACTATACCAACGAATGTGGGTTTGGTCAGAGCAGGAATCGAGCTGTGAAGAGAACTGGACTCCATGAGAAGTAGAGAGACACATTGAGAGACAGAGACAAACCGACAAACAGGGACAGGCAGACAACGAGATAGAGACAACGAGAGACAGAAAATGTGAGACTCAGAAGGAGAGGCAGACGCAGTGAGAAAAAGACTCAAACACATACATATACAGAGAAATGTGTGTGCTCTATAAAGAGAGAGAGGGAAAGAGTGAGACAAAGACAGTGTTAATGACAGTGACAAGGAGCGAGACAGATAGAGAGAGAGCGACAGATAGAGAGAGAGAGAGACAAAGATATAAACAGACAATGATGGAAACACTCAGCAGATTCGAGACAGGAACTAACAGCGATAGGCAAAGAGATACAGACAGGCAGAGGCATAGACAGACAGAGATGATGTGAAAGAGAGAGACAGAGAGAATGAGAGAATCCCATTCGAACAGAACTGGACACCGTGAGAAAGAAACAGACACATTGAGAACCAGAGGCAAACAGGGAAACAGGGAGAGAGAGACAGCGAGATAGAGACAGAGAGTGACAGAAAGTTTTAGACTGAGAGGGAGGGTCAGACTGAGTGAGACAAACACGCAAATACTTACATACACAGATATGTGTTTGCGTGCTCCATAAAGAGAGGGAGGCAAATAGTGATGGATTGACAAGAAAAAGACAGAGACAAAAAGGGAGACAGATAGAGAGAAAGACAGATAGAGAGAGAGACATAGAAACAAAAACAGAAAATGGTGATATGACTCATCAGGTTAGAGACAGGGACCAACACAGAAAGAGATGATGGGAAAGAGAGAGACGGTCAGATAGAGAGTCTGAGAGAATCCCTTTGGAACAGAACTGGACAAGTGGAAGACTAAGAGAGACAAAGACTCAAACACATGCACAGCTCTCTAAAAAGAGAGAGAGGCAGAGACTGAGCGATACAGATACCTTTCATTATCTGCTCAGAGTGTCACCGAAACATGCAAATGCAACAGATGTAAATCGGGTATCACTGAGCAGCATGGGAAGTAATCTCTGTTTAATTAAGCAATTACCAGTTGTGGGATTCGAACCCTCGCAGTTATAATTCCATTGGATCTTAAGTCCAACACATTAACCACTCGGCCATCCTGGGCCTGGCAAAAACGGGCTTTGTCTCTGTCAGAATTTGGGCTTCAACTCCACCCCCACAGACACACACATACACAGAGGGTGTCAGGGAGCATTTTCGAACATTTTTAGTGATATTGACACGGGGGCAACTCTTATATTCTTTTTCGAGTAATGCTCTGGGACCTTTCACATCCATCCGAGGGTGCAGACGGAGCTTCAATTTCACAAGCGCATTATTTTCCTGAAGTTTTTTTAAAAGTTCCAGGACGCACCAAATTCATGGTGATGATTTCCACAGACAGTTGCACATACACAGAGACACACACACATAAAATAACCAAAAATATACACGCATCAACATAGAAACATAGAAATTAGGTGCAGGAATATGCCATTCGGCGCTTCGAGCCTGCACCACCATTCAATAACATCACGGCTGATCATTCAACCTCAGTACCCCTTTCCTGCTTTCTCTCCATACCCCTTCATCCCTTTAGCCGTAAGGGCCATATCTAACTCCCTTTTGAATATATCTAACGAACTGGCCACAACGACTTTCTGCAGTAGAAAATTTCACAGGTTAACCACTCTCTGAGTGAAAACGTTTCTCCTCATCCCGTTTCTAAATGGCTTACCCCTTACTCAAAGACTGTGATCCTTGGTCTCGAACTCCCCAGCAGCGAGAACATTCTTCCAGCCTCTAAGCTGTCAAATCTCGTCAGAATTTTACATGTTTCTTTGAAATCTCCTCTCATTCTTCTAAACTCCAGTGGATACCAGTCCAGTTCATCCAGTCTCTCCTCATATGTCAGTCCTGCCATCCCGGGAATCATGCTGGTGAACCTTCGCTGTACTCCCTCAATAGCAAGGACGTCCTTCCTCAGATTCGGAGACCAAAACTGAACACAATATTCCAGGTGTGGCCTCACGGAGGCCCTGTACAACTGCAGTAAGACCTCCCTGCTCCTATACTCAAATCCCCTAGCTATGAAGGGGAACATGCCATTTGCCTTCTTCACCACCTGCTGCACCTGCATACCAACAATCAATGACTGATGTATCATGACACCCAGATCAAGATATACAAAGATTGCCTTAGACAAATAGATGGATAGACAGGCAGGGTCACTGTTGCAAATTTGGCTGTATTTTGCGTTTTTCAGTCGAGGATACTGCCACTGAACTAAAGCCAATACCAAAGTTCACAACCGTATTATTTTCCCCAAGTCTTTTTAAAAAGTTCCAGCACATACCAAATTCATGGTGATGATTTGCACAGACAGTTGCACATACACAGAGACATATATACAGAACGACAGACGCAGAGACACACACACCCACACACATAACCAAAAATATACATGCACCAACAGACATGCCTTAGACATACAGAGGGATAGACAGGCTGAATCACTGTCGGTACTTTGGCTGATTTTTGCGTTTTTCTATCCGTATGCATCATGAAATTGCACATTGATAAACATGAGAAATAGATGTCAGTGTTGAAATGTGTGGGACATTATTCCGCCTATCTCAGGATCCATTTTGCAAAAACCTGGTTAAATTGTAAAATGGAATGAAAAATGATGCGAACTGTAGTTGGCAGGATTCGAACCAATGCACAGAAAACCCAAAGAATTTCTAGACCATCGCTTTAACCACTCAGCAACAACTACTGCATCTCTGGCATTTTTAATGTTGCTCAGATAAAACTCAGTCATCCATCTCTGTGCAGCAGATGGCCACAGAATCCTGAAAAAGTCTCCGTTGCAAAAAATCTGGAAGAGGCAATCTCCTCTTGCTGTATTTTTATTGTTCTATATTGCTCTGGAACTTTTTAATATGAATCTACACCAAGAAACAGAAAAACAATTCGACATTTTGAAAAAGCTACTTTTCCATCAGGGAATTGAACCCGGTTCTCCCGCCTAACAGGGGAGCATAATCACCACTATACGGACGAGGGAACGGGTTGCGTCAGAGCAGTAATCGAGCGAGCTGTGAACAGAAGTCGACAGACACATTGATCGACAGACACAAACCGAAAAACAGGGAGAGATTGACAGCGAGAGAGAGACAACGAGAGACAGAAAGGGTGAGACTGAAAAGTCAGTCAGAGACAGCGAGAAAAAGACTCAAACACCTGCATACACAGAGATGTGTAAGTGTGATCTATAAAAAGAGAGGGAAAGAGTGAGAGAAAGACAGTGATAAAGACAGTGACAAAGTGAGAGACAGATAGAGAGAGAGCGACAGATAGAGAGAGAGACAAAGATATAAACAGAAAATGATGGAAATACTCAGCAGGTTAGAGACAGGAACTACCAGCGACAGGCAAAGAGATACAGACAGGCAGAAACATAGAGAGACAGAGATGATGGGAAAGAGTGAGACAGTCAGACAGAGAGACTGAGAGAATCCCATTCGAACAGAACTGGACACGGTGAGAAAGAGACAGACACATTGAGAACCAGAGACAAACAGGGAAACAGGGAGAGACAGACAGTGAGATAGAGACAAAGAGAGACATAAAGTTTGAGACTGAAAGGGAGGATCAGACTGAATGAGAAAAATACTCAAACACATACATACACAGAGATGTATTTGCGTGCCCCATAAAGAGAGGGAGGCAATTTGCGATGGAATGACAGAGAAAAGGACAGTGACAAAGAGAGAGACAAAGAGGGAGACAGATAGAGAGAAAGACAGATAGAGAGAGAGAGACATAGAGACAAAAACAGAAAATGATGGAAATACTTATCAGGTTAGAGTCAGGGGCTAACAGAGACAGGCAAAGACATGGACAGACAGAGATAATGGGACAGAGTGAGACAGTCAGACAGAGAGTCTGAGAGAATCCCATTGCAACAGAACGAGACACCGTGAGAAAGAGACAGATTGAGAGACAGAGACAAACAGAGAAACAGGGACAGACAGATTGGGTCAGAGAGGTAGATTGAGAGAGACAAAGACTCAAACACACAAACACAAACACAGCTCTCTAAAGAGAGAGAGCGACACAGATACATTTCAAAATTTCATTTCATTATCGGCTCAGAGTGTCACATAGTTGCAGAAAATTGGAGATTCAGCAGATGAAAATCGGGTATCACTGAGCAGGATGGGAAAAAATCTCTGTTTAATGAAGGAATTACCAGAAGGCGGGGTTGAACCCACGGGGCAATAAACCCATTACATCTTACGTCCAACGCCTTTACCACTCGGTCATCCTGGTCCTGATCCTGTCAGTGGTTGGACGCTGCCCCTGTGAGAATCTGGGCTTCAGCTCCACCCCCACAGACACACAGACACAGAGGATTTCAGGGTGCATTTACGAACATTTTTCGTGATATTGACACGGGCGCAGCTCTCCTATTCTTTTTCGACTAAGGCTCTGGGAATTTTCACATCCATCCGAGGGGGCAGATAGAGCTTCAATTTAAAATTTCAGCCGATGGTCAACAGCTTCAAGAATGCAAAATTCCCCAAATACTGCATTTGAGTGTCATCCAAGATGATGTGTTCAAGTGTCCGGAGTGGGACTTACACACACAACCTCCTGATCCAGTCGAGAATGGAACCACTGAACCAAAACCGATACCAAAGTTCACAACCATATTATTTTCCCCAAGTTTTTTAAAAAGGTCCAGGACATACCAAATTCATGGTGCTGATTTCCACAGACAGTTCCACATACACAGAAACATACATACAGATAGACATACACAGACACACGCACACACAATAACCAAAACTTTACACGCATCAACATAGAAAGATAGAGACATAGAAATTAGGTGCAGGAATATGCCATTCGGCCCTTCGATCATGGCTCATCATTCAACCTCAGTACCCCTTTCCTGCTTTCTCTCCATACCCCTTGATCCCTTTAGCCGTAAGGGCCATATCTAACTCCCTTTTGAATATATCTAACGAACTGGCCTCAACGACTTTCTGCGGTAGAAAATTTCACAGGTAAACTACTCTCTGAGTGAAGAAGTTTCACCTCATCTCGGTCCTAGATGGCTTACCCCTTACTCTTAGACTGTAATCCTTGTTCTCATACTCCCTAGCAACGAGAACATTCTTTCAGCCTCTAAGCTGTCCAATCTCGTCAGAATTTTATATGTTTCTGTGAGATCCCCTCTCATTCTTCTAAACTCCAGTGGATACCAGCCCAGTTGATCCAGTCTCTCCTCATATGTCAATCCTGCCATCCCTGGAATCATGCTGTAATCCCTCAATAGCAAGGACGTCCTTCCTCAGAATCGGGGACCAAAACTGAACACAATATTCCAGGTGTGGCCTCACCATGGCCCTGTACAACTGCAGTAAGACCTCCCTGCTCCTGTACTCAAATCCCCTAGCAATGAAGGCGAACATGCCATTTGCCTTCTTCACCGCCTGCTGCACCTGCATGCAACCTTCAATGACTGATGCACTATGACACCCAGATCAAGTTATACACAGGTTGCCTTAGACAAATAGATGGATAGACAGGCAGTGTGATTGTCTCTACTGTGGCTGGCTTTTGCGTTTTTCTATCCATATGTATCGTGAATACTGCAGATTAATGTAAGAAAGAAAACAGCGGCTGCATCGAAAGATGTGGGACGTTGCTCCATTTATCGCAGAATCAATTTTGCAGTAACGTGGTTAAATTGTGAAACAGAATGGAATATGCTGAGAAACATAGTCGGCAGGATTCAAACCTGCGCAGAGAAACCCCGATGGATTTTGTGCCCATTGTCTTACCAACTCGGCCAGGACTACTGGCTCGCTGCATCATTAAATGTTACTCAGATAAAACTCAGTCATCCATCTCTTTGCAGCAGATGGCTACAGAATCCGGAAAAAGTCTCCGTTTGCTAAAAATCTGTAAGAGGCAATCTTCTCTTCCTGTATTTGTACTGTTCTATATTGCTCTGGAACTTTTTAATATGAATCAACACCAAGAAACAGAAGTACAATTCTCCATTTTGTAAATGCTGCCACCGCGTCGGGAGCAGAACCACGGTCTCCAGCAGAACAGGCGGGGATACTCACCTCGATACTTACGAGCATGAGTTCTTTCAAAGCAGAAATCGAGCTGTTAACAGAACTGGACACCATGGGAAGTCGACAGACACATTGAGAGACAGAGACAAACCGACAAACAGGGAGAGACAGACAGCGAGATAGAGACAAAGAGAGACAGAAAATGTGAGACTGAGAAGGAGAGGCAGACTGAGTGAGAAAAAGACCCAAACATATACATATACAGAGATGTGTGTGTGTGATCTGTTAAGAGAGAGGGGGAAAGAGTGATAGAAAGACAATGATAAAGACAGTTACAAGAAAAGAGACAGATGGAGAGAGAGCGATAGAGACTAAAACAGAAAATGATGGAAATACTTCTCAGCTTACAGGCAGGGACTAACAGAGACAGGCAAAGACATGGACAGACCGAAATGATGGGAAAGAGAGAGCCAGTCAGACAAAGAGTCTGAGAGAATCCCATTGGAACAGACGTGGCACCGTGAGAAAGAGACAGATTGAGAGACAGAGACAAACAGAGAAACAGGGACAGACAGAGTCAGTCAGACTGAGAGAGACAAAGACTCAAACATACAAACACATACACAACTCTCTGAAGAGAGAGAGAGGGAGAGACCGAGCGACGCAGATACATTTCACAATTTCATTTCATTATCGGTTCAGAATGTCACATTGTTACAGAAAATTGCTGATTCAACAGATGAAAATCCGGTCTCAATGATCAGAATGGGAGGAAATCCGTGTTTAATTTAAGAGATACCAGGAGTGCGGGACGAACCCACGCGGGATAAAAACCCATTGTATTTTAAGGCCAACGGCTTAGCCACTCGGCTAGCCTGGTCCTGTGAGAACCTGGATTCTGTCTCTGTGAGAATCTGGGCTTCAACCCCAACCCCACATACAAACACATGCACATCGGCTTTCAGTGAGCATTTACGAACATTTTTAGTAATATTGACACGGGGGCAACTCTCCTATTCTTTTTCGAGTAATGCACTGGGAACTTTCATATCCACCCGAGGGTGCAGACGGAGCTTCAATTTAACATTTCATCCGAAAGTCAACAGCTTCAACATTGCAAAATTCCCCAAGTGCTGCACTTGAGTGTTAGGCAAGATTATATGCTCAAGTCTCAAGAGTGCGACTTGAACACACAAACTCCCGATTCAGTCGAGAATGCTGCCACTGAACCAAAGCCGATACAAAAGTTCACAACCGTATTATTTCCCCCAAGTCTTTTTTATAAGTTCCAGGACATACCAAATTCATGGTGATGATTTCCACAGACAGTTGCACATACACAGAGACATATATAGAGATAGACAGACACAGAGACACACACACACATAACCAAAAATTTGCACGCACCAACAGACATGCACAGATGCCTTGGACATCTCGAGGGATAGACAGGCTGAATCACTATCGCAACTTTGACTGATGTTTGCGATTTCTTAAACGGATGTATCGTGAATATTGCAGATAAATAAAAATGAGAAAAACATGTAATTTTTGAAAGGTGTGGGACGTTTTTCCATCTATCTGAGGATCAGTTTGGCAGAAAACTGGTCAAATTGTGAAATGGAATGGAAAATGCGAGATAGTCGTATTCGGCAGGATTCGAACCTGCGCGGGATAACCCAATGGATTTCTAGTCCATAGCCTTAACCACTCGGCCACGACTACTGTGTCGCTGCCTTTTTAAACGTTACTCAGAAAAAACTCAGTCATCCATGTCTGTGCAGCAGACGGACAAAGATTCCTGAAAAATTCTCCGTTTGCTAAAAATCTGGAAGAGGCAATCTCCTCTACCTGTATTTTTACAGTTCTTTTTTGCTCTTTTCAATATGAATCTCGACCAAGAAACAGAAGTAAAATTCTACATTTTGAAACAACTGCCTCCCACGTTGGGGAATTGAACCCCGGTCTCCCGCGTAACAGGCGGTGATACTCACCACTATACTAACGAGGAACTGATGGGTACCAGTTCAGTCAGAGCAGGAATCGAGCCACTGTGATCAGAACTGGACACCATGAGAAGTCGACAGACACATTGAGAGACAGAAACAAACCGACAAACAGGGAGAGACAGACAGCGAGATAGAGACAACGAGAGACAGCAAGTGTGAGACTGAGAAGGAGAGCCAGACTGAGTGAGAAAAAGACTCAAATATGTACATATACAGAGATGCGGGGTACGAACTCACGCGGGAAAAGCCCATTGAATTTTAAGGCCAACGCCTGAACCACTCGGCTTTTCTGGTCCTGTCAGTATCTGGATTCTGTCTCTGTGAGAATCTGGGCTTCAACCCCAACCCCACATACAAACACATACACATCACACTCCCTCAGTACCCTGTGTTATTCACACTCTCTCAGTACCCTGTGTTACTCACACTCCCTCAGTACACTGTGTTATTCACACTCCCTCAGACTCCTGTGTTACTCACACTCCCTCAGTGCCCTGTGTTACTCACACTCACTCAGTAACCCGTGTTACTCACACTCCCTCTGTCTCCTGTGTTACTCACACTCCCTGAGTACCATGTGTTACTCACACTCCCTCAGTGCCCTGAGTTACTCACAATCCCTCAGTACCCTGGGTTAGTAACACACCCTCAGTACCTTGTGTTACTCACACTCCCTCAGTATCCTGTGATACTCACACTCCCTCAGTACCCTGTGTTACGCACACTCCCTCAGTACCCTGCGTTACTCACAGTACCTCACTAACCTGTGTTACTCACACTCCCTCAGTAACCTTTGTTGCTCACACTGCGTCAGTACCCTCAGTTAGTGACAATCCCTCAGTACCTTGTGTTACTCACAGTCTCGCAGTACCCTGTGTTACTCACAATCACTCAGTAACCTCTGTTACTCACAATCACTCAGTACCCTGTGTTACTCACACTCGCTCCGTCCCCTGTGTTACTCACACTCCTTCAGTACACTGTGTTACTCACACTCCCTCCGTACCCTGTGTTACTCACACTCCTTCAGTACCCTGTGTTCCTTACACTCCCTCAGTACCCTGTGTTACTCAAACCCCCTCAGTTTCCTGTGTTATTCACACTCCCTCAATACCTGTGTTATTGACACTCTCTCAGTACGCTGTGTTACTCACACACCCTCAGTCTCACGTGTTACTCACAATCCCTCAGTACCGTGTGTTACTCAAACTCCTCAGTAGCCTGTGTTACTCACACCACCTCAGTAACCTGTGTTACTCAAATTCCATCAGTACCCTGTGTTACTCACACTCCCTTATTACCCTGTGTTACTCACACTCCCTTAGTACCCTGTGTTACTCACACTCCCTCTGTATCCTGTGTTACCCACACCCCCTCAGTACCCCGTGTTACTCACACTCCCTCAGTACACTGTGTTACTCACACTCCCTCAGTACCCTGTGTTAGTCACACTCCCTCAGTATCCTGTGTAACTCATATTCCCTCAGTAACCTGTGTTTCTCACACACCCTCAGTACCCTATGTTACTCACACTCCCTCAGTACCCTGTGTTTCTCACACTACCTCAGTACCCTGTGTTACTCACACGTCCTTAGTACCCTATGTTATTCACACTCCCTCAGTACCCTGTTTTACTCACACTCCCTCAGAACCCTGTGTTACTCACACTCCCTCAGTATGCTGTATTACTCACTTGCCTTCAGTACACTGTGTTTCTCACACTCCCTCAGTACCCTGTGTTGCTCACACACCCTCAGTAACCTGTGTTACACACAATCCTTCAGTACCCTGTGTTACTCATACTCCCCCGTCCCCTGAGTTACTCACACTCGTTCAGTACCCTGTGTTACTCACTCTCCCTCCGTCCCCTGTGTTACACACTCTCCTTCAGTAGCCTGTGTTACTCACACTCCCTCAGTATCCTGTGTTACTCAAACCCCCTCAATCCCCTGTGTTAATCACACTCCCTCAGTAACTATGTTACTCACACTCTCTAAGTACGCTGTGTTACTCAAACACCCTCGGTCCCATGTGTTTTTCACAATCCCTCAGTACCCTATGTTAATCACACTCCTCAGTACCCTGTGTTATTCAAATTCCCTCAGTACCCTGTGTTACTCACACTCCCTTATTACCCAGTATTACTCACACTCCCTTAGTACCCTGTGTTACTCACACTCCCTCTGTATCCTGTGTTACTCACACTCCCTTAGTACCCTGTGTTACTCACACTCCCTCTGTATCCTGTGTTACTCACACTCCCTCAGTACCCCATGTTACTCACATTCCCTCAGTACCCTGTTTTTCTCACACTCCCTCAGTACCCTGTGTTACTCACACTCCCTCAGTACCCTGTGTTACTCACACGTCCGCAGTGCCCCATGTGACTCACACTCCCTCCGTACCCTTTGTTACTCACACTCCCTCAGTATCCTGTGATACTCACACTCCCTCATTACCCTGTGTTACTCACATTCCCTCAGTACCCTGCGTTACTCACAGTACCTCACTAACCTGTTTTACTCACACTCCCTCAGTAACCTTTGTTACTCACACTGCGTCAGTACCCTCAGTTAGTGACAATCCCTCAGTACCTTGTGTTACTCACAGTCCCTCAGTACCCTGTGTTACTCACAAACACTCAGTACCCTGTGTTACTCACAATCCCTCAGTACCCTGTGTTACTCACACTCCCTCTGTCCCCTGTGTTACTCACACTCCTTCAGTACACTGTGTTAATCACACTCCCTCAGACTCCTGTGTTACTCACACTCCCTCAGTGCCCTGTGTTACTCACACTCACTCAGTAACCCGTGTTACTCACACTCCCTCTGTCCCCTGTGTTACTCACACTCCCTCAGTACCCTGTGTTACTCACACGTCCGCAGTGCCCCATGTGACTCACACTCCCTCCGTACCCTGTGTTACTCACACTCCCTCAGTACCCTGTGTTACTCGCACTCCCTCAGTACCCTGTGTTATTCACACTCCCATAGTACCCTGTTTTACTCACACTCCCTCAGTACCCTGTGTTACTCACACTCCCTCAGTATGCTGTATTACTCACGTGCCCTCAGTACACTGTGTTTCTCACACTCCATCAGTACCCTGTGTTACTCACACACCCTCAGTAACCTGTGTTACTCACACTCCCTGAGTACCCTGTGTTACTCACACCCCCTTAGTAACCCGTGTTACTCACACTCCCTCTGTCCCCTGTGTTACTCACACTCCCTGAGTACCATGTGTTACTCACACTCCCTCAGTGCCCTGTTTTACTCACAATCCCTCAGTACCCTGGGTTAGTAACACTCCCTCAGTAACTTGTGTTACTCACACTCCCTCAGTATCCTGTGATACTCACACTCCCTCATTACCCTGTGTTACTCACATTCCCTCAGTACCCTGCTTTACTCACAGTACCTCACTAACCTGTTTTACTCACACTCCCTCAGTAAACTTTGTTACTCACACTGCGTCAGTACCCTCAGTTAGTGACAATCCCTCAGTACCTTGTGTTACTCACAGTCCCTCAGTACCCTGTGTTACTCACAAACACTCAGTACCCGGTGTTACTCACAATCCCTCAGTACCCTGTGTTACTCAGACTCCCTCCGTCCGCTGTGTAACTCACACTCCTTCAGTACACTGTGTTAATCACACTCCCTCCGTACCCTGTGTTACACACACTCTTTCAGTACCCTGTGTTACTCACACTCCCTCAGTACCCTGTGTTACTCAAACCCCCTCAGTTCCCTGTGTTATTCACACTCCCTCAGTACCTGTGTTATTGACACTCTCTCAGTACGCTGAGTTACTCACATACCCTCAGTCCCATGTGTTACTCACAATGCCTCAGTACCGTGTGTTACTCAAACTCATCAGTAGCCTGTGTTACTCACACCACCTCAGTAACCTGTGTTACTCACACTCCCTCAGTACCCTGTGTTATTCACACTCCCTCAGTAATCTGTGTTACTCACACTCACTCAGTACCCTGTGTTACTCACACTCCCTCAGTATCCTGCGATACTCACACTCCCTCAGTAACCTGTGTTACTCACATTCCCTCAGTAACCTGCATTACTCACAGTACCTCAGTAACCTGTGTTACTCACACAGCCTCAGTACCCTTTGTTACTCACACTCCGTCAGTACCCTCTGTTACTGACAATCCCTCAGTATCCTTTGTTCCTCACAATCCCTCAGTAAACTGTGCTACTCACAATCCCTCAGTATCCTGTGCTGCTCACACTCCCTCGGTACCCTGTGTTATTCACACTCCCTAAGTACCCTGTCTTACTCACACTCCCTCAGTACCCTGTGTTATTCACACTCCCTATGTACCCTGTCTTACTCACACTCCCTCAGTACCCTGTGTTACTCACACTCACTCAGTACCCTGTGTTACTCACACTCCCTCAGTTCCCTGTATAACTCACACTCCCTCAGTAACCCGTGTTACTCCACTCCCTCTGTCCCCTGTGTTACTCACACTCCCTAAGTAACATGTGTTACACAAACTCCCTCAGTGCCCTGATTTACTCACAATCCCTCAGTACCCTGGGTTAGTAACACTCCCTCAGTACCTTGTGTTACTCACACTCCCTCAGTATCTTGTGATAAACACACTCCCTCAGTACCCTGTGTTACTCACACTCGCTCAGTACCCTGCGTTACTCACAGTACCTCACTAACCTGTATTACTCACACTCCCTCAGTAACCTTTGTTACTCACACTGCGTCAGTACCCTCGGTTAGTGACAATCCCTCAGTACCTTGTGTTACTCACAGTCTCTCAGTACCCTGTGTTACTCACAATCCCTCAGTAACCTCTGTTACTCACAATCACTCAGTACCCTGTGTTACTCACACTCGCTCCGTCCCCTGTGTTACTCACACTCCTTCAGTACACTGTGTTACTCACACTCCCTCCGTACCCTGTGTTACTCACACTCCTTCAGTACCCTGTGTTCCTCACACTCCCTCAGTACCCTGTGTTATTCAAACCCCCTCAGTTCCCCGTGTTATTCACACTCCCTCAGTACCTGTGTTATTGACACTATCTCAGTATGCTGTGTTACTCACACACCCTCAGTCTCATGTGTTACTCACAATCCCTCAGTACCGTGTGTTACTCAGACTCCTCAGTAGCCTGTGTTACTCACACCACCTCAGTAACCTGTGTTACTCAAATTCCATCAGTACCCTGTGTTACTCACACTCCCTCTGTATCCTGTGTTACCCACACCCCCTCAGTACCCCGTGTTATTCACACTCCCTCAGTACCCTGTGTTTCTCACACTCCCTCAGTACCCTGTGTTACTCACACTCCCTCAGTACCCTGTGTTTATCACACTACCTCAGTACCCTGTGTTATTCACACTCACTGAGTACCCTGTTTTACTCACACTCCCTCAGAACCCTGTGTTACTCACACTCCCTCAGTATGCTGTATTACTCACGTGCCCTCAGTACACTGTGTTTCTCACACTCCCTCAGTACCCTGTGTTACTCACACACCCTCAGTAACCTGTGTTACTCACACTCCCTGAGTACCCTGTGTTACTCACACCCCCTCAGTAACCCGTGTTACACACACTCCCTCTGTCCCCTGTGTTCCTCACACTCCCTCAGTACCCTGTGTTACTCAAACCCCCTCAGTTTCCTGTGTTATTCACACTCCCTCAATGCCTGTGTTATTGACACTCTCTCAGTACGCTGTGTTACTCACACACCCTCAGTCTCACGTGTTACTCACAATCCCTCAGTACCGTGTGTTACTCAAACTCCTCAGTAGCCTGTGTTACTCACACCACCTCAGTAACCTGTGTTACTCAAATTCCATCAGTACCCTGTGTTACTCACACTCCCTTATTACCCTGTGTTACTCACACTCCCTTAGTACCCTGTGTTACTCACACTCCCTCTGTATCCTGTGTTACCCACACCCCCTCATTACCCCGAGTTACTCACACTCCCTCAGTACACTGTGTTACTCACACTCCCTCAGTACCCTGTGTTAGTCACACTCCCTCAGTATCCTGTGTAACTCATATTCCCTCAGTAACCTGTGTTTCTCACACACCCTCAGTACCCTATGTTACTCACACTCCCTCAGTACCCTGTGTTTCTCACACTACCTCAGTTTCCTGTGTTACTCACACGTCCTCAGTACCCTATGTTATTCACACTCCCTCAGTACCCTGTTTTACTCACACTCCCTCAGAACCCTGTGTTACTCACACTCCCTCAGTATGCTGTATTACTCACGTGCCTTCAGTACACTGTGTTTCTCACACTCCCTCAGTACCCTGTGTTGCTCACACACCCTCAGTAACCTGTGTTACTCACAATCCTTCAGTACCCTGTGTTACTCATACTCCCCCGTCCCCTGAGTTACTCACACTCGTTCAGTACCCTGTGTTACTCACTCTCCCTCCGTCCCCTGTGTTACACACTCTCCTTCAGTAACCTGTGTTACTCACACTCCCTCAGTATCCTGTGTTACTCAAACCCCCTCAATCCCCTGTGTTAATCACACTCCCTCAGTAACTATGTTACTCACACTCTCTAAGTACGCTGTGTTACTCAAACACCCTCGGTCCCATGTGTTTTTCACAATCCCTCAGTACCCTATGTTAATCACACTCCTCAGTACCCTGTGTTATTCAAATTCCCTCAGTAGCCTGTGTTACTCACACTCCCTTATTACCCAGTATTACTCACACTCCCTTAGTACCCTGTGTTACTCACACTCCCTCTGTATCCTGTGTTACTCACACTCCCTTAGTACCCTGTGTTACTCACACTCCCTCTGTATCCTGTGTTACTCACACTCCCACAGTACCCCATGTTACTCACATTCCCTCAGTACCCTGTTTTTCTCACACTCCCTCAGTACCCTGTGTTACTCACACTCCCTCAGTACCCTGTGTTACTCACACGTCCGCAGTGCCCCATGTGACTCACACTCCCTCCGTACCCTGTGTTACTCACACTCCCTCAGTATCCTGTGATACTCACACTCCCTCATTACCCTGTGTTACTCACATTCCCTCAGTACCCTGCGTTACTCACAGTACCTCACTAACCTGTTTTACTCACACTCCCTCAGTAACCTTTGTTACTCACACTGCGTCAGTACCCTCAGTTAGTGACAATCCCTCAGTACCTTGTGTTACTCACAGTCCCTCAGTACCCTGTGTTACTCACAAACACTCAGTACCCTGTGTTACTCACAATCCCTCAGTACCCTGTGTTACTCACACTCCCTCTGTCCCCTGTGTTACTCACACTCTTTCAGTACACTGTGTTAATCACACTCCCTCAGACTCCTGTGTTACTCACACTCCCTCAGTGCCCTGTGTTACTCACACTCACTCAGTAACCCGTGTTACTCACACTCCCTCTGTCCCCTGTGTTACTCACACTCCCTCAGTACCCTGTGTTACTCACACGTCCGCAGTGCCCCATGTGACTCACACTCCCTCCGTACCCTGTGTTACTCACACTCCCTCAGTACCCTGTGTTACTCGCACTCCCTCAGTACCCTGTGTTATTCACACTCCCATAGTACCCTGTTTTACTCACACTCCCTCAGTACCCTGTGTTACTCACACTCCCTCAGTATGCTGTATTACTCACGTGCCCTCAGTACACTGTGTTTCTCACACTCCATCAGTACCCTGTGTTACTCACACACCCTCAGTAACCTGTGTTACTCACACTCCCTGAGTACCCTGTGTTACTCACACCCCCTTAGTAACCCGTGTTACTCACACTCCCTCTGTCCCCTGTGTTACTCACACTCCCTGAGTACCATGTGTTACTCACACTCCCTCAGTGCCCTGTTTTACTCACAATCCCTCAGTACCCTGGGTTAGTAACACTCCCTCAGTAACTTGTGTTACTCACACTCCCTCAGTATCCTGTGATACTCACACTCCCTCATTACCCTGTGTTACTCACATTCCCTCAGTTCCCTGCTTTACTCACAGTACCTCACTAACCTGTTTTACTCACACTCCCTCAGTAAACTTTGTTACTCACACTGCGTCAGTACCCTCAGTTAGTGACAATCCCTCAGTACCTTGTGTTACTCACAGTCCCTCAGTACCCTGTGTTACTCACAAACACTCAGTACCCGGTGTTACTCACAATCCCTCAGTACCCTGTGTTACTCACACTCCCTCCGTCCGCTGTGTAACTCACACTCCTTCAGTACACTGTGTTAATCACACTCCGTCCGTACCCTGTGTTACACACACTCTTTCAGTACCCTGTGTTACTCACACTCCCTCAGTACCCTGTGTTACTCAAACCCCCTCAGTTCCCTGTGTTATTCACACTCCCTCAGTACCTGTGTTATTGACACTCTCTCAGTACGCTGAGTTACTCACATACCCTCAGTCCCATGTGTTACTCACAATGCCTCAGTACCGTGTGTTACTCAAACTCATCAGTAGCCTGTGTTACTCACACCACCTCAGTAACCTGTGTTACTCACACTCCCTCAGTACCCTGTGTTATTCACACTCCCTCAGTAATCTGTGTTACTCACACTCACTCAGTACCCTGTGTTACTCACACTCCCTCAGTATCCTGCGATACTCACACTCCCTCAGTAACCTGTGTTACTCACATTCCCTCAGTAACCTGCATTACTCACAGTACCTCAGTTATCTGTGTTACTCACACAGCCTCAGTACCCTTTGTTACTCACACTCCGTCAGTACCCTCTGTTACTGACAATCCCTCAGTATCCTTTGTTCCTCACAATCCCTCAGTAAACTGTGCTACTCACAATCCCTCAGTATCCTGTGCTGCTCACACTCCCTCGGTACCCTGTGTTATTCACACTCCCTAAGTACCCTGTCTTACTCACACTCCCTCAGTACCCTGTGTTATTCACACTCCCTATGTACCCTGTCTTACTCACACTCCCTCAGTACACTGTGTTACTCACAATCCCTCAGTACCCTGTGTTACTCACACTCCCTCGGGACCGTGTGTTGCTCACACTCCCTCAGTACCCTGTGTTACTCACACTCCCTCAGACTCCTGTGTTACTCACACTCCCTCAGTACCCTGTGTTACTCACACTCACTCAGTACCCTGTGTTACTCACACTCCCTCAGTTCCCTGTATAACTCACACTCCCTCAGTAACCCGTGTTACTCCACTCCCTCTGTCCCCTGTGTTACTCACACTCCCTAAGTAACATGTGTTACACAAACTCCCTCAGTGCCCTGAGTTACTCACAATCCCTCAGTACCCTGGGTTAGTAACACTCCCTCAGTACCTTGTGTTACTCACACTCCCTCAGTATCTTGTGATAAACACACTCCCTCAGTACCCTGTGTTACTCACACTCGCTCAGTACCCTGCGTTACTCACAGTACCTCACTAACCTGTGTTACTCACACTCCCTCAGTAACCTTTGTTACTCACACTGCGTCAGTACCCTCAGTTAGTGACAATCCCTCAGTACCTTGTGTTACTCACAGTCTCTCAGTACCCTGTGTTACTCACAATCCCTCAGTAACCTCTGTTACTCACAATCACTCAGTACCCTGTGTTACTCACACTCGCTCCGTCCCCTGTGTTACTCACACTCCTTCAGTACACTGTGTTACTCACACTCCCTCCGTACCCTGTTTTACTCACACTCCTTCAGTACCCTGTGTTCCTCACACTCCCTCAGTACCCTGTGTTATTCAAACCCCCTCAGTTCCCCGTGTTATTCACACTCCCTCAGTACCTGTGTTATTGACACTATCTCAGTATGCTGTGTTACTCACACACCCTCAGTCTCATGTGTTACTCACAATCCCTCAGTACCGTGTGTTACTCAGACTCCTCAGTAGCCTGTGTTACTCACACCACCTCAGTAACCTGTGTTACTCAAATTCCATCAGTACCCTGTGTTACTCACACTCCCTCTGTATCCTGTGTTACCCACACCCCCTCAGTACCCCGTGTTACTCACACTCCCTCAGTACCCTGTGTTTCTCACACTCCCTCAGTACCCTGTGTTACTCACACTCCCTCAGTACCCTGTGTTTATCACACTACCTCAGTACCCTGTGTTTACCACAATCCCTCAGTAACCTGTGTTACTCACATTCCCTTAGTACCCTGTGTTACTCGCACTCCCTCAGTACCCAGTGTTATTCACACTCACTGAGTACCCTGTTTTACTCACACTCCCTCAGAACCCTGTGTTCCTCACACTCCCTCAGTATGCTGTATTACTCACGTGCCCTCAGTACACTGTGTTTCTCACACTCCCTCAGTACCCTGTGTTACTCACACACCCTCAGTAACCTGTGTTACTCACACTCCCTGAGTACCCTGTGTTACTCACACCCCCTCAGTAACCCGTGTTACACACACTCCCTCTGTCCCCTGTGTTACTCACACTCCCTGAGTACCATGTGTTACTCACACTCCCTCAGTGCCCTGTTTTACTCACAATCCCTCAGTACCCTGGGTTATTAACACTCACTCAGTACCTTGTGTTACACACACTCCCTCAGTATCCTGTGATACTCACACTCCCTCAGTACCTGTGTTATTGACACTCTCTCAGTACGCTGAGTTACTCACACACCCTCAGTCCCATGTGTTACTCACAATGCCTCAGTACCGTGTGTTACTCAAACTCCTCAGTAGCCTGTGTTACTCACACCACCTCAGTAAGCTGTGTTACTCACACTCCCTCAGTACCCTGTGTTATTCACACTCCCTCAGTAATCTGTGTTACTCACACTCACTCAGTACCCTGTGTTACTCACACTCCCTCAGTATCCTGCGATACTCACACTCCCTCAGTAACCTGTGTTACTCACACTCCCTCAGTAACCTGCATTACTCACAGTACCTCAGTAACCTGTGTTACTCACACTCACTCAGTACCCTGTGTTAATCACTCCCTCAGTTCCCTGTATAACTCACACTCCCTCACTAACCCGTGTTACTCACACTCCATCTGTCCACTGTGTAACTCACACTCCCTGAGTACCATATGTTACTCACACTCCCTCAGTGCCCTGAGTTACTCACAATCTCTCAGTACCCTGGGTTAGTCACACTCTCTCAGTACCTTGTGTTACTCACACTCCCTCAGTATCCTGTGATACTCACACTCCCTCAGTACCCTGTCTTACTCACATTCCCTCAGTACCCTGCGTTACTCACAGTACCTCACTAACCTGTTGCTCACATTCCCTCAGTACCCTGTGTTACTCACACTCCCTCAGTACCCTGTGTTATTCACACTCCATTAGTACCCTGTTTTACTCACACTCCCTCAGAACCCTATGTTCCTCACAAACCCTCAGTGACCGGTGTTACTCACAATCCTTCAGTACCCTGTGTTACACACACTCCCCCGTCCCCTGAGTTAATGACGCTCGTTCAGTACCCTGTGCTACTCACTCTCCCTCCGTCCCCTGTGTTACACACTCTCCTTCAGTAGCCTGTGTTACTCACACTCCCTCAGTATCCTGTGTTACTCAAACCCCCTCAATCCCCTGTGTTACTCACACTCCCTCAGTACCTGTGTTACTCACACTCTCTAAGTACGCTGTGTTACTCAAACACCCTCGGTCCCATGTGTTACTCACAATCCCTCAGTAGCCTGTGTTATTCAAATTCCCTCAGTACCCTGTATTACTCACACTCCTTTATTACCCAGTGTTACTCACACTCCCTTAGTACCCTGTGTTAATCACACTCCCTCTGTATCCTGTGTTACTCACACTCCCTCAGTACCCTGTGTTAGTCACACTCCCTCAGTATCCTGTGTTACTCACATTCCCTCAGTAACCTGTGTTTCTCACACTCCCTCAGTATCCTGTGTTACTCACACTCCCTCAGTACCCTGTGTTACTCACACCCCCTCAGTACCCTATGTTCCTCACAAACCCTCAGTGACCGGTGTTACTCACAATCCTTCAGTACCCTGTGTTACACACACTCTCCCGTCCCCTGAGTTAATGACGCTCGTTCAGTACCCTGTTTAACTCACTCTCCCTCCGTCCCCTGTGTTACACACTCTCCTTCAGTAGCCTGTGTTACTCACACTCCCTCAGTATCCTATGTTACTCAAACCCCCTCAATCCCCTGTGTTACTCACACTCCCTCAGTACCTGTGTTACTCACACTCTCTAAGTACGCTGTGTTACTCAAACACCCTCGGTCCCATGTGTTACTCACAATCCCTCAGTAGCCTGTGTTATTCAAATTCCCTCAGTACCCTGTATTACTAACACTCCTTTATTACCCAGTGTTACTCACACTCCCTTAGTACCCTGTGTTACTCACACTCCCTCTGTATCCTGTGTTACTCACACTCCCTCAGTACCCTGTGTTAGTCACACTCCCTCAGTATCCTGTGTTACTCACATTCCCTCAGTAACCTGTGTTTCTCACACTCCCTCAGTATCCTGTGTTACTCACACTCCCTCAGTACCCTGTGTTTCTCACACTACCTCAGTACCCTGTGTTACTCACACGTCCTCAGTACCCTATGTTAATCACACTCCCTCCGTACCCTGTGTTACTCACACTCCCTCCGTACTCTGTATTACTCACACTCCCTCAGTACCCTGTGTTTCTCACAATCCCTCAGTAACCTGTGTTACTCACATTCCCTTAGTACCCTGTGTTACTCACACTCCCTCAGTACCCTGTGTGATTCACACTCACTGAGTACCCTGTTTTACGCACACTCCCTCAGAACCCTGTGTTACTCACACTCCCTCAGTATGCTGTATTACTCACGTGCCTTCAGTACACTGTGTTTCTCACACTCCCTCAGTACCCTGTGTTACTCACACACCCTCAGTACCCTGTGTTACTCACACTCCCTCAGTACCCTGTGTTCCTCACAATCCCTCAGTAACCTGTGTTACTCACAATCCTTCAGTACCCTGTGTTACTCATACTCCCCCGTCCCCTGAGTTACTCACACTCGTTCAGTACCCAGTGTTATTCACTCTCCCTCCGTCCCCTGTGTTACACACTCTCCTTCAGTAGCCTGTGTTACTCACACTCCCTCAGTATCCTGTGTTACTCAAACCCCCTCAATCCCCTGTGTTAATCACACTCCCTCAGTACCTGTGTTACTCACACTCTCTAAGTGCGCTGTTTTACTCAAACACCCTCGGTCCCATGTGTTACTCACAATCCCTCAGTACCCTATGTTAATCACACTCCTCAGTAGCCTGTATTACTCACACACACTCAGTCCCCTGTGTTACTCACAATCCCTCAGTACCCTGTGTTATTCAAATTCCCTCAGTACCCTGTGTTACTCACACTCCCTTATTACCCAGTTTTACTCACACTCCCTTAGTACCCTGTGTTACTCACACTCCCTCTGTATCCTGTGTTACTCACACTCCCTCAGTACCCCATGTTACTCACACTCCCTCGGTACCCTGTGTTACTCACACTCCCTCAGTACCCTGTGTTAGTCACAATCCCTCAGTAACCTGTGTTCCTCGCACTCCCTCAGTACCCTGTGTTATTCACACTCCCATAGTACCCTGTTTTACTCACACTCCCTCAGTACCCTGTGTTACTCATACTCCCTCAGTAACCCGTGTTACACACACTCCCTGTGTCCCCTGTGTTACTCACACTCCCTGAGTACCATGTGTTACTCACACTCCATCAGTGCCCTGTTTTACTCACAATCCCTCAGTACCCTGGGTTAGTAACACTCACTCAGTACCTTGTGTTACTCACACTCCCTCAGTATCCTGTGATACTCACACTCCCTCAGTCACCTCTGTTACTCACAATCCCTCAGTACCCTGTGTTACTCACACTCCCTCAGTACCCTGTGTTACTCAAACCCCCTCAGTTCCCTGTGTTATTCACACTCCCTCAGTACCTGTGTTATTGACACTCTCTCAGTATGCTGAGTTAATCACACACCCTCAATCCCATGTGTTACTCACACTCCCTCAGTACCCTGTGTTATTCACACTCCCTCAGTAATCTGTGTTACTCACACTCACTCAGTACCCTGTGTTACTCACACTCCCTCAGTATCCTGCGATACTCACACTCCCTCAGTAACCTGTGTTACTCACACTCCCTCAGTACCCTGTCTTACTCACATTCCCTCAGTACCCTGCGTTACTCACAGTACCTCACTAACCTGTTGCTCACATTCCCTCAGTACCCTGTGTTACTCACACTCCCTCAGTACCCTGTGTTATTCACACTCCCTCAGTAATCTGTGTTACTCACACTCCCTCAGTAATCTGTGTTACTCACACTCACTCAGTACCCTGTGTTACTCACACTCCCTCAGTACCTTGTGTTACTCACACTCCCTCAGTATCCTGTGATACTCACACTCCCTCAGTACCCTGTCTTACTCACATTCCCTCAGTACACTGCGTTACTCACAGTACCTCACTAACCTGTTGCTCACATTCCCTCAGTACCCTGTGTTACTCACACTCCCTCAGTACCCTGTTTTATTCACACTCCATTAGTACCCTGTTTTACTCACACTCCCTCAGAACCCTATGTTCCTCACAAACCCTCAGTGACCGGTGTTACTCACAATCCTTCAGTACCCTGTGTTACACACACTCCCCCGTCCCCTGAGTTAATGACGCTCGTTCAGTACCCTGTGTTACTCACTCTCCCTCCGTCCCCTGTGTTACACACTCTCCTTCAGTAGCCTGTGTTACTCACACTCCCTCAGTATCCTGTGTTACTCAAACCCCCTCAATCCCCTGTGTTACTCACACTCCCTCAGTACCTGTGTTACTCACACTCTCTAAGTACGCTGTGTTACTCAAACACCCTCGGTCCCATGTGTTACTCACAATCCCTCAGTAGCCTGTGTTATTCAAATTCCCTCAGTACCCTGTATTACTCACACTCCTTTATTACCCAGTGTTACTCACACTCCCTTAGTACCCTGTGTTAATCACACTCCCTCTGTATCCTGTGTTACTCACACTCCCTCAGTACCCTGTGTTAGTCACACTCCCTCAGTATCCTGTGTTACTCACATTCCCTCAGTAACCTGTGTTTCTCACACTCCCTCAGTATCCTGTGTTACTCACACTCCCTCAGTACCCTGTGTTACTCACACCCCCTCAGTACCCTATGTTCCTCACAAACCCTCAGTGACCGGTGTTACTCACAATCCTTCAGTACCCTGTGTTACACACACTCTCCCGTCCCCTGAGTTAATGACGCTCGTTCAGTACCCTGTGTTACTCACTCTCCCTCCGTCCCCTGTGTTACACACTCTCCTTCAGTAGCCTGTGTTACTCACACTCCCTCAGTATCCTATGTTACTCAAACCCCCTCAATCCCCTGTGTTACTCACACTCCCTCAGTACCTGTGTTACTCACACTCTCTAAGTACGCTGTGTTACTCAAACACCCTCGGTCCCATGTGTTACTCACAATCCCTCAGTAGCCTGTGTTATTCAAATTCCCTCAGTACCCTGTATTACTAACACTCCTTTATTACCCAGTGTTACTCACACTCCCTTAGTACCCTGTGTTACTCACACTCCCTCTGTATCCTGTGTTACTCACACTCCCTCAGTACCCTGTGTTAGTCACACTCCCTCAGTATCCTGTGTTACTCACATTCCCTCAGTAACCTGTGTTTCTCACACTCCCTCAGTATCCTGTGTTACTCACACTCCCTCAGTACCCTGTGTTTCTCACACTACCTCAGTACCCTGTGTTACTCACACGTCCTCAGTACCCTATGTTAATCACACTCCCTCCGTACCCTGTGTTACTCACACTCCCTCCGTACTCTGTATTACTCACACTCCCTCAGTACCCTGTGTTTCTCACAATCCCTCAGTAACCTGTGTTACTCACATTCCCTTAGTACCCTGTGTTACTCACACTCCCTCAGTACCCTGTGTGATTCACACTCACTGAGTACCCTGTTTTACGCACACTCCCTCAGAACCCTGTGTTACTCACACTCCCTTAGTATGCTGTATTACTCACGTGCCTTCAGTACACTGTGTTTCTCACACTCCCTCAGTACCCTGTGTTACTCACACACCCTCAGTACCCTGTGTTACTCACACTCCCTCAGTACCCTGTGTTCCTCACAATCCCTCAGTAACCTGTGTTACTCACAATCCTTCAGTACCCTGTGTTACTCATACTCCCCCGTCCCCTGAGTTACTCACACTCGTTCAGTACCCAGTGTTATTCACTCTCCCTCCGTCCCCTGTGTTACACACTCTCCTTCAGTAGCCTGTGTTACTCACACTCCCTCAGTATCCTGTGTTACTCAAACCCCCTCAATCCCCTGTGTTAATCACATTCCCTCAGTACCTGTGTTACTCACACTCTCTAAGTGCGCTGTGTTACTCAAACACCCTCGGTCCCATGTGTTACTCACAATCCCTCAGTACCCTATGTTAATCACACTCCTCAGTAGCCTGTATTACTCACACACCCTCAGTCCCCTGTGTTACTCACAATCCCTCAGTACCCTGTGTTATTCAAATTCCCTCAGTACCCTGTGTTACTCACACTCCCTTATTACCCAGTGTTACTCACACTCCCTTAGTACCCTGTGTTACTCACACTCCCTCTGTATCCTGTGTTACTCACACTCCCTCAGTACCCCATGTTACTCACACTCCCTCGGTACCCTGTGTTACTCACACTCCCTCAGTACCCTGTGTTAGTCACAATCCCTCAGTAACCTGTGTTCCTCGCACTCCCTCAGTACCCTGTGTTATTCACACTCCCATAGTACCCTGTTTTACTCACACTCCCTCAGTACCCTGTGTTACTCATACTCCCTCAGTAACCCGTGTTACACACACTCCCTGTGTCCCCTGTGTTACTCACACTCCCTGAGTACCATGTGTTACTCACACTCCATCAGTGCCCTGTTTTACTCACAATCCCTCAGTACCCTGGGTTAGTAACACTCACTCAGTACCTTGTGTTACTCACACTCCCTCAGTATCCTGTGATACTCACACTCCCTCAGTCACCTCTGTTACTCACAATCCCTCAGTACCCTGTGTTACTCACACTCCCTCAGTACCCTGTGTTACTCAAACCCCCTCAGTTCCCTGTGTTATTCACACTCCCTCAGTACCTGTGTTATTGACACTCTCTCAGTACGCTGAGTTAAACACACCCTCAATCCCATGTGTTACTCACACTCCCTCAGTACCCTGTGTTATTCACACTCCCTCAGTAATCTGTGTTACTCACACTCACTCAGTACCCTGTGTTACTCACACTCCCTCAGTATCCTGCGATACTCACACTCCCTCAGTAACCTGTGTTACTCACACTCCCTCAGTAACCTGCATTACTCACAGTACCTCAGTAACCTGTGTTACTCACACTCACTCAGTACCCTGTGTTACTCACACTCCCTCAGTTCCCTGTATAACTCACACTCCCTCACTAACCCGTGTTACACACACTCCCTGTGTCCCCTGTGTAACTCACACTCCCTGAGTACCATATGTTACTCACACTCCCTCAGTGCCCTGAGTTACTCACAATCTCTCAGTACCCTGGGTTAGTAACACTCCCTCAGTACCTTGTGTTACTCACACTCCCTCAGTATCCTGTGATACTCACACTCCCTCAGTACCCTGTCTTACTCACACTCCCTCAGTACCCTGCGTTACTCACAGTACCTCACTAACCTGTTGCTCACATTCTCTTAGTAACCTGTGTTACTCACACTCCCTCAGTACCATGTGTTATTCACACTCCATTAGTACCCTGTTTTACTCACACTCCCTCAGAACCCTGTGTTACTCACACTCCCTCAGTATGCTGTATTACTCACGTGCCCTCAGTACACTGTGTTTCTCACACTCCCTCAGTACCCTGTGTTACTCACACACCCTCAGTACCCTGTGTTACTCACACTCCCTCAGTACCCTGTGTTCCTCACAAACCCTCAGTAACCGGTGTTACTCACAATCCTTCAGTACCCTGTGTTACTCACACTCCCCCGTCCCCTGAGTTACTGACGCTCGTTCAGTACCCTGTGTTACTCACTCTCCCTCCGTCCCCTGTGTTACACACTCTCCTTCAGTAGCCTGTGTTACTCACACTCCCTCAGTATCCTGTGTTACTCAAACACCCTCAATCCCCTGTGTTACTCACACTCCCTCAGTACCTGTGTTACTCACACTCTCTAGGTACGCTGTGTTACTCAAACACCCTCGGTCCCATGTGTTACTCACAATCCCTCAGTAGCCTGTGTTATTCAAATTCCCTCAGTACCCTGTATTACTCACACTCCTTTATTACCCAGTGTTATTCACACTCCCTTAGTACTGTGTGTTACTCACACTCCCTCTGTATCCTGTGTTACTCACACTCCCTCAGTACCCCGTGTTACTCACACTCCCTCAGTACCCTGTGTTACTCACACTCCCTCAGAATCCTGTGTTTCTCACACTCCCTCAGTACCTGTGTTATTCACACTCCCTTAGTACCCTGTGTTTCTCACACTCCCTCAGTACCCTGTGTTACTCACACTCCTCCGTACCCTGTGTTACTCACACTCCCTCAGTACCCTGTGTTACTCACACACCCTCAGTATCCTGTGTTTCTCACAATCCCTGAGTAACCTGTGTTACTCACACTCCCTTAGTACCCTGTGTTACTCACACTCCCTCAGTACCCTGTGTTATTCACACTCCCTTAGTACCCTGTTTTACTCACACTCCCCCAGTACCCTGTGTTACTCACACTCCCTCAGTATGCTGTATTACTCACGTGCCCTCAGTACACTGTGTTTCTCACACTCCCTCAGTACCCTGTGTTGCTCACACACCCTCAGTAACCTGTTTTACTCACACTCCTTGAGTACCCTGTCATACTCACACCCCCTCAGTAACCCGTGTTACTCACACTCCCTCTGTCCCCTGTGTTACTCACACTCCCCGAGTACCATGTGTTACTCACACTCCCTCAGTGCCCTGTTTTACTCACACTCCCTCAGTACCCTATGTTACTCACAATCCTTCAGTACCGTGTGTTATTCACACTCCCTCAGTAATCTGTGTTACTCACACTCCCTCAGTACCCTCTGTTACTCACAGTCCCTCAGTCCACTGTGTTACTCACACATCCTCAGTCCCCTGAGTTACTCACAATCCCTCAGTACCCTGGGTTAGTAACACTCCCTCAGTACCTTGTGTCACTCACACTCCCTCAGTATCCTGTGACACTCAAACTCCCTCAGTACCCTGTGCTACTCACATTCCCTCAGTACGCAGCGTTACTCACAGTACCTCACTAACCTGTGTTACTCACACTCCCTCAGTAACCTTTGTTACTCACACTGCGTCAGTACCCTCAGTTAGTGACAATCCCTCAATACATTGTGTTACTCACAGTCCCTCAGTACCCTGTGTTACTCACAATCCCTCAGTAACCTCTGTTACTCACAATCCCTCAGTACCCTGTGTTCCTCACACTCCCTCCGTCCCCTGTGTTACTCACACTCCTTCAGTACACTGTGTTACTCACACTCCCTCCGTCCCCTGTGTTACTCACACTCTTTCAGTACCCTGTGTTATTCACACTCCCTCAGTACCTGTGTTATTGACACTCTCTCAGTACGCTGTGTTATTCACACACCCTCAGTCACATGTGTTACTCACAATCCCTCAGTACCGTGTGTTACACAAACTCCTCAGTAACCTGTGTTACTCACACCACCTCAGTAACCTGTGTTACTCACACTCCCTCAGTACCCTGTGTTATTCACACTTCCTCGGTAATCTGTGTTACTCACACTCACTCAGTACCCTGTGTTACTCACACTCCCTCAGTATCCTGCGATACTCACACTCCCTCAGTAACCTGTGTTACTCACACTCCCTCAGTAACTTGCATTATTCACAGTAGCTCAGTAACCTGTGTTACTCACACAGCCTCAGTACCCTTTGTTACTCACACTCCGTCAGTACCCTCTGTTACTGACAATCCCTCAGTACCTTGTGTTGCTCACAGTTCCGCAGTACCCTGTGTTCCTCACAATCCCTCAGTAACCTGTGTTACTCACAATCTCTCAGTACCCTGTGTTACTCAAACTCTCCCCGTCCCCTGAGTTACTCACACTCGTTCAGTACCCTGTGTTACTCACTGTCCCTCAGTCCACTGTGTTACTCACAAATCCTCAGTCCCCTGAGTTACTCACAATCCCTCAGTACCCTGGGTTAGTAACACACCCTCAGTACCTTGTGTTACTCACACTCCCTCAGTATCCTGTGACACTCAAACTCCCTCAGTACCCTGTGCTACTCACATTCCCTCAGTACGCTGCGTTACTCACAGTACCTCACTAACCTGTGTTACTCACACTCCATCAGTAACCTTTGTTACTCACACTGCGTCAGTACCCTCAGTTAGTGACAATCCCTCAGTACATTGTGTTACTCACAGTCCCTCAGTACCCTGTGTTACTCACAATCCCTCAGTAACCTCTGTTACTCTCAATCCCTCAGTACCCTGTGTTCCTCACACTCCCTCCGTCCCCTGTGTTACTCACACTCTTTCAGTACCCTGTGTTATTCACACTCCCTCAGTACCTGTGTTATTGACATCTCTCAGTACGCTGTGTTACTCACACACCCTCAGTCACATGTGTTACTCACAATCCCTCAGTACCGTGTGTTACTCAAACTCCTCAGTAACCTGTGTTACTCACACCACCTCAGTAACCTGTGTTACTCACACTCCCTCAGTACCCTGTGTTATTCACACTTCCTCAGTAATCTATGTTACTCACAATCCCTCAGTAACCTGTGTTACTCACAATCTCTCAGTATCCTGTGTTACTCAAACTCTCCCCGTCCCCTGAGTTACTCACACTCGTTCAGTACCCGGTGTTACTCACTCTCCCTCCGTCCCCTGTGTTACTCACACTCCTTAAGTACCCTGTGTTACTCACACTCCCTCAGTACCCTGTGTTACTCAAACCCCCTCAATCCCCTGTGTTACTCACACTCCCTCTGTATCCTGTGTTACTCACACTCCCTCAGTACCCCGTGTTACTCACACTACCTCAGTACACTGTGTTACTCACACTCCCTCAGTACCCTGTGTTAGTCACACTCCCTCAGTATCCTGTGTTACTCACATTCCCTCAGTACCATGTGTTTCTCACACTCCCTCAGTACCCTGTGTCACTCACACTCCCTCAGTACCCTGTGTTACTCACACGTCCTCAGTGCCCTGTGTTACTCACACTCCCTCCGTACCCTGTGTTATTCACACTCCATCAGTACCCTGTGTTACTCACACTCCCTCAGTACCCTGTGTTTCTCACAATACCTCAGTACCCTGTGTTATTCAAACTCCCTCAGTAATCTGTGTTACTCACACACCCTCAGTACCCTCTGTTACTCACAGTTCCTCAGTCCACTGTGTTACTCACACATCCTCAGTCCCCTGAGTTACTCACAATCCCTCAGTACCCTGGGTTCGTAACACTCCCTCAGTACCTTGTGTTACTCACACTCCCTCAGTAACCTGTGATACTCACACTCCCTCAGTACCCTGTGTTACTCACATTCCCTCAGTACCCTGCGTTACTCACAGTACCTGCTAACCTGTGTTACTCACACTCCCTCAGTAACCTTTGTTACTCACACTGCGTCAGTGCCCTCAGTTAGTGACAATCCCTCAGTACCTTGTGTTACTCACAGTCCCTCAGTACCCTGTGTTACTCACAATCCCTCAGTAACCTCTGTTACTCACAATCCCTCAGTACCCTGTGTTACTCACACTCCCTCCGTCCTCTGTGTTACTCACACTCCTTCAGTACACTGTTACTCACACTCCCTCCGTCGCCTGTGTTACTCACACTCTTTCAGTACCCTGTGTTCCTCACATTCCCTCAGTACCCTGTGTTACTCAAACCCCCTCAGTTCCCTGTGTTATTCACACTCCCTCTGTACCTGTGTTATTGACACTCTCTCAGTACGCTGTGTTACTCACTACGCCCTCAGTCCCATGGTTACTCACAATCCCTCAGTACCGTGTGTTACTCAAACTCCTCAGTAGCCTGTGTTACTCAAACCACTTCAGTAACCTGTGTTACTCACACTCCCTCAGTACCCTGTGTTATTCACGCTCCCTCAGTAATCTGTGTTACTCACACTCCTTCAGTATCCTGCGATACTCACACTCCCTCAGTAACCTGTGTTACTCACACTCCCTCAGTAACCTGCATTACACACAGTACCTCAGTAACCTGTGTTACTCACCCAGCCTCAGTAACCTTTGTTACTCACAATCCGTCAGTACACTCTGTTACTGACAATCCCTTAGTACCTTGTGTTACACACAGTTCCTCTAACCCTGTGTTCCTCACAACCCCTCAGTAACCTGTGTTGCTCACAATCCCTCAGGACCCTGTGTTACTCAAACTCTCCCCATCCCCTGAGTTACTCACACTCGTTCAGTACCCTGTGTTACTCACTCTCCCTCCGTCCCCTGTGCTACTCACACTCCTTCAGTACCCTGTGTTTCTCACACTCCCTCAGTAACCTGTGTTACGCAAACCCCCTCAATCCCCTGTTACTCACACTCCCTCAGTACCTGTGTTACTCACACTCTCTAAGTACGCTGTGTTACTCAAACACCCTCGGTCCCATGTGTGACTCACAATCCCTCAGTACCCTATGTTACTCACACTCCTCAGTAGCCTGTGTTATTCACACACCCTCAGTCCCCTGTGTTACTCACAATCCCTCAGTACCCTGTTTTATTCAAATTCCCTCAGTACCCTGTGTTACTCACACTCCCTCTGTATCCTGTGATACTCACACTCCCTCAGTACCCCGTGTTACTCAAACGCCCTCAGTACCCTGTGTTACTCACACTCCCTAAGTACCCTGTGTTAGTCACACTCGCTAAGTATCCTGTGTTACTCACATTCCCTCTGTACCCTGTGTTTCTCACACTCCCTCAGTACCCTGTGTTACTCACACTCCCTCAGTACCCTGTGTTACTCACAAGTCCTCAGTACCCTATGTTACTCACACTCCCTCCGTAATCTGTGTTACTCACACTCCCTCAGTACCCTGTGTTACTCACACTCACTCAGTACCGTGTGTTTCTCACAATCCTTCAGTAACCTGTGTTACTCATACTCCCTCAGTATCCTGTGTTTCTCACACTCCCTCAGTACCCTGTGTTAGTCACACGTCCTCAGTACCGTATGTTACTCACACGTCCTCAGTACCCTATGTTAGTCACACTCCCTCCTTACCCTGTGTTACTCACACTCCCTCAGTATCCTGTGTTACTCACATTCCCTCAGTACCCTGTGTTTCTCACACTCCCTCAGTACCCTGTGTTATTCACACTCCCTCAGTACCCGATGTTGCTCACACGTCCTCAGTACCCTATGTTACTCACACTCCCTCAGTACCCTGCGTTATTCACACTATCTTTGGTACCCTGTTTTACTCACAAACCCTCAGTACCCTGTGTTACTCACACTCCCTCAGCATCCTGTGTTACTCACACTCCCTCTGTATCCTGTGTTACTCACACTCCCTCAGTACCCCGTGTTTCTCACACTACCTCAGTACCCTGTGTTACTCACACTCCCTCAGTACCCTGTGTTAGTCACACTCCCTCAGTATCCTGTGTTACTCACATTCCCTCAGTACCATGTGTTTCTCACACTCCCTCAGTACCCTGTGTTACTCACACTCCGTCAGTACCCTGTGTTACTCACAGGTCCTCAGTGCCCTATGTTACTCACACTCCCTCCGTACCCTGTGTTATTCACACTCCCTCAGTACCCTGTGTTACTCACACTCCCTCAATACCCTGTGTTTCTCACAATCACTCAGTAACCTGTGTTACTCACACTCCCTTCAGTACCCTGTGTTATTCACACTCCCTCAGTCATCTGTGTTACTCACACACCCTCAATACCCTCTGTTACTCACAGTCCCTCAGTCCACTGTGTTACTCACAAATCCTCAGTCCCCTGAGTTACTCACAATCCCTCAGTACCCTGGGTTAGTAACACTCCCTCAGTAGCTTGTGTTACTCACACTCCCTCAGTAACCTGTGATACTCACACTCCCTCAGTACCCTGTGTTACTCACATTCCCTCAGTACCCTGCGTTACTCACAGTACCTGCTAACCTGTGTTACTCACACTCCCTCAGTAACCTTTGTTACTCACACTGCGTCAGTACCCTCAGTTAGTGACAATCCCTCAGTACCTTGTGTTACTCACAGTCCCTCAGTACCCTGTGTTACTCACAATCCCTCAGTAACCTCTGTTACTCACAATCCCTCAGTACCCTGTGTTACTCACACTCCCTCCGTCCTCTGTGTTACTCACACTCCTTCAGTACACTGTGTTACTCACACTCCCTCCGTCGCCTGTGTTACTCACACTCTTTCAGTACCCTGTGTTCCTCACATTCCCTCAGTACCCTGTGTTACTCAAACCCCCTCAGTTCCCTGTGTTATTCACACTCCTTCAGTACCTGTGTTATTGACACTCTCTCAGTACGCTGTGTTACTCACTACGCCCTCAGTCCCATGGTTACTCACAATCCCTCAGTACCGTGTGTTACTCAAACTCCTCAGTTGCCTGTGTTACTCAAACCACCTCAGTAACCTGTGTTACTCACACTCCCTCAGTTCCCTGTGTTATTCACACTCCCTCAGTAATCTGTGTTACTCACACTCCCTCAGTATCCTGCGATACTCACACTCCCTCAGTAACCTGTGTTACTCACACTCCCTCAGTAACCTGCATTACTCACAGTACCTCAGTAACCTGTGTTACTCACACAGCCTCAGTACCCTTTGTTACTCACACTCCGTCAGTTATCTCTGTTAATGACAATCCCTTAGTACCTTGTGTTACTCACAGTTCCTCTAACCCTGTGTTCCTCACAACCCCTCAGTAACCTGTGTTGCTCACAATCCCTCAGTACCCTGTGTTACTCAAACTCTCCCCGTCCCCTGAGTTACTCACACTCGTTCAGTACCCTGTATTACTCACTCTCCCTCAGTACCCTGTGTTACGCAAACCCCATTAATCCCCTGTTACCCACACTCCCTCAGTACCTGTGTTACTCACACTCTCTAAGTACGCTGTGTTACTCAAACACCCTCGGTCCCATGTGTGACTCACAATCCCTCAGTACCCTATGTGACTCACACTCCTCAGTAGCCTGTGTTATTCACACACCCTCAGTCCCCTGTGTTACTCACAATCCCTCAGTACCCTGTGTTATTCAAATTCCCTCAGTACCCTGTGTTACTCACACTCCCTTATTACCATTTTACTCACACTCCCTTAGTACCCTGTGTTACTCACACTCCCTCTGTATCCTGTGATACTCACACGCCCTCAGTACCCTGTGTTACTCACACTCCCTCAGTACCCTGTGTTATTCACACTCCCTCAGTATCCTGTGTTACTCACATTCCCTCAGTACCCTGTGTTTCTCACACTCCCTCAGTACCCTGTGTTACTCACACTCCCTCAGTACCCTGTGTTACTCACAAGTCCTCAGTACCCTATGTTACTCACACTCCCTCCGTAATTTGTGTTACTCACACTCCCTCAGTACCCTGTGTTACTCACACTCACTCAGTACCGTGTGTTTCTCACAATCCTTCAGTAACCTGTGTTACTCACACTCCCTCAGTATCCTGTGTTACTCACACTCCCTCAGTACCCTGTGTTAGTCACACGTCCTCAGTACCCTATGTTACTCACACGTCCTCAGTAGCCTATGTTACTCACACTCCCTCCGTACCCTGTGTTACTCACACTCCCTCAGTATCCTGTGTTACTCACATTCCCTCAGTACCCTGTGTTTCTCACACTCCCTCAGTACCCTGTGTTACTCACACTCCCTCAGTACCCGATGTTACTCACACGTCCTCAGTACCCTATGTTACTCACACTCCCTCAGTACCCTGTGTTTCTCACAGTCCCTAATTAACCTGTGTTACTCACACTCCCTTATACCCTGTGTTACTCACACTCCCTCAGTACCCTGCGTTATTCACACTCCCTTAGTACCCTGTTTTACTCACAAACCCTCAGTACCCTGTGTTACTCACACTCCCTCAGTATGCTGTGTTACTCACATTCCCTCAGTACACTGTGTTTCTCACACTCCCTCAGTACCCTGTGTTACTCACACACCCTCAATAACCTGTGTTACTCACACTCCCTGAGTACCCTGTGTTATACACACTCCCTCAGTAACCTGTGTTACACACACTCACTCAGTACCCTGTGTTAATCACACTCCCTCAGTGTCCTGCGATACTCACACTCCCTCAGTAAACTGTGTTACTCACACTTCCTCAGTATCCTGTGTTACTCTCATTCCCTCAGTAACCTGTGTTTCTCACACTCCCTCAGCAGCTGTGTTACTCACACTCCCTCAGTACCATGTGTTTCTCACACTACCTCAATACCCTGTGTTACTCACACGTCCTCAATACCCTATGTTAAACACACTCCCTCCGTACACTGTGTTACTCACAATCCCTCAGTAACCTGTGTTACTCACATTCCCTTAGTACCCTATCTTACTCACACTCCCTCAGAACCCTGTGTTACTCACACTCCCTCAGTCTGCTGTATTAATCACGTGCCCTCAGTACACTGTGTTTCTCACACTCCCTCAGTACCCTGTGTTACTCACACACCCTCAGTACCCTGTGTTACTCACACTCCCTCAGTACCCTGTGTTCCTCACAATCCCTCAGTAACCTGTGTTACTCACAATCCTTCAGTACCCTGTGTCACTCACACTCCCCCCGTCCCCTGAGTTACTCACACTCGTTCAGTACCCTGTGTTACTCACTCTCCCTCCGTCCCCTGTGTTACACACTCTCCTTCAGTAGCCTGTGTTTCTCACACTCCCTCAGTATCCTGTGTTACTCAAACCCACTCAATCCCCTGTGTTACTCACACTCCTTCAGTACCTGTGTTACTCACACTCCATTATTACCCAGTGTTACTCACACTGCCTTAGTACCCTGTGTTACTCACACTCCCTCAGTAACCTGTGTTACTCACACGTCCTCAGTGCCCTGTTACTCACACTCCCTCCGTACCCTGTGTTACTCACACTCCCTCAGTTCCCTTTGTTTCTCACACTCCCTCAGTACCCTGTGTTACTCACACACCCTCAGTAACCTGTGTTACTCACACTCCCTGAGTACCCTGTGTTACTCACACCCCCTCAGTAACCCGTGTTACTCACACTCCGTCTGTCCCCTGTGTTACTCACACTCCCTGAGTACCATGTGTTACTCACACTCCCTCAGTGCCCTGTTTTACTCACACTCCCTCAGTACCCTATGTTACTCACATTCATTCAGTACCCTGTGTTATTCACACTCCCTGAGTACCCTGTGTTACTCACACCCCCTCAGTAACCCGTGTTACTCACACTCCGTCTGTCCCCTGTGTTACTCACACTCCCTGAGTACCATGTGTTACTCACACTCCCTCAGTGCCCTGTTTTACTCACACTCCCTCAGTACCCTATGTTACTCACATTCCTTCAGTACCCTGTGTTACTCACACACCCTCAGTAACCTGTGTTACTCACACTCCCTGAGTACCCTGTGTTACTCACACCCCCTCAGTAACCCGTGTTACTCACAATCCCTCTGTCCACTGTGTTATTCTCACTCCCTGAGTACCATGTGTTACTCACACTCCCTCAGTACACTCTGTTACTCACAGTCCCTCAGTCCACTGTGTTACTCACACATCCTCAGTCCACCTGAGTTACTCATAATCCCTCAGTACCCTGGGTTAGTAACACTCACTCAGTACCTTTTGTTACTCTCACTCCCTCAGTAACCTGTGTTACTCACACTCCCTGAGTTCCCTGTGTTACTCACACCCCCTCAGTAACCCGTGTTACTCACACTCCGTCTGTCCCCTGTGTTACTCACACTCCCTGAGTACCATGTGTTACTCACACTCCCTCAGTGCCCTGTTTTACTCACACTCCCTCAGTACCCTATGTTACTCACATTCCTTCAGTACCCTGTGTTATTCACACTCCCTCAGTCATCTGTGTTAATCACACTCCCTCAGTACCCTCTGTTACTCACAGTCCCTCAGTCCACTGTGTTACTCAAACATCCTCAGTCCCCTGAGTTACTCACAATCCCTCAGTACCCTGGGTTCGTTACAC